>NC_082399.1:7924682-8065921 GCF_031168955.1 Gadus macrocephalus
GCGCCCCCCCCCTCTACAGAAACCTCAGGGTACCCTGTTGCTCGCCCGTGGGCCGCAGTGTATCTCCTCTCACTCTCTCTTACATCCCTTTTGCCCCCCCACCTGCCCCCCCCCTTCTATCTCAGATGTCCCGGAGAGAGCGTTTCTCATGAAACACTCCGGTGGCCCACCACAGCGCTGACATGAAAGGCGACATGCCGGTACATCTGGAGGCCAGATGCCTCGAGGCTCCGCCAGTCGGGTCCGGCCCGACTGGCGCATGGAGACGACACAATTCTGCCTTTTGTTCCATAAAGTAAGCAACCCCAAGCAAACACATCACCAGGGACAGATGGGCCGTGGACAGCAGAGAGGGGGACATGCTTCTAAAAGCAGCGATCGACACGGATCTCCACACCTCCAAGAGCACCGTCATTTATTTCATTTATTTCAAAGGAGAGAACAAGATATTTTGCTGATAGAAGGTTTTTGGTTTTCGATTTGACTTCTGAAAACACGTCAAATCGAGTTTCCGTGCAGGAAAACAAGCCTTGCTGAAAACATAACTCACGCTTCCACATTTTGTTTGAGTTAAGTTCACAGCCTTCAAATGGGTTTCAATAACAACCCGTGTGGTCCCCACCCTTTCCTAGCACAATCTATGCAATTTCTTAGGACTTACTGGGTCCCTGTGACATGGCTTGTTATCCAGGCCGATCTCCGGCATGGGCAGAAGAGTGGCGGGGGCGAGTAGGAGGCGGTCGGAAGCCTGGTTAGAAATAACTCTTAGTCAGTCATTAACATCCTCCTGGAGACCCAATCAGGGTGGCTCGTTAGAGGGCCCGTCGACTCCGCATTAGAGACACTACTGTACAACACACGGGCGCGACAAAAGATAAGAAAAAGCAGGGTTGAATCCGAACTTTGCCGAAAGATTCTGTAAATAAAACGTGAATAAAACATTGTGTTTTCAGCAAACTAAACAGCCTACACAAGGTCAGTAGGGCTCGGCCCTCCACACGGCATCTCTGGTACTTTAAGGCTGCATGTGGACGCTCCACTAATTACAGCCGGCCAGAAGTGCACCGCTATTTTAAAAACATGGAGGACGCCAAACCCCACTGATGGCAGGCCAACGAAACAGAGGGGCTGGCGAGCGAACCCAAGAGCCTCTCGCCTTGTACCGCAAGCACGGCTCCATTCAGGGCCAGCCCATTTAAATTCTACCGGTGTCCCGCATGCGCCATCGTTTGCTGCTCCTGCCGACAAAAGGCTCTAAATGTGGACAGGAAGGAGGGTGCAGCTGCAGGATACATCTGTTGGTGGCCGGTCTTCATATGAGGAAGGATGCAGAACGCTCCTCATTCACAGGAGACATGGGGGGGGGGGGGGGAGATGGGGGGTCCCGGCCATAGTGGGGCTTTCATTTCAAATCTGTTGCCCTTGCCCTCTGATGATTTGATATCTGTGATGCGATTATGAGGGAGCATGGATGCAAGAACAACCCAAATGAACACACACACACACACACACACACACACACACACACACACACACACACACACACACACACACACACACACACACACACACACACACACACACACACACACACACACACACACACACACACACACACACACACACACACACACACACACACACACGTTCTTGGCTGCCCTTAAAACCTGGGCTCTTCTCGTCTCGTTTCCACATAGTTAGTTCCGGCAGCGTGACAATGCCCAGAATGAGACAGTCTTGTGGCCTGCAGAATAACAGAACATGCTGGCATCTGTGGTCACGTTGGCTGGGGATGTGAAAAAGGGGAAATCAGACCATATTCTTAAAAGGTCATCATCACTTACAGACTTCACACCGGCTTAAATCTCAAGCACAGCTTCTACAGAAGCCTCAAATCAAATATTTCAGTGTTAGGTAGAGGACGGCTATGGAGAGGACTCAATGTTGTTGCACAGTTATAACCGTTGAACTGGGGAACACACACACATCAAGACACACACTGACACACGCACACCGACAAACACACCCACACAGCTTTGATATATAAAACATTTGATCATCAGGTGCAGCAGAGTCCAACGGGAAACCAGAGATAAGGACAGATTGAGTAAGGTCTGTGTAGAGGAAGTGTATGCACACCCAGACAGGAAATGCTTAGCTGGATCCTATTGAAACTTCTTCCTTGCAGCTGCTCGTCTTTCAACCAGCATGAAAAGGGGTTACAGAAAAGTGTGACTCCCTGCTAGTTTCTCAATCAACATCAGAGTGGTACACCCGGAAATGAGGCCAGTACTTCCTCCAAACATCCTTAGTCCCCTAGAAACGTTTGAATACGTTGTGCATTCATGTACACTCACACTATTGAAGTCAACAGGCAGTTTGGGTTGGAAAACGTGGAACGTTGCCCACAAAGTGGCTGAGGCAACAGGAAGCCATGCTGTTCAGTTAGAGGATGTAATTGGCAAGTACACATTTCGATTTTAAACCAAGAGGCAATATTCTGACAAAGGACCACTTAATGTCATAGTGATGATAATGACGTCCAAACCCTCACCCCTGGAATTTCCAAAGTCTTTTATTCCATTGGCCATTTATTTTTAATACGACACACAAATCATGTGCTCACAGTTCAGATTGGATTTTTCTTCAGCGTTCAGTGGCAAAAAAAAGGGTGCACATATCTATTTTTACAACTGTGCCTGTAATTTATTTCATTCCGAGATGCCAATCGACTGTGATTTCAGGGCTGAGGTAATGTGGCTTTCTTTTTTGTCTAACCAAACGACGTCTGACCGCAATTCTGTCGGCAGATGCTTATGTCCGTCTGACAGAATATTACAGTCCTAAATATCCCAAACGAAGTCATCTTTTATTTCAACGTTTACGATGGTCAAGTTCCCATTGATATAAAAAGGTAACTTGGTAAGTTAATGGCATGGATGACAGGATTCCGGCACATAAGAAATGACCTCACAGTAAACCTCTGAATTACGTCAAAACAAAATGCCAATCAAAGCGTCATTGAATGGGAGACATTTAACCCCAACACTTTCAGCTGAATATGAAGTACCCTCACAAACGTTGACACAAGTCTCCTGATATCTCTACACATCACAGCTGCTATGTTCCAATCCCCCGGTTAACAAATACCACATACCTGATTCCTGGTTGCTCTGTATACCATCCAAGTGCTTGCCTGTTCTGTCGGCAGCAAACGCATTCAAAAAGCGATGTGCTCAAAAGTGGAAAAATTACAGCTTTCCAGTTGCAGCGACAGCAGCAGCGCTCCTAGCCAAACATCCTTCCAGCGCTCTGTGTGTGTGAGTCTGTGAGGCTAATCTCTGCCCCCCCCCCCCCCCCCCCCCCCCCTCCCTCCCAGCTCTCCTTCCACTCCTCCACTCCTGCCCACTGACCAAGCGACTGTGGACAGTTGGTTTCCTCAACGGGTCCTCATAAATATGCCTGGTGAGTCGTTGAGAGGCACTGTTCGCTGCGAGACAAGAGTGCCGTCCGTCCGTCGGCTTACACGGTCCAAGAAGATATGCAGGGAGAGATGAAGTGAGACGCAGAGAGAGAGAGAGAGAGAGAGAGAGAGAGAGAGAGAGAGAGAGAGAGAGAGAGAGAGAGAGAGAGAGAGAGAGAGAGAGAGAGAGACCACAGCTTCACAGTCTGAGGGACAGAATAATGCTGTTGCGTTTCCCTCGTGTATTTTGCCCAGTTATTGTTATACGTGTGCGCCAGACGCAGGCATGCGGCGGATTTGGCGCGCCTGTGTTTGTGTGTAACTGTGAGTGTCTGAGAGGAGGAAGAGGAGGGGGTGGTGGAGGCGGAAGCCAGGAAGGCTTACTCATCAAGCTCGTCCGTGTCCAATCGCTCAGCGAGGCTCCTGGCAACACAATGCCTCCCACACATGAACGACCCTTACTCCCCCTGCGTGCCCGTCTCAAAAGCACAGGACCTAATGCACCATTCAGACGTATTCAATAAAATACATACAGATCTAACAACCCCCCCAAGGAGATAAATCATGAGTGCACCCCCACCCCCTCCCCCCTGCCACCCCTGCAAAAGCCCCCCCCCACACAACACACAGGTGACGCCATGTAAGCCTAATTCATTAGGATGTTCTAATTACTTCATTCATTAGCTGTTAACACATGCGATGTTGGAGGGCAAATAAGCTTACAGCTGGGCAAATACTCAGACTTAAGCTTTTGCGCTTTGGTTGCAATGGGCTGCGTTTTGCCCCACCGACCCAAGGGTCTTGCGCTGTATGGACACAGCAGACGCAGCGCACAATACCAAACATTGTGGTATGCATTTTGTAAACTTGAAGACATTATTTACTTGTACGACAATTCTGACCAACTATATAAATACATATATAGCATTTATAGAGTTGCAAGTGAACTGGACATGCCCCTGAGAGAATTGGCCAAATAAACCATTCCACTATGATTCTTAATAATCAGCCCCCTCAGATGGAAACAACATATTTAAGAATAACTACTATCCAAGCCAATGACAGCAAGATAACGTTTAAGACATTGACAGTTACTTTGAATGAACCACCACTACTGCCACACCTGTTCCTTCCTTCCTGCAACGGAAGGATGTGACGCGGGCCAATACTTTGATGAAATACTCTCAGACCGCAGTTTATCTAAAAGAAAAAACTGGTAATCTGCAGCCAGTGGGCAAGGCACAAGACACATGTCAGCAGTAAAATATTGAGAAAATGATCCCAGAAACCCAGAAGTAAAAAATAAATGATTTAGATCATTTAAGATTTGCTGATATTACTTTTTATGGGTTACATTTATGGAAAATGCTATCTTGATTTATTCTCAGAATGGTGATACACTGCAATAACAAACTGAAACCAGATGAAAACATCCAGATGAAGACATACTCTGAAAGATTTGAGGAAACATCCTCCCTTTGCCAAAGTAAAAACAAACAGAGCCTACAGATGAATGTCACCTGTTCTTACTCCTTACTTTCAGTGGATTAATACAAAAACAAAACCATGAAAAAATTATAATTTGGAAACCATATTTTTTCTTTCTAACTAGGCAGAGCAGATGGGGAGATGACATCCGTGTTCATGTTTCAGCAATGATATTTGTCTTTACATGTTACTCTTCTCCAGAACTTTTCTTATCATATTCATAGTCTTTTCTTATCATATTCCAACCATCTTGACATAGGTGTATGTATTGAACTATTTCCACATTTGCTCCTTAAAATGATCTTAATAATCAACATAAGCTTAGAATTTCAGAATTGTATGTGTGTGAGAACATCAGCCAATCCTCATTAGTACCTTGCTTAATTGGCACATAACCAATTAGCAAAGCACATTAGAAATACTACAGAGATGTACGTATCAATTTGTCATACGAAATCGAAAAAAAATCCAAAATATTGAAATCCATAAAAAAAATGTCGGTTTTTTATGGACAAACTACATAAAGGGGCTTACACTAATCCAGACAACCATTAGGCCTTTGAACTTGTCATTACATTCATGTGTGTATCGTTTTGTTATTAAACAGCATGAGGTAGGTGTCTCAAATAAGGAAATTGTGGGGACTAACCAATCAGATACAGTTCTTCAATTATTTACCTAAATTGTCAGGTCTCATTATAAGACCATATGGAAATACTAGTTCAGATATAAATGCAAGTAAAACAATAGCTTACATTGGCCCGGGCAAGCTATTAAAATACAAATAAAATATAAATTAGTAGTTTGATCAATATTAATGGTCCTCTGATTGCGATCAATGAGTAGGCCCATCATCTTCTCGCCCCCTTGATTAATTACGATGTTAAAATGTTGATCTCTTTTGACAAGATGCAGTTTCTGTCCTAAAGATGCAACGATGATCATGTGAACGGGAAAACCGTTCTTCGATCGGCTAATTCCTAACAAAGAAAATGAAACACATCAGAAGCACCGACGGACCGTGCATTTAACTCGACCCCACGTTAAGAGTTGTCACTATATAAGTTTAGCATGTCTAAATACATATAGGAAACGCGCTTCGATGTATTTCCCTGTATCTGTCACGGGGTTATCCGTGGAATTGTACTGGGAGACAACCCGCGCAGAAAAGCATCTTAAGACGGGTGCCTTGGGGTAAGGTCTGGGGGTGAGGGCAGGAGCAGGAGTGTACATGAATCTCGGGGCTGACATCTTTGAACGCTGCCGCCCGAGGGAACCTCGAGGAGGCGAGCACATGCACGCTTTACACCTAAAAACATTCACGAAACACTGATGAAAGCAGTTGTGGTCTGCTCTGATAAAGGTGAACAGCCAACAACACGTCCACCTGAGGCTAGCTACGCAATATTACGGGTTATCAAAGTTTTTTTTTCTTTACACGGACGTCAACTTTGGCGAGTAGTGGGGGGACCCTGGAAACAACAGCAGTAAACTTTATACTACTCACCATTTCAGCACTCGGTACAAAAGGCTTGCACTAACAAGACATGTCTTTTTGGGGTTCCGTTCTTCGGTGCATGAGCTATTAAAGTCCCGGCTTTCTATTGGCACACATGGAAAACATCCATTGATATTTTTTTCTGACCCAAATCTCTGAAGGAAAGGATTCCACTATCAGAATAAAGGACGGACGGAGCATGCGCAATTCATACTCGGTTTACCCCACTCACAATATATGAAACGAACATCATGACTTCTTCAATTGCATATATTTTGAATACCGTATAAACATAGATTTATAAGATGAACATGTCAACATAATAATAAGAATGGCTAGAAAATTACCATAAGCGTTTTTTTCTTTAAAAAATTACCAATATAATAACTGCTTTTTAAAAAGCAGTTATTAAAAAGCTAGATTAACCAATGGGATAAATGTATGTTTAAAAGTCACAGAAGGACCCTTGAGAGTAATGAGCTGGGATCTGTGCCTCCAGTTGACACACACCTATCTAAAGAGGATGTACTAAAGAGATGAAACAATAATGGAGATGAGATAGTCCCAACCGAAGAATATGGTACAAACAGTGGCGCTCATTGTAAATATGCACTCAGGGACCCTCATTAACAAATGAATGGATGATGACCTGTCAGGTCGCGAGTCCTGAAGACGCATGTCAATTTCCTTTAATGTTCTCAACTACTTGTTAAATATGCAAGAGGTGCTGAGGGTATATAAGACACCCTAATCTCTCAGGATGGAATTTGTCATCACCGTGGCTGAAGCATGCACTCACTCGGAGCTCTAGGTGCGCTGCTGCACGCATCTTTCCTTGTGTTACTGGTTCAGGGGATTCATAAGACGAGAGATAACGCGTACAAGAGGTCGTTGCATCGTTTTCCCGCGGTGGACCGCACAACTGGATTTCACCTGCCGATCTATATGGTTCACCTCTACCGGAATTTCAGATCCAATTTATCTCGACCCATGGATACTATGGAGCAGACAGCAGTTAAGCAGGCGGATACTGTGAAGAGTGTGATGGCGAAAAGTAAGACCCGTTTTTATTTGCTTATTTGATTGTCTTTTTGGAAGTGGAACTGATATATTTGAATGGTAGGATATTGAATGTATCCTAATAGTTTGATTTAATTGCATCTGAATATTCATCTCAATATTGAGATAAAATATATAATAGGACTGTTTTTCCTGCAATTATAGCCTAATCAATAAACCCAATAGTCTTATTTTATTATTTCATTTTTGGTCTAGTTTTTTATTCCAATTCCTTCTTCAAACTTTTTTTCTTGAACTGTTTCTAAGCTTTTGTTGGAAACTTTTTGACAATTTCTCAACTTGACATAAGACATGAAACGTAAAGTCCGTTGAAATGTTAGTGTTTTCTACTTAAGGCCTCACTTAATAGACTGTCAAAGCCGTCCGCCAGACGAACTGAGAGGCTTTCAATCCACATTCGTGTTTGGCTCAATAACCCCAGTGGGGATCAGCGTGTGAAAAGACTGGTTTTCAGTCTAATTCTCAAAGCAAACCGCTTTTTCTTAAATAGGTGATGTTGATTAGCTATCTTGCCAGACATCCCCTATACAAATCTCTTGTTAACTCAAATCAACAACTTCCCTTAGTTCTTTTCACACTATGCTTGATTAGATTAGAAGCAGGACATTTTAGCAGAGGCGGGATTTAACTTGATGCACTGGAAAACCAACGAAGTTTACCCTCCCTGGCAAATCCAATTTCACAACAGTGTTAGGTGTTAGAGTTCTTACCTATTTGTTTGAATGAGGATATGCAGAAGCCCAGAAAGTCATGTATGTGTTAAATGATTGGTTTCGACCCGGTGTTTGCTTTGAGTGGATTAATAGCGGCAGCCTCACACACTGAAATGTAAGCACCCTCGTTACAAATTAAGATGAGTTGCGCTTTTAATCAACAGTTTAATTCAATGGATCAGTACGATGGGTGATGCAGTTGCAAAATGTTTAAAACGCTTTGATCTCTTAAATAAATGATGTAACCCCCCCCCCCTCCCCTTCCTATGAATCACACATTTATTCGCAGCCCAATTTACTTAAACGCGCTCATGACTTTTTATGCCCAATCCAGTTTATAGTGGATTTTGAATGTCGTTATCATATAGCTTGTGTTTTTTACATGCTTTATTTATGCTGATATAGGTGCATTCCTATTTCAAAGAAAAAAGTCATCACACCGTGAACCATTAACATGGTCCACTTCCATCCCTTCCCCCAGATGTGACCTACAGACATAGACGCTGGATGACGACCTTTAACCTCCACACGCTGGTGGCCGAGAAGCAGATCCAGGCGGCCGAGCTGCGGATCAGACTCCCGCGCTCCGAGAGCGTGACCAACATCTCCGTGGACATCTACCACCAGCAGGACCGGCCCTGCCAGCCGGGCCGGGCCTGCCACCGGCCCCAGCTGGTGGGCTCGCTCACGGCGGCGGCGGTGATCAGCTCGTCCCAGAGCTGGAAGGTGTTCAACGTGACCGCCCCCTTGCTGCGGTGGCTCCAGGAGAACCAGCCGTCCAGGGGCCGACGCAAAGGTGGCCCCGCCAAGAAGTGGAGGAAGAGGAAAGCGGAGACGAGGGGAGGCCCGCCGTCGGCTCCTCTGCCTCCCAACCCCGCCCCCCCCGGGGGCCCCAAGAGGGAGCTGGGGATGAGCGACCGCGCTCTTCTGGTGGTCTTCTCCCACACGGGCCTGGACGAGGACTCCAAGGCCAAGGCCAGCCTCCTGCACACGGCCGAGCAGTCCAGGTTCTGGTCCCCCGCCGAGAACAGGAAGGCCGAGGGCCGCAAGAGGCAGCGCAGCAAGCGGGGTCAGAGGGAGCACGTGGCCAGGGCCCCCCCGGGGTCCAGCAGGGCGGGCGGGGACAAGTCGCTCTGTCGAAGGGTCGACCTGCAAGTGGACTTCAACCAAATCGGCTGGGGCTCGTGGATCATCTTCCCCAAGAGATATAACGCGTACCGGTGCGAGGGGGACTGTCCCAGCCCTCTGGGGGAGGACCTGAACCCCACCAACCACGCGTACATGCAGGTCAGTGTTGTGTCTGCGGCTGGAATGCACCGCCATATGTCTAGGTGTCATTCACTCGTCCATAGAACCAGGCAGTTTTGTAATAATACAATTGTAACTGATTCCAAGGGGATTAGCTCGTTTTACGATCTGGAAGCAAGGGTAGATTATTAGTAAAATAAATGATATGTTTATATCTGTGACTGCACGGCCACAAACCCCATTCAATCATAACAATCAAGTAACTACAGTTTGATTGTGCTTGATAGACAAGCGGTTTAATCAGAGAGCGCAATATATCTTGCTAAATGTGTGTTCTAACGTACATGTTTTATTTCTATTCGTTCAGAGTCTACTGAAACACTTCCATCCGGACCGCGTGGTTTCGCCCTGCTGCGCTCCGACCAAGATGAGCCCTCTCAGTATGCTCTACTACGAGAACGGAGAGATGCTCCTCAGACACCACGAAGACATGATTGTGGACGAGTGTGGCTGTCAATAAGAGACTATGAACAGGTGACACATTGGCAGGCCGCTTAGTTGGCTACAGAGGTAAAAGACATGTGTAACGAGGAAGAGACTGAACCAGAACACTTAGCTTCGGCCCTGTGTTTGGCCGAAGGGATAAAGCGCTTGATGTGCACAGAGTTTTATGGTAATTATTGTAAAGTCTGGTTTAGTTTATCATGACACAGTGTGTCAAAATGTATTCAAACTATAAACCAGCTTGAAAAATAAAGAAAAAGTTAATGTTTAACCAAGCTTTCCCATACAATGACTTAAAGTCATTGATATCCATAAAAAATGTGTTTGTTTATACCACTTGGTTAATTTTCCAACACAAAATGGTGATAATATTTTACGCCAGCACTGTTTCTGTTTTTATTTTATTCTCAATTTGTATTGCTGTAAATTATGTATATTTATTTTAAATATTAAAAAGTGTGCATATTTATGGAAATTGTACCCTATTTTACAACTTGTGTGCTGTATCTTTTTACATTTCATATGGTGTTAATAAGTAGAATTTACTGTACATATATATATATATATATATATATATATATGTACAGTAAATTCTACTTATATATATATATATATATAAAAGCATCCACATTATATGTAAAGGAACCATGATGTATCCTGAATTGTTATTTGACAAACTACAAATCCGCAACATCGTTTTCTGTTATCTTGTCAACACTTTCTCATTGTAACAAAAGCATCACCATCCCCAAAGAACTGGACTATTCTGGTTTTGAATGACAGCTCTCCATTCCTCTTGACAGTTAACCATAGCCTTTTCTATTGGAGGTACAGTGACTTTACAAATAGGCAAAACCTAGCCAGTACTACCTACTAGGTTTGTTATGGCATAGGGGTGCAAGTAATTACATAGAGGAATGTCTTGTCGTCAAGACTGTTCCAGTTCATTGAAAATACATGAAAGGTTGGGTCGTGTTGGGATTCCAACGGAGTCAATACGAAACTGAAGAGGGCTTCTACAATTCAGAATTTACAGGTAATACTGGATTTAACAAATACGTTTTCTTTGTCAATCTGAATGCCACAAGCTCACTTAACTTAAAGTGAGGTTAAAACGGTTGGATATTAAAATATAAAAAAACGAAATAGCCTATAAGTGAAGAAAATCTACGCTTGAATTATGAACTCATAGTCTGAAAAATATATTGTTTTAATAATCTAGGCTCTTGTGGTCTAACAATAACACATTTCCAGAATAATTATAGGCCTACAAATCTTTTAATTTTTTTTCGGACAAATATGGCTTACATAACATTTAATGAATCTGGCAAATGTAAATTTTTTTCTTCTTATTAGGCAGAATATTAGTCAGTTATAGACAATTTACTATGATTATTGTGAAACTAAACTGCCATTTCAATGCGCAACTTTGAGGCGCCCGAATAATGCGTCTTGGGTAGCGCAACCTTCTCTTGATTATATACAAAAAGTTGTATTGGGTTACTACACTGGTTATACAGTGTTTCTGTAACCTATAATTTATTTTAAAATAACATTTGTGCAAATGCTTTAGGGTCAAAGGGGATATCATCTCTAGTTTGCGTGGTGATCTCCCGTGCTAAATATAATCTGTAACCTGAGTTGAGTGTAGTTTTGTGAATGAATAGATATGATTGGATAGCAGGCTGCTAAAGCTATTTTACATCTCCAGCTGTCAAACCCTGTTCAGTTTTCCTCAAGGGTAGGTAAGTTTCTTCTTCACGTAGATCTATCTAGCAGTCAATGGTCTATCTATGTACTATCATAGCGATAGCAATCATTATTTCTTGGTACATAATGGGCCATTTGGGATAGCAGAGAAGCCCCTCTCAGCTTGCACACAACACTGTGGAGATTCAGCAGACCTTGGATTTCAATGTTGTCAATTTACCATCATCTTAAGAATAATGATATTCTCTTGATACTGATGATATTCTGTCCCTTACGAACAAAGACAATTCAGTCATTTTAGGTCTTTCAACCTCAAATGTCAAACCTTCGTGCACTGTACATTTTGGCAGGCTTCCTGTTCGCCACATGTTTAAAGACACACCTTGCCTTGTTCATCTGACGATCAAGTTATGTGGATTTGGTTGACTGCTTGTCTTTTAGAATTGTAAACAGTGTACAAATGCTTTATTTCCCTCAGGAATATACTGAAAAATGGCTGAGGCAGTCGCAAATGTGGCCCGAAGAGTTAATGAAACAGTAGAAGAAGGAAAGGATTGTTTAGGTGAGACTGAGCTCTTTCTCTCGATACTTATCTCTCTAGTTCTCTACATTTGTTGTATTTTCTGTATGAGAAGAATGGTGAAATGCAAAGCCAAAGGTACCACCATATATGTACATATCCAAGAGAGCACCCGGTTCATGCAATATAAGAATCCACCAGTAGATGGTGCTCACGGCTTTGATGTATAAGAGTTTATTTGAATTGTACAACTCATCTATTATTATCAAGAAATCGTATGCAAACGGTTAATGCGGTTAGTAAACCATATATATTTTCCTTTTCCTCAAGACCTGTCAAACTGCAAGTTAATAAATTTCCCAGACGGTGTATTCAAGATCCTTAAAAGCGTTATCGAAAATATTCATGCTGTAACATTGGCTGACAACGTGATGAAGGTCATCTCCAGCAAATTCTTTGGCTCCTTTACCCATCTACACGGTACGTGTTGTCTCTGTTCTTTTGAGTAGTTTATGCTACCATAAATATTGATACATAAATATACATTATATATTATTATATACATATTACAATAAAACAAAAAATGCTCAGAGTATGCAGTGTGTTTTCCATGTGGAGTGTGTTATGCCATGTTATTCACCCAACAAAACCTTTTTAATTTAAATGTACTATATCACTTGCATTATGACCCTTGCAGAGTTGGATCTGCATTGCAATGTTCTCACCAAACTGCCCGACGCTGTGGCCGACGTGGAACACTTGAAGGTCATCGATCTGGCCAATAACAAGTTCTCCGTGTTCCCGGAGAAGCTCTTAGAAATAGCCACCCTGGAGACCATTAACCTGGAGGGGAATAGCATCACAGGTAATGATGCAGTATGTGGTGTACCGTGTATTTAACCGTTGAGCAGATACTTTTATCCAAGAGCAACTTTACAGTGAGCAGCAAAAGCAAGGAGCTGTTAAGATATCTTGCTCAAGGAAGCCTACAGGCAAACTGCGGCCACTGCTGCCCGGGATCGAACCGACCACCTTTCGGCCGGGAGTCGAAAGGAAGCTTTGATGCTTCATTTGTAAGAATGAACTTTGAAAGTATGACTAACCTTAAAGTACTCAAGAGCAGATTAGGTGTAAACATAGTATATGATGTTGTAACATTCGATACGTTTTAAATCGTATTAAGTGAATAAAGTGCATTTTGCATGTTTATAACAAGGGTTGATTGGTTCTAATGATAAGAAAAGGCTTGTGTAGACTCAACATCCACTCACTGACACAACGTGTTGTTTGCCTGCCACCCCACAGAGATCCCAGTGGAGAGGCTTTCCGCCATGCCTGCACTGAAGTGGATAAACGTCAAGTCGAATCCTTTGGACAAAGACACTCTGACTGCTCTGCAAACTCCCCACCAATTTGAAATTCTGTTTACAGTCGATGCTTGAGGAAGCGCTTCCCAGAGGGTCGTCGCATGACGAGTTGCCTTTCAGTGTCTCTTCTGCAAGAAGAGACAACTCAATTTAGGATATTTTAACTGTGCCTCATGATGGAAAATACATTTCGTCTTGGAGTGTAACACAGCATGGATTTACACGATTAGGGAGTGGAAATAAAGATAAAGGCCGACGTTGACAAGGATTTGTGACTTCCAACGTGCATGTGGTGCAATAGCCTATCAGCTGGAAGAGAGTCGAAGCTGTTGTTTGGATGTCTTGGATTACTTTCTGTTGGACCAGTGTAACAACAATTAGGGTGACGTGGCAATTTATTTCCTCAAGCCGCTTCTGGATTTTATTACAACCTATGGTTTTCATTTGATAAAAGAAAGACATAGTGACTGTTAACATGTTATTTATGAACTTTGGAGACTGAAGTGTTTTAATTAAACATTTGCTGATCCTTTCCTTCCACAAAGATGTGTTTATTCACCCTGAAATGTTCGTCAATTTGTGTACCTTGGTTTATTAACTACATAATAATCGAAATGACAGTGAGACATAGTGCACTCTTTTCTAAACGTACCTAATCTTTCTCGATTAATTAAGAAACGTTTTTTTTGTATCCATAAAGTATCTTTGGACAATACTTAATTGACATAAATGCAGTTTTAAACAAACCACCTCATATACTTAGTTTGACCCTTCTAAGGTGCACCCTTAAATACATGATCAAACAGTGAAACAAAGAGGCCAAATGTCCTAACTTAGCAGCCCCACTAATCCCTCTTCTTAATTGGTTTACTAGTAACATAGGTGAGCCCCATCTGTTTTTGATCGCGTGAATGTCTGCAAGTGCTCTCAGGAAATGCAATTGGGGAAAAGAAAACACTTATGTCACTCAGTGCAGAACATATATCTGGTAACCATGGAACCAACGTGTACTAAAGCTGCACTGGAGGATGAAGCAAAGATAAACACGCTCTTGTCCCTCTCAAACCACTTTTCCTTGACTCTTGAGTCCACATGACTGGCAGCATCCAATCTCTCTGAGAAAAAATATGAGAAAGCCAAGGTGCCTACCTACCACGTCCAGGATTGTGTCACATGCATAACACCATTGATCCCTGTGTGTCGATGCTTGCCTACCCGTCCTGTCCTGTCACAGTCAGGACTTAAAGCCGTGGCCAAGAGAGCTGCTTACCTCTGCCTCTATATCCCATCACGGTGCACACTTGTTTTGAAACTGCAACAGCCATGAGCTATTCTATCGAGCAGAGGGGCAGGCCAAATACCCCGGACTACAGGGTGTACTTCAGTAAGTAGTTATCTTGTTTTACATTAAGACGGTTGATCAAGTGGTGAGCAAAACAACATACTCATTATTTTTGCAAGGCTAATCCCATTCAAAGGTTCCTGCCTTATTATATCTCACTACTACTACTACTACTACTACTACTACTACTACTACTACTACTACTAGTACTACTCCTACTACTACTACTAGTAGTACTTCTAGTGGTACTACTATTACTAACAATACTATGCATATCTCTTTGTGTAGAAAACTCTGAGGGAAAGTATATTTCTCCATTCCACGACATACCGATCTACGCCGATGAAGCACAGGTGAGAAACATGTCTCATGCCGTTGTAGATACCTGCATATAGAGATGGGAAGGTTTTTTTTAAATGGTAATCATTGTGACACCTGTTCTCTTCATTGAACACACAATCACACAATAGGATTATGTGCTTTCTTAGAGAAAACCCTTAGGGTCATGGGAGGTTTGAATAACTATACTAGCCTTTTAGAGATACTGATAAGCTTTCCATTAAATCTGTCCAAAAGGTTTTTAAGTGTAGATTTATTATTTTATGCTTCAGAATATTTTCCATGCTGTGGTGGAGATTCCAAGGTGGACAAATGCAAAAATGGAGGTAATGTCTCCCAATATAAATATTCATCATCAATTTACATTCCGACCTATTTCTTAACTAATTAATAATTTCAATATGGCAATATAAAAATATAACATTTTCTATTGTTGATTCTTTCCAATACAACATATGTAATTTGCGACAACACATGCCTAATAACGATTATTTCTCATAAATTCTAGTGCATTCTTGCATTTTAATGTTTTTTCGAAAATGTCTTTCCTCCACATTGTTGAATTGTTCTCAGATTGCCACCAAAGACGCCCTCAACCCACTGATACAGGACACCAAGAAGGGCAATCTACGTTATGTAGCCAACGTATTTCCTCACAAGGGGTACATCTGGAACTACGGAGCCATCCCACAGGTAAATTCACCCCTTTTGAAAACCTTAAAAGATGCATTCCCATGATGCATCATTCAACAGCTTTTTTTCAACCATTGTTTCAATGTGCTTGTGTCACATACATATTATGACCAACATGTAACAGACATGGGAGGACCCTGGACACAAGGACGGTGACACGGGATGCTGTGGCGATAACGACCCCATTGATATTTGTGACATAGGCAATAAGGTAAGAGAACGACTCATTCAACTCCAGCCCAACTCCATAAAGGGTCCAACATTTTGACCCCATGATTTTTTTGACCAGGTTTGCACACGAGGCGAGGTCATCAAAATCAAGGTGCTAGGCACCCTGGCTCTGATCGACGAAGGGGAGACTGACTGGAAGGTCATCGTGATCAATACAGAGGACCCAGAAGCGGCAGAATTTAACAGTAAGATTAATGTCTGCTCGCCTATTAAAATGATTTCCAAAATCCCATGTTATACATGTACTGTGTATGAGGAATCATACGTCATGAGTGTAAATAAGATAAATAAGGAGTCATTGAAGAAATGTTATGCATACCTGATAGAGAGGGTAAGCCTAGTTGGTGACCACCAAATATTCAGGTGTCATTCTTTTTGCCTACCTGCTCAGGTATTGATGACGTCAGAAGACTCAAGCCGGGCTACCTTGAGGCCACTTTCGATTGGTTCAAGAGATACAAAGTCCCGGATGGAAAACCTGAAAACCAGTTTGCATTCAATGGAGAATTTAAAGACAGGGTACATAGAATTCAGACGTCACACTTAGCACAAAAGACATACACACACACACCCAAAAATGCTGAAATATAAGCTGACTTGTTTTCCAGGACTTTGCCATTGAGACCGTGAAAAGTACTCATGAGTTCTGGAAGGCGCTCGTTGGCAAGAAAACTGATGCTGGTGGATTAAATTGGTGAGGAGTTGGTTTGACCTGTACATCTTCTGTCTACCATCACATCTCATAAACTGTACAGAAAAATATTAGCAGTTCAGATAGTGAGTTAAGAATAGTAGAAATACAAAAAAATAAGAAGTATTTTGAAAGTTCAGTTGCTGGCCTTTTGCCTTATACATATAACCTCTTCTGCAATCCTTTTTGGATATAAATGTAATATTTTGTATGCTATTTTTTTGCTAAGAAAGTTCTTCCCTTTCTCGCGCTCCCTCCTATATCTCCCGGGGCCTGGGGGGCCGTGCCAAGGCAGCATGAACACCTGTGTCTTGGACAGTCCCTTCCAGTGCTCCAGCGGCGATGCCAAGGCCACAGTGGACGCAGTGAGCTCCTCTGTCATTGAGTGTCATGTGACTAGACTACCTGTGTTTCCCTGTAACAGTGAGCTGTCAAGAAGAAATAACAGCAGATTTAACTGAAATAACAAAATGGAGACTCATAAATAAAATAGTGGTACATATATACATAAAGTGCCTGAAAAAACTGGTGATTTTGAACGATTTTTATTTTATAACCTTGACATATATATATATTGTTCTTTTTGCAGTAGAAAAATGGAGGAGGAAGTTTTATTTAATTTTTTTATTGCAGTTTTGCTTATTGTTTGTTTACCTTACCTTACCATACCCCAATACATGTTTTTTTTTTTTATCTTACAGGCTGCTGCTTTTGGAGCAGAGGAATGCATTCCAAATGCAGGTGTGTGTGTGTGTGTGTGTGTGTGTGTGTGTGTGTGTGTGTGTGTGTGTGTGTGTGTGTGTGTGTGTGTGTGTGTGTGTGTGTGTGTGTGTGTGTGTGTGTGTGTGTGTGTATCTCTGTGTGTGTGTGTGTGCAGGGGGGGGGGAACTCTTTTTATTTGCTTCCCCCAGCGATGACAAAGGATGTACAATATAAAAATCTTCTCTTCTCTTTCAGTTGACAAGAGCTTTTTCTATGAGAAGTAAAAAAGTCTGGGATGAAGACCTGAAGAATTTGATTGAATCCAATGATACTTGAAGATAACAGTGTGACATTTGATGTATCTCACCATAAAGCTATTAAACATCTTATATCACCATTGTCCAAAATGTTTTGTGTGGCAAATTAAATTTGGTCAATATGTTGCATTCTATATGTTCTAAAACACTATCGACAAGAGTGATATAAATATAAAAACCGCACTAAGACATAACCAACAAACAGGCTATACAAAATAAATATACTTCATCTTTACCATAGGGATGAAACTTAACACTAGATTTTGCATGAAATAGTAATAAGACAAAGGCTCTCCCGAAATCCAACGTAGGAGGGAACAAGATTTGGAGTACAAGTTGACCTGTATTGAAAATGGATTGAATGAACTTATTACATCCATTTACAATACCATTTTACTGTTCACCTCATCGGACACAAGGTGTCGTTGTTGCACCGAGGAATCGCACACACCCCGCAGAAGGGTTAGTGAGGAAACGAGCCGTTCCGGCTGTTTACGAGGAGGAGGAGGTCGCCTCCGTTAGTCTGTCAGCGGGTTTACAGGTGACGTCAGGTGAGTTGCATTCTGACAGCCGATTTACTGTCAGCACACATCGTGACATTTCTGTTCAATACCTCAACAGCGTGTTTGATCCATACTGTTTATTACCTGAATACAATCTTGTTCCAAATAAGGCCAAAGTGTAGAAGCCGTGAGGTGGTTTAACGAGCATGCTAATGCTTATAAACTAGCTTGTCATCCCATGCTAGTGTCTTAACTTTGTGTCCCGAGTACCGCGTCAATCCAACCTTAGCAGCATAGTAATGTTCAGACTCTAATGATCTGATGATTTTATGATACACAACTCCTTTATTTATAACGTCTTCCTTGACTCATTCTATGTCGTGTGCTGTCAAAACATTGAATTCACCGAACATTACGTCTCAATACTAAATAAGGCTTAGAGAGGATACTGAATTTAAGCGTTATCCTGGTCTGCCGCCACTCAATTTCCGGTCCGATGCTTTCTGTGAGCTACGTACGCCAGTCAACATTCCACGGAACGAGAAGAATAAAAAATGACACTATGAACAACAACAAGACAAGGAGAATATATATGGAGTTTGACAAAGCAATATCTGAAAATTGTACACGAAACGGATGTCCCTCTATCAGAAGTCCCGCCCTCTCTCGCTAAACCCTTTCACTCAAGTCCCGCCCTCTCTCGCCAATAACGCTTATCTGGAGCATCCCGTTCCTAGTGTTCGGTCGGGCGATGGGAGATCCAGGATCACTTGCTACTAGATGTTATTCCGGGGTGTTGCGATCACAATGTTATTTCACTCGTAGTAAAAATGATTGTTTTTGTATAGGCACATAACATATTTTCTGTTTCAGGAAAACGCACAAACATGTCTTTCTTGTTTGACTGGATCTACAGAGGGTTTAGTGGTGTTTTACAGTTTCTAGGTAAGCATGGCGGGAAGATAATGGTTTGTCTTGTGTTATTATGAGCGTCACACCTGTTTGCATGAGTCAGTGATGTGTGAATTTTGTGTTTGTGTGTTGTCTCAGGCCTTTACAAAAAGAGTGGTAAGATGGTATTCCTGGGCCTGGACAACGCTGGTAAAACAACACTTCTAAACGTGCTGAAAGATGGTCGACTTGCACAACACGTACCCACGTGGCATCCGAGTAAGGACCTTTATGTAATATATGTTATCCAGACGTAGGATTGTGTGTAGACTCCAATCATGCTGAACGTGGGTATATTTTAATTGCGTAACCTGTTTTCAAACCTAAGAAGCTGCATTGTATATTTCATTCTTTACAAAGCCTCCGAGGAGCTAACCATCGCTGGCATGACATTTACCACGTTTGATTTGGGAGGTCACGAACAAGGTAAGCACTTTGTTTTACAACTCTTTCAGCGTAAAAATATTGCCTTCTAAATATTATTTTCGCCTTGAGGTCCCACCCATCTTGTTGAAATGATAATGGAGGTACAGATGTGTTATTACAACAAATAACCTCACTCATGAAAGAGAGGAACTAGATTACAGTGATGCCAATCTTGCCAAGCTCACATTCAGAAACATATTGGCCCACTAATGGATGATAATACTCCTGTTTTGGTACACAAATAAAAACTGAACTCTGATGTACGATTGGCCCCACTCCCTTTTATTATCTTCCCATCAGATGCCCTATGGCTGGGATTAAGATGTTTAATTTTCTTATGTCCCCAGCCAGAAGACTCTGGAGCAACTACCTGCTGGCGATCAACGCTGTGGTCTTCATAGTGGACTGCGCCGCTCATGACCGGCTTGGGGAATCCAAGATAGAGCTGGACGTAAGCCAATCAGAAACCCGTTCTCTAGTCATCAAACAGAGTGATAGCACTATGATCCGCAGGAGCTACGTTTATCACATCCTACAGCCAACCAAACACAGGGTTCTTCATTACACTAGTACTGTACATAACATTCATGCTTCGTATTGTTCCTTCCCCCCGACCCCAGGCTCTGCTACAGAATGAGAACATCAGCAATGTGCCGTTTCTGGTGCTGGGGAACAAAATCGACCGTCCAGAAGCTATCAGCGAGGGGGCACTCAGGGGAGCGTTTGGGATCGACAACCAGGTCACAGGAAAGGTAAACACATGGACACTGGTGTATACGACGTCTGATTGTAACAGGAGGGTCAAACTGCAGTGTACCTGGCGTTCTACTGTCTTCATCTGCATGAATGTGGACAACAACCTCCTGGAAACATCATTATCATGCAGGCAAAGGCTCCAGGAGTCTGAACTGTGAGCCAGTGGCCGGCAGGCACACGCTATACGTTTTTTGTAGAAGGCCCTCGACTATTTGAAGAGCGTTCGTCCAGCCAGGACAACTTTTTGTGTCCAGCGTTGAGTTGCCTAGCAACCACATGGAGCAATTACACTGTGAAAGATGGACCGACGTCTGGAAATATGCCTGGCATTTAGTTCTAAGGGAAAATATGAGAAGGCCGTTGCTTGACGAGCTCTTTAGCGGATTTAACAGCAGGCGTAGGTGAGCCGGAGTGTTTTCCTCATTACGGCTCCAGATGCAATGTGAGCCATACTCAATTACAATGCATTATTCTTCAGGACTTCAGTTTTAATTGCATAACAGAAGTGGACTGGCTTGTTGAATAAGAGGCAGCTCCACGGCTCAGCCCATCTCAATGTGCCAACTGTATTGTAGGCAGTACGCTGCAGGTATGATGGAAACCTGCAGTCCTAGGCTAGATGTTATTCCTGCCCTTTCCTCGCTCCGTTCTCCGTCCTGTCCTTGAAGACCCAAAAGCCTATACACCTATCTTATAAAAAAATAAATAATAATTGTCCCGTCCTCTCACGTCTGATCAATTTGAAGACGAAAACCCCTTAACATTTTTGACGCGTCAAAAAGAGGCTGCTCAGTTCATCATGAACTCACTTAGCGATTGTTTCACTATTCGCCCCCAAAACTCCCTTCACTCTGGCGGGCTCACCCTTCCATCCAGCGTGGCTCCTCCTCCAGCGTTCACCTCGCCGTATTTCCCCCCCAATCCCGTGTGGGTCTGCAGGGCAGCGTCTCGGCGGAGCAGCTGCACGGCCGGCCGCTGGAGGTGTTCATGTGCAGCGTGCAGGAGAAGCAGGGCTACGGAGAGGGCTTCCGCTGGCTGTCGCAGTACATGGACTGACGGGAGAGGCGGACGGGACGACCTCCACCCCTCCACGCAGCCGTCGGAAGTCGGCCCCATCACGCACTTCAGATGATGCGTTTCATTTCTTTTAGTCTGTTTGAATGTTTTATTATGTATAATTCCGTTATTTTTTCCCGAAAAAAGGTTTCTATGCAAAAGTGGAAATTGGGTTTCGTTATTAACGAAAGTGTGTGCTTTTAACGGGGTATAGGTCTCCAGATGTTTATTTATTTATTTTCTGGCGTCGCTGAAGATGTGTGAGATGGTTTTGCATTACTCCTGGGATGGGTCAGTGGATCTTGCAGTGGCGTACATGAGAAATTATATTTTGAATGAGGGAAGGAACTTATGTTGTGGAAATTTGAAAGTTGTTTAAGAGTTGTTAAAGACCAATAATGGACACAGGAACCAAACACTGGGAATTATAATTGTAAGTCTTGCACATTTCTCCTGACAAACTCACTCAGCAGACTCGCTGCAGGCCACAGTTTTCTATGAGTCATCTTTTTTCTGTAAAGCCTTTATCCAAAGATGTTGTTCAGGATGCAGTCTTCGCTCATGATATTAAGAACTTCACTTTATGACGAGCAAATCAATGGAAATGATGTCCCAGTATACAGAAAACTTTGGCAATAAATCCCACAAATACCATAGGGTCTATGCTATATTCCGAAGACAGAAGCATTTTATGGATATTTTATGGATATTCCGACGGCAAATGCATTTTAGAGATATTTATTCCGTTGTGTGAATACTACCTAATAGACATCAGGCACATTATAGTATCGTTAGGTTAAATTATTAAAATGGCTGCTCTGCCGTGGGTACATTCCAAAGGATGCTAATACCGCAGGCTATTAAAATGTCAGGAAGCAGCAAAGTGGTACAGCAGTCTGTAGAACGCTTGAGACGACCTTGCATATCTCCCCCATCTTGAGCAATTTTTTTCATGGTATGTTTTTTTCGGGGCAGGACAGAAGCAATCTTTACACTTATTTTTATATGTAACACATTAAGTAATTTACAGATTTTTTTAAAAGGTCAACTGCAAACGACTTCGGCCACATCAAATAACTAGCCAACCTTATATGACCATAACATATTGCTTTATCCTCACTTCTGCTCAAACTAGCTACCCCATCATAGCGCCAAGCTTTCGATTAAAAGTCAAATGTGGCTGGTTCTTGAATGTATTTGTAGTTGTTTTTTTTACTTGAAAGTCGGTTTTCTTTGTCAGTTGAAAGCAGTAGCTTCCTCCATATCTACATGTTTTTATAAGTAGATATTTATCAGGGGTTTGGTTTGTTAAGGCAATGTAACGTAATTTACGCTCAGTTTGTGTGAATAATGTGTAGGATGGGTGTGTCTTACTCTTGACACAGCATCCTGAAGTTCTGCATGACGTGTACTTTTTGACTGTCTTCACTAAGATATGAGAGTGCATTTGCAAAAAAGGCTGTGTTGACGACATGCCCATTCTCTTTTGTTGACCTTTTATGTATTTCAACTTCATACTTTGTTTACACTGTTATACCCAGATCACTGATATCTCAAACTAGATTAAACATAAAGGGTACGGAGATATCAGGCTATATACAGTGACATGTTAGCATCAGATGGAACTGGAAGCACTTAGAATATGCTTAGTTTGTTGTGAAAACAGATGGTCTTCCTTAAAATGCGGGTTGGAATATTGGGAATTTTAGCCATGATCTGGAGTGATAGGTACGCATGTAAACAAACTGTGTTGCTTTCATTTAATCAGTGTTCTGCACCAGTCTTGTCCAAACCACTGTAAATAATGTTTAATACGTTTGTACATTCCCGCTGATACAGTCGAGATGGCAAAAGATAAAGTAATATATAATGATAAGAGTAATTTATTAAAAAGGAATGTATTAATGTGAGCAAATAAATATTTTAAGCAAATGTTTTGTCTGGCGGTTTTAACTAATGATGAAAAGATTATGTAGAAGGGGATATATGCAGATCCAATTACTGCCTTCTCAGATACGAAAGGCAAGTCGAATTGCTCAAATCACTTTCCCATTCACACTCACTCACCCATACCAACTCACACAAATATTATCAAAAGACTGCAATCCAAATTGAAGGCCATTCGAATTCTGACAAAAGGGCCTTTAACCCACTCCAGCCAGATTACTTTTTCCCCGACTACGCAATCGGACAACCTGGATCTTAAGAGATTTTCCTCTGTTGTTTTGACTGATCATCACCTCAGCGAAGAGTGGTTGAGCTCGCCACTCCATCCTGCGTCTTCACAACACGGGGCTGAGGGAAGCCAAGTGATGGTTTGAGCCGTTGCATTATTTAGTTCCCATCCCGCTCTGCTCGTCACAGGAACGCCAATGTTGTTTTGCCCCGGCAGCTGCTGCATGCTTTGGGTCTGACAGAATAAATTGAGTGTGAACGACTGCAGGCAGGAGAGCTGCCCTAAGGCACACAGAACGCCAGAGAGAGGAGACAACCGTGACGCGGTTCTGATGAAGGACATCCAGTGCTTTTACATTCTGTGTCACATGTCATTGAAATTATGACATGTACATTTTGACATGATGTTTGGATAAACCTTAATCTTAATAACATTTGTCTCTATTAAAAAGTGTTCAACGGTTTGGGCCCTTACCATTTTAGGGACCCGCCTTTACATTTATGTGTAATTTGCTTTCCTACCATGAGGGGGCAGCTTCGATCCAAAAGAATCAAATCCACTGTAGCAATAATATTAATAATAATATTATGTGTAATAATATCAACTGTGTCCAATAATAGACTCGTGCAGCATTATAATCACTATTTGTACAATGTCATTTTAAAGACAATTCTTACACCAAAGTAGAGCAGTGGAGAGAGTTTGCATAATACCTTGGCCTGACGGGATAGCTGTTGTAACCACTCATAACTTGGACAGGCCAATCAGTGTCAATCAAAACACTCAGTGTGAATTCTCAAGAGGTCATAGTTGCCCAGAAAATATTTGGTGACCTTCATGTTACTTCACAAAGGTCACACATCCATGATGTAACCTTTCATGTAATATGGGCTATTTTATTAAACGTCTATTCTATATGCAGTGAAAAGAATCCTCCAAATTCTGTTAGTGGGCTGCTGATGGTCCACTTCTGATAGAGAGAGGGAGGATACCACTTTGTGTGTGTTTAGAAAGGAGAACGTCTTAAATATCTGCTGTGCCTCAAGGCAACGGTATTGCATTTGAAAGATCAGAAACTGCTTAGTAACTCGGAAGACCAAGATGCTTGAGTGCTTGGGTCTTTCTTTTTTTTCCTTCTCATTCTTGTTTTTCTTGTCAAGACGTGATAGATCAAAAGGTACATGAACGAAACATTGTGTTGGAGGCAAACGTTGGCGTGGGCGTTCAAAGATAGGCAGCATAAAGAACAAGACACACGCTTGGCCCCAGTGCCTTTAATATTAAAGTGCTCAGCCTAGCAGTACATTCTTGTTCACTAACATGCAATACTAAAAACAATGTCTTTCCTATCAATAGCAAGAAGAAAGAAATGGTAGCAATTTTCTTATAGTAAAAGGAAAACAACTGAAGAGTGAAAATTCAAGTAATGAACACAAAAAGCTCAGTCGTAATAGTCAGTAAATAAAACATGGGGTGGCACGTTCTGCTCGAAGAATAAGCGGTGAGGAAGATAGTGATTTGCCGGAGCAATTTGCAACAAAAAGGTACGATTTCAGAAGTAGTCAAAAAACGTATTTCACAGAAAACCAATCTCAGATATTTCCGTCTACCCACGTGGTCGATAAAGCATGTACATTTTGAAGGTAACTGTGTATATTATTGATACATCTTGAACGCTAGTCGGATATAATGCCAGATAAGAGCCGCCTGGGACTAGCCCACCCGAGATCATCGACGCCAAGACTTATTTACAGAAGACGTCATGAAGGAACATAACGTACGCATTGCACTGAAACTTTTAACATGTTCTCAATCTCTAGTCGTTCTAAATGGGGGACAGCGGTGCTCCTTACAGCAATCAAGCACTTATTCACAATGTAAAAACAAAATCTCTATATGCATAGATGACAGGTAGGATCTTTAGATGAATAGTCGATTTTTCTTCTATAGCTACGGTGCAACGATCAAGGGTCCCCCACCCCACCCCCCGCCCTCCCACCCCCTGGGTCTGCGAAAAAACATAAAGATCTGTTGATCATGAAAGGATAATGAAGCAGCACTACACAAGACATAAAAAGAACAGGTCATGTCATCACTGGAGGGGAGGAAGGGGAGGGAGGGGGGGTGCCAAGAGGTCATTATACGTTTCCATGCCTTCCACACGTCTCACTCCAAGACAACCCCCAGAATCCTTTTCATTTCTTTGTGAGGGGAGAGAGATAGAGAGAGCGAGTGAGAGAGAGTGAGAGAGAGTGCGAGAGAGTGTCTGCTATACCATTCTACCAGATGTATCCTCCATCGTCGGCCTCTCCCTCCTCCTCTTCCTCCTCCTCCTCCTCTTCTCCGTTCTCATCCGCTTCTTTCTCCTCCTCGTCCTCCCATCCCACGCCGCTGCCGAAGTCACCGGAGTGTCCCACCACCTCGTCTGTGGGGGGGGGGGATGGGGGAAATGGGGGGAGAGAGGGAGGGAGGGGGGCGACAGAGGGGTCATGAATGCAATCTGATCTGATAATAGTCTCACAGGGCCAGCCTCTCCTTTGGGAAGTCTGAGACACAGTGTTTATTAACTGCTTCAGGAACCGACTATTTGTCAGGAAGATCTTGATTGACATGCAAGCACAACCAATCAGGGATCAGACGCCGGGAACGGTTTAGTGAAACAGACCAGTGGTGAAAGGAGTGATTTTAACAATTGCTCCGCTGTCTACCGACAGAAAAAATGAAAGCCTTAGGGGGCAGGCTGAATAAATCCATGAATGTAAATATGAGAATTTACCGGATTACCCCATGTCGCACCGGAGCTACGTCTGTCACTACGCCTGTCACTCACGCTACAATGCATAGCATCGTGGCGTGAATGTTAATGCTACGTGACAATGCTGACGGCCAATGAGAATCGTGTCGTGGGTTTCTTCCAGACGCTTCACAATATAACTTGCATTTTGGATCAAACATCATAACGAGCCACAAGGTGATGTGGGGCAATTGATCGAAAGAGGCTGAGACTAATGTGATGATTACATTTCTCGTCATTGGGTTCAGTAGATTTCACTGTAACAACACCAAGATGCCCGGGCAAACCGGTTGGGACGGCCTTCCCCTCCGTGGTGCTGTGTGTGCAACAACAAAAGTGCTTGGTCAAGCACTGTGTTTATGAAGAAACATTTCTGGCATTAACTTCCAGAAGATTGGAAGTCACAGGCCTCAACACTACACTACACTGCAATGCACTACAATGCACTCACCTAATTTACACTTCCCTAGCCTACACTGCACTGCACCTCAGTACACGCTACGACACTATACTGCACTACCCTACCCTAAACTGCACTACAATGCACACCATTACCCTACTCTACCTTGCACTGTACTGCCCAGCATTACCCTACTCTACCTTACACGAACACTACGCTATACTAAACTGCATTGCTAAGGAAACAGGGCTCCAGACCTTTCTGTGTGCCATCCCCAGTTTGTTATTAAGAATGAAATGTCTCCGCCGTCGTATATGTTCTCCCCCCTTATACGTTTTACACCTCTCTTTGAAATCAGTGTCTTTTATCGATCGTCCTTTGAACGCCCATATGAAGCTCTCTGATGGGTCTGGGTGTGTGAAGGGGGCTGAATAAATAAACTTCCCTTCTTCCCCCCTGCCCCACTCCCCCAGCATTAAAACTCCCAGGCTCTTCTTACCACAGTCGGGGTTGCCGTGGATGCGAGAGCCCGCCATCTCCCCTCCCTGGGGGTCCACACACCAGCACTCGCCCCGGCCCTGGTCGCACTGCAGCTTCCTGTAGTAGCCGTCCTCGTCACAGCTGGGGATGTACATGCCTGTAGGGGGGAGGCACGTGCACGCAAGCATGTGCGCACACACACACACACACACACACACACACACACACACACACACACACACACACACACACACACACACACACACACACACACACACACACACACACACACACACACACACACACACACACACAGCGTGGAATGCATGTACACACACAGACACACACACATGCAACGTGTTAGGTTTGCACGTACACACACACACCCAAAAACACACACACACACATATCCAAAGTGGTATGCACGTACAAACACACACACACACATACACACAAACAGACAAACACACGCACAGACACAAACAAATACACAAGCGTTAAATATTGATATCCTCAGC
Organism: Gadus macrocephalus; assembly: GCF_031168955.1. NCBI lineage: Eukaryota > Metazoa > Chordata > Actinopteri > Gadiformes > Gadidae > Gadus > Gadus macrocephalus. The sequence goes on from NC_082399.1 coordinate 7,952,649, forward strand.
CTTTGGTCGGTGCCTCGCTGATGCTGGAGATAAGTGCAGCATAAATGAGTCGGGCAACATCCTTTGTAGTGAGCCTGTGATAAGAGCGTCCGTGCAGGACAAAGGAGTGCGAGCTGCCTTGGAGCAGAACACAACAAAGCTCTTTTGATGTGATCACTGTTGTTGTTAACCTTCAAACATCATCCAACAGGGCTGGTAGGTGTTTAAAGTGGACAGGCGGTTTGTATAGATTTATTCTCATCATTAAACTGTGAGAGTGACATTTTTGAAAATGTGGCCACGATTGCTGCATCACCGTTGGCACAACCCCTCAAGAACATTCTGTCCGGTGTTTTGAAGTTAATAACATTAAACTCACTCCACGTCTCCAGCCACACCACTTAAAACAAAACCCAAGCCAAAACCAAAAGAGTAGTAGATCATAGCTTTCAAAATAGTGTTTCGCCCTGTTACAAAGCAGGAGGTTTATACACAGCGTTCTCGGGGAGCGAGGGAGCCAAACGGTTGCTTTAGCCTAGCGCACTCCCCAAAGCCGCGTCTCCGGACCTAATCCCACAGCGTGATGAGGGGTTAATCCCGGCCCTGAGCGTGTGATCGGTTAATGAGACTCCTTCTTCCTATTCTTACACAAGACCATACAAATACAAGCATGCACGCGCCGCGTAGCTGCAAGCTAGCCGCACTAATCACAGGTTTGAATTAAAACAATATAAAGTGTGGTATGGTAGGCCTTTATTGTGTGGTGGGTTTCTTTTTTGTAGCGTTTCCATGGCAATGTTGAGAAGCTTGCTCATGTGTCAGGTGCATAAGTGCATATTAGCCGGTAAACGATATAAACTGTACTGTTATATATATATAATAGATTTAATATGTAGTCATTTAGCAGACGCCTTCAGCCAAGCACCTTACAGTGGATACAGAGACAGATCATAAAGGAGCAGGTAGGTGGTTGTGTTCAACGTGGTTTGAAACGCATAACCTTTCGAGTGAGACTACAAAGTGGTTGAGGTGTTTGGTATTGTATTGATTCTGCTGTATTTACCTTGATACGACAGGTTCCAGGTGTAAGGTGCTATATTTACCTGCATACTACAGATTTGAGGTGTATATAAGGTGCGGTATTTGCCTGTCTACTACAGATTCGAGGTGTATATAAGGTGCGGTATTTACCTGGATACTACAAATTCCAGATGTATATAAGGTGCTGTATTTACCTGGCTTCTTCTTGGCCACTTCTTGAACCTGGATCTTCTCCAGCTCAGCGAGACAGGGGGGCTCTGGGAACACAGGAACGTTGAACTCGGGTCTCGATCAATGATTCCCATATTAACCGTGTGTTTAAGGAGATCGAGTGCTTCCAGTGAGATGTGACATGTTCAACGGCCCCTGAAAAGGTATTGATCGGCTGCCAGACGATTATTAGACTGAGAGTCTAATAAAATGATCGGTAATGACGGGATGAGACGTTATGTCATTTTAGTATTTTTCAAGATGGCCAGCGTCTCAAACGAGGCGGTTATTGCATCCTACACTTTGAATCTGTGTTTTTTGGAGGAAACAGGAGATGCTGAACGTTACCCTGACGTATTTCGTCTTCTGCCCCTAGGAGTTGTTGGACAGTGTGAGAACGGTCAACACCTTTCAAACATGCTACACAAATTACATCGCATGAACTCACAAACTGAGACACGAGAGAGAGAGAGAGAGAGAGAGAGAGAGAGAGAGAGAGAGAGAGAGAGAGAGAGAGAGAGAGAGAGAGAGAGAGAGAGAGAGAGAGAGAGAGAGAGAGAGAGAGAGAGAAATAAGTGACACTGATGTAATAAATCAGAGAGAGAGAGAGAAAAGTCGTTTTTAAGTATAAATCAAAACAAATCCCTTATGTTTAGTTCTGAAGTATTTATAGCGTGACTTTAAGCCAGGTGGGGAATTATTCCCAGCGCTGAATAATTTACGAATATAGTCAATGTAATCTAGGACAATGTAATGAAGGCCCAAGTTGGTGAAATGTCATGATGGACTAGTGAGGGACAAGAGCAATGGAAGCACTAATTTGTGTCACATTTAAAATACACAATGCAAAACTCGGGAGGACCACTGGTAAATGACTGTCTTCATCGCACATTAATTGTAGGCAAAGTCACCAAATGTTTAGCAAGAAATAGAGATGATGATGAATACAAAGCTAAATTTGAGAGCTCTCTGCTCGGTATTGGAACAGTATGTGATCCAGGGATGACGTCTTCCATTAAATCACTGATATATCGATTGTACTATTTCTACTTACTTATGGATTGAGATTCAAGGAATGAAATGATCATGACATTTAACAATACGTCATCCGCTAATGCCACGTTGCCATTCAATCTCTATTTATAGTCATCTTCCCTTCTTCCTACTCATGTCATCCCATTTTCATCACAGATTGCGGTCGGCCATTTTGTGCACTCACTTTCCCGCCAGAAGCAGAAGCACCATTCGGCCGTGGAGACCTTGCCGTCCTTGAAGCTGTCGCAGGAGTTGAAGAAGGGTCGGATGCACACTTCGTACTTGTCCAGGTTAATGGCGGCCATCTCGCCGTGGTCTAGATAGAGGTCGCCGTTGCTGTCCAACTTGGAGAACATCCAGCCAATGGAGTCCTTGCAGCTGGCCACCAGGCTCTTGTCCAGCGCTGCGTGGGGAGATGGGAGTGGACGATAATTTGTTAAGTGTCCGCTGGTCAGGACCAATAGCGCTTAGCTTGTAAGTAACAGTTAATGCACAAGCGTTAATTCAACCTCTAATTTATTGATGATGTGTGATCATGTTTTCCACGTGTGTGCATGGGTATGTGTGTGTTTGCCTGCGAGTGTTTTTGAGTGTGTGTGTGTGTGTGTGTGTGTGTGTGTGTGTGTGTGTGTGTGTGTGTGTGTGTGTGTGTGTGTGTGTGTGTGTGTGTGGGTGCCTGCCTGAGTGCAGGATCGTGTGTGTGTGTGTGTGTGTGTGTGTGTGTGTGTGTGTGTGTGTGCCTGCCTGAGTGCATGTGTGTGTGTGTGTGTGTGTGTGAGTGTGTGAGAGTGTTTGCCCCACGTATTCGGAGGTGGTGAAGCATAGAGCAGGAACTTTTGGGACCACACGCTGCTAGCTGACCTGAGGCGGTGCCAGTGCCCGGTTTGCCCGAGTTGTTCTGCTTGGCGTTGCCATGGAGAAGCTGGAACCAGTCTCTCAGGCGGTCGCCCAAATCCGCCAAGTCCTGGCCGGTGCACGTCTCTGTTGTGGGAGAAGAGGACAGAAGAGATCCGCAGGGGTTGAACTTCAGGGAGCAGGACTTGGTTTGGGCCATTCTGTACCTTTAATGCCAACTGAGATTCTCAGAGAGATCGCTGTGTATGTTCAAATCACGTCCACAACCATTTTGCTATTTATACATATATATATATATATATATATATATATAAATATTTATTTATATTTCTTACCTTATATTTTCCATTTAGATTTTATATATATTTTATATATTTTTATTGCCGTTTTTGTTTTTCTCTTCTTGTTTATATAATTGTTCCTTATCACTTATAAAGCACCTTGGGATTATGTATTATTATTGTATATTTATTTCCTTTATCTATAATATTATTTCGTTTTTTCATTTACATTCTGTACAGTACAGTAGTTTTCCACACCTACAGTCCCAATGCCTTACGCTGTGCTACAGAACAGCGTTTCCACAATGTCACTTCATCACGGTCATCGGCCTGCTTCATTCCGAAAATAATGATGCCTAAATATGTATTTCATGTTTCCAAATGAGAAACATGAGGCTAGCATTTCATTCCATTGATTATTCCGCATTTTTCACAGGCCCGGGAGCTGCAGACAATCAATGCAGTTTGCCTCCAATGAGAGTATACACTCTAAATAATTAATCAGCACATGATTGAAAGGGCATTTCAGTGACACGGGGGGATATTTAGCTAAGCCCAATCTTTGAAATTGGTGACTATCGATCTAAAAAAGTTCAATATTGCATCCGCTGCATTCGTCGGGGAGGATAATATGGAGTCTCTGTTGTAATCCGAACACTGCGTTCATTTAGGTTAATCTTGCTTTGTCAGCGAGTTTGGTCAAGAGCCATTAAAGTGCCATGTCAGATGACTTTGCCTCGCCATACTTTACTGTAGCAAACTCAAACTCAACATCATAAAAAGGTTGGGACGTTTTGACCGGACGAATGGGGCAACGCAAACGCAGAATTAAATATTCAGAAAGGGGGTAAATGCAAAAACAACAAAGGTTTACCGTGTTTCGTCTCGGTGTTGGTGAACGGCACAGAGGGTGTAGAGCAAGGGCAAAAGCCGGCACACTTGATGCTCAGCTCCTTGCCTGACAGACACGCCTGCTGCTGCAACTTACACTGTCAGGGAGAGAAGGAGGAGAGAGGGAGAGATAAGGAGATGCAGAGAAATACCGGCGAGGGGGGGAATGACGCGCGTAGAAAAGTGGAAAGAGAGGTGGGACGGCGGAGGATGATGACGCTGTGTAGCTAAAACATTTATGGGGGTGACCGCGGAGAGAGAGAGAGGGAGAGAGGGAACAGAGATTGTTCATTCAGATGAGACAGTGCACTTAGTGTGTTAGGGGGGAGAGGGAGGGGTTGTGGCAGTGAGTTGTCATTTTCCTGTGTTGTGAACTCGTTGAAGGTCAAAGTTAAACACAATACATAAATCTAAATATAATGCAAATAATTCAATGTACATTTAAAATAAAACCAGGCAGTGGCCAGACGATGTCTGACGATCTCCGGGGAGTGATTAATCATGTGACTGCACACACCCAGAACCATCGCTCTCTGGAGTGATGAACGATGCTACCTGGCCATGTATAGATATACATATACATATATATATAGATATATATCCAAACTTTTTTTTAAATGACTCCAGCAGTTTACTTCCTTCCTCTGAAGCCTTCTTCGGCCACATGAATAAAGAACTATGTCCGGCAAGAGGAATACGACTACTGGAGGTAGGGAGATAAAACTAACCAGAACCAGAACCAGAACCAGACATGATTACGAGACGTTTACCTCTGAGGCATAGTTGTGTCCGTCCGAGCCACACACGGGAGAGGACGCGGTCACAGGACAGGGCTTGCAGCTGCTGTCCCGGGTCTTCAGTGGCTCCGGCAGCCTGGCTCTTTGGATGTGAAACAGAAAATTACATTTAAAAAACAAATGGCCAATGTCGTAGCATATGTCAGCCATGATCCAACCCGACCTGTGACATCCACTCCAGCTACATTGACTTATTCATTGTGTCCTATAAAGCAAACACAGGTCATGTGATTATATTGCCAACGCAGCATGTAGAACGTGCCTGAATGGAAAGTTGTTCTTCGACTGTATATCTTAAGAACACATTTACACCTTTGATTTATGAGTTCTGTGACTGAAACAACACACAGCACATATCAAAAGTATAAACTCTGTACTGAACCTGAACTTGCTTCAATATCTACACATAACTTTGTGCCAAGGACCTCTTTCCAACTAGACCTCGAAGATTTGACTTTCCTGGATTTGACTAAACTCTGGTTATTTGTCAAAGATATAAAAAGCGATAACTATGTTGTATCGATGTGTTCCAGCAGAGACAACAGAGACTCATTAAAGAAAATTAAATGCACCAACAGCCATTAGGAAAACAGGATGGGAGGGTTCTTGGCATCCTAATGATAAGACACGTAGGGTTTGAGTCACGCTAGAATGCGTACCTGTCATGGAACTGGACCCCTGCTTACTTTGTGACACTGACATGGTGATTAGCGCCGTACAAGCACACAGCACGCCGCGTCTTGCTTCCCTGCTACCTAATGACGCTAGGCCGCTTCAGCGAGGCTGCTTTTGTACTTAGTACCGATTATGGCGTTGCCTAGTTGCTCTCACTATCTCCGAGGTGACTCAATAATTAAAAAGGGTCTTTATTGGAAAAGATAAATGCCACACGCAAATTTAAGAGGTGGTAATGATTCGGCCCGTTAATTATTTTCTGACTGCAAATCAATTTTCTCCCGCCATATCCCCCCCCCTAAAAGCTGAAGTCTATATCACTGCCATGAGAATACTCGGGAATTCTCATTCTAACCATGGCGATGCAAATGGCCAGGAGTCCAACAACACATTGGGGGAAGGCAGTCTTTATTCTTCATCATCTTCTCAAATTGACAAAACAACTTACCAACAAGTACGGCCGACTTGTTCGGACCACGTCTTCTGTCCACCTCCTTGATTAATCAGCGCATCTCTCAGCAGGAGTGTTCTAGCCCAAATAACATCACTCCTGACTCATGGCATTCTCTGGCACCGTTTCCCAGGCTACGATCAATAGATCTCCAGCCGGGCTGCAATGACCTTCTCTTTAATTCGGCTACACTTCAATACTCTACACTCTAACACAGCCTCACTGAGACAGCTATACTCTGATAGAGCTACACTGAGACAGCCACACTCTGGTACAGCCGAGACAGCTACACTCTAATACAGTTCCAATAAGACAGCTGCATTAATGCAACTTTTCCACTACAGAAAAGCCCTGCCTCTCTCGGATCTAATAACAAGGATTGAATATTGGCTATCGGCCTTCCAGTTGGAGGAAATGTTCGAGGGAGGAGGTGGAAGGAAAGGGGCGAAAGGATGGGGGTACTTAGTTGACTACCCAGATTATTTCAGTTTTTAAACATACATATCCTTTTTGGGGCATTCCGCTGCACCCGACCACTGAGCTATGGTGTGTTCGAGATGCATCGTACACCACACGCACAGGTTTCTCTTGTGACGCAATTTCCCGGCTTGTAGCACTTATAGCACTTCTGTCGAAGAAAGCTGGGAGATTTCCCAATTTGCAACTCGTGCGGACGGTGTACGATGCCTCTGGAACACACCACTCGACCGCTCCGTGCACGTTGAGTATGAATGCTCCTTCAGACAGGCGTGTGTGGGCCTCACCTGTTCTCCAACTTCTTCCGGTTGACGCACATGGCCCGCTGGTAGCCCTGGGCCACACACACCTTGTGGCGGCTGCATCGCACCTTCTGACACGGGTCCTTGGTGGTGTCCAGGGCTGCACACACACACACACACGGGGGGGGGGACAAGGAACCACAGCGTTGATACGGTGTCACCACGGGATACGAGTACCCAACACCAGGTTGTGTACAACATAACAACACAACGGTGTGTTGTAGCGCTCTCGTGCTCTTCCTCTCTCTCTCTCTCTCTCTCTCTCTCTCTCTCTCTCTCTCTCTCTCTCTCTCTCTCTCTCTCTCTCTCTCTCTCTCTCTCTCTCTCTCTCTCTCTCTCTCTCTCTCTCTCTCTCTCTCTCTCTCTCTCTATCACACTCTAGATTTGCGAACATACAATATACATACATAGTTACATATAGTTGTGTGTGTGTGTTCAGGACTGTGTGAGTATGGATCTGGGCGTGCGTGTTACGGGAGAGACACAACTTTCACAGTTGTTCTTTAGTGTTTGACGGATCTCGTCTTAGCGACAAGATAAGGACAAAGAGGAAAGAGGTCAGATGTGATCGGAAAGGATCTGTGGTGCCAGGCAGCTAGATTCCCCGTCCGCGTGGCGCCGGACCCGTCTGCAGGCCCAGGGTCCGGGCCGGGTAGAGCCTCTCTGCTGACCCCGGATCGCCCTGATAGAGCTTAACGCGGCGGGGGTCCAGAGTGTGCAGGACTGACTTTCACTGACATCACGGCAGAAAACAAGGAGGCCGACCTGTCATGAGTGAGGCGCCGCCTGGCCAATCGCACGGCAGGGGGTCTCCAGAGGCGGGCTTCTGGTTAATTGCCCCCCACCCCCACGCATGCAGGGTTCGATTCAACATGTCTTTTCTCCCTCCGCTTGTCATGTCGAACTGGACTCTCGCCTTCCTTGATCGCTGCCTTACTTTTTCATCCATCTCTCTTTCTGTGTGTCTGTCCGTTCCATCTGCCTGCTCGTCAGTCCGCTTGTCTGTTTATTCACCCGGCCTGTCAGTCTGTGTGTCTGCCTGCCCTGCCTTCCCGTCTGTCTGGCTGTTCGTCTGTCCTTTCTGCTCACTCTCCTCTTCACTCTCCTGCTATTAATCCTCTCTTCCTTGTAAGTCGAAGGGTGCATTCGACGGTGCTCTCGGTTTTTTCCTGCCCGTGGCGTCTTCAAACATCCTCACGTCCTCCCCTCTCCCACCCGGGCGCCTCCACCACCAGCACCACCACCTCCACAACCTCCACCACCACCACCACCTCCACCACCACCTCCACCACCAGCACCACCTCCACCACCTCCACCACCACCAGCACCACCACCAGCACCACCACCAGCACCACCTCCACCACCACCACCACCACCACCACCTCCACCACCAGCACCACCTCCACCACCACCAGCACCACCTCCACCACCTCCACCACCACCACCACTACCATTACCACCACCACCTCCACCTCCTCCACCACCACCACCACCACCACCACTACCAACAGCGCTGCCCGCTCCATTTACGCTCAGCAGCGGGGGGCCAGTGAGGGGGTGAGTGACAAGCCGCCATCGCCGGGGGAGACGGTTAAGGCCGTGAGACACTGAGTCAGCCTGAAGCAGATGCCGGCCAGAGTCTACCCCTCCTGGCCTCACCGGTGGACAGGCTGGCAGCGGGCCAGGCCTCCCAGTGCGTACGCCCTAGTAGGTGGTGTCCTTAGGCTCCACAGAATGAGGTGTGGGAGGAACGGGTTCGGAGAGAGGAGGACTTCAGAGGCCTTGCAGTGGAAGCGGAGGATGAGAGCAATGTCGAGCATGCGCGAGCGCGTGCTTTGCGTTTAACTTTTGGTTGATTTACATTTGGTTGTACTTAAGCTCGTTTAAAGAATAGATGGTAAGTAAATCGAACCGTATTCTCACAGGGAAAATATTGAAAACCAGGTCTGTATCGTGCTTTCATTCGATTCAAGTCATCCAGGGTCCATATCAAAGCAACATGAGCTTCAAATGGATACCCAGTCCTCCTGCACATACGTTAACCTGTTCAAGGGGAAGGAATTAAGAGTCTGTTTGAGCTGAATGCTATTGAACTTGAAAGAGATCTTGCACAAAACAAGTTTTCTGATGATTCCCATGCTCACTAAGGGTGGATCTGGCCGATATGTACAGGACCAAGTAGCCAGCCATGAGTTCTGGAGACATACAGAACGACCTGTCGTTCCTAGTCCGCAGCAATCCCAGTCCGCAGCAATCGCTCTGAACTGAATTTATGAATTAATTAATGAATTAAAGAATTGGGAACCTGCTGTGTGCTCAGACATATAGGCTCAGTATGACTCCCCAACAAGGCCTTTCTCATCAATCGGAAATATTCAAATCGAATTACTTACTTTTCCGAAATATAAATAATATAAATAATTATATTTAGGCACGGCAAGGGAATATTACTATTTCAATGCTAATATTGGCCTCAGTTTGGTCACAGAACGGTTTCAAAACCACTCATACTGATTTCAAGGCTTTTTGCAGCCTATCTCCGAACCAAAAAACAATGATATACCGTGCAAATTACAGAGAGGCTGGGCCGCATTTCCGGCTAACCCTGAAATAAGAAGCAATCTTTATCCTCCTCATCTTTTATTCCATACTCGTGCTTTTGTGGCGCCGAGCAAACGAGCGCCGCTAGACGCCGAGGTTCCTCCCGCGAAGAGAGGGCTACGCTTCACCTCGGCTGTGCCACACGGCTCCAGCCTAATATAAGTAGCTCTCACGTTCCCATAGAAACCAAGCCCAGAGGGGCCCCGAGCAGCTCTGCGCGGTGATTTCCGAGTCCCCTGTCGCGCTGATGTGTTTATGAACCCTCCGCGGGGTCGGCCCTTTATGTCTGCTTCTCTTCACTGTCGAAAAAACGTAAATAATCAAGAAGTATAGAAACGAAAGCGTGCGTGTATAAAGACACGAGTATTGATTTTTCGGCCCCCATCGGCTCTCTCTCCTCTACTGGTTTCTCCCCCCCTCCCTTCCTTCCCGCCGTTTCATTTCTTTCCAGAACATTCCTGTGTCAGGGTATATGAGTGTCTATGTAGTGGGGGTTTGATTCCTCCTGTAATCAAGTCAACAAGAAACCAAAGTCGGAAAAACAACAACCCAACAGGACGTGACTAGGACGAGCCTACACCCAATTTTCTCTCTGCGATTATCGTGCGGTGATCAAAATCACTTCCAAGAGTGCCTGAGGGGAGAAGGAGGGGTGGTTCTGTTCCCTGTTCTCCGTGTTCAGATCCCAGCTTGGGTGTCTGACGATAAACGGTTGGATACGGTGCGGCACAGAATGGTCGGCCCTTGTCGACCATTTGCTTTGGCACGTGTGGGTCGATGAAACTCTCCACCAGTTGCGAACAAAGATTGGCGAGAGCTGTTTTTATCGCATTGGAAGAAAATTTAAGAAAGTCGACTCTGACAAGCATGATCGTACTGACGGAAAGGGACTGGATATCAAAGTGGGTTTTGTTCAAATTCATGGAGGAAAGAATGAGTCGGTTGACAGCTGCAAGTGCATTTGTTCTTTTGGGTTAGCAGAATCTGCTTTTTTATTTTGCCAAGAAGATCTGGACATACTTATAAGGTAGGTGACTTGGTGAGGTTGCTTGCGCTGGTTATGAAGCAACACAATGGACCAGAAGTATTACAACAAAAGATGAATTAAAACATTAAAATATTTGTTTATACATGAGTATTGCAAGTTTATATTATACCCACATCTACAGTTTGATTACACACTAACTTACATACCTACTCTATGGAATAATTCATGGTACAAGTGATGTAACATGAATCCAAGGATTGAACTGTAATACAAGCAACGCTCGCAGCCGCTACTCAAAGCCTCGTTGGTTATTTTCTGATCCCCTCTTTCGATATGCGAGCGCTAGGCAACTATCGCTAAGGATTTAAATGTATCCGAGCTGAGCCTCGCCACATGTCAAGCCTCCTCTCCCTTGATGAGCCACTGTGATACCCCTCAAAAACACATGCCTTATTAGATTCAGCCCACAGCACACGCACTGTCATCTCCCTCTCTCTCTCTCCTCCCCCCCTCTCTCTCTCTCTCTCTCTCTCTCTCTCTCTCTCTCTCTCTCTCTCCCCCCCACTACCTCCCTCCCTCTCACCCTACTCTTTCTCTCCCCATCCCCCCCCCCCTTTCTCTCTCTCTCTCTCTCTCTCTCTCTCTCTCTCTCTCTCTCTCTCTCTCTCTCTCTCTCTCTCTCTCTCTTTCTCTCTCTCTCTCTCTCTCTCTCTCTCTCTCTCTCTCTCTCTCTCTCTCTCTCTCTCTCTCTCTCTCTCTCTCTCTCTCTGCTGCATCCTCAATGAGCATCGGCCGGTCGGCGCCGACGACGGCCCCGGACACCAGTCCCACCGGGAGTTGAAATGGAGAATTAAATCAATGCTATTCAAATGAACTTTATTTATTTTTTGCCCATTCCTGCGACAAGTGGGCGCGGGGGGGGGGGGGATTCTCACCGTCAACCGCCCCCACCCACCCACCAGCAGATAAACATATTGAAAGTACGGTAGGTACGCCACATGGCCCCGTGGGGTCAATTCCTCCCACGCACCACGTCTCAACAGCAACACGCACTCCCAGCTCCCCCCCCCCCTGGGCCTTCCCTATTTGTCTAGCGTGCACGTGAATGCTAATGCCGTAGCCTCAACCTCAACCTGCTAAGCCTAAAGCCTTCCACAAGGCCCCCACGCCTCTTCGTATCTGCGATGTGTCAGAGAGCTGGTCTATTTGGTTATTTATTTTGGACTAGAAGACCCCCCGCTGAGGTGAAAGGGGTCCTCGTGGAAGCTATGCCCCCCCCCCCTCCGAAGCAACAGAGGCAATTACAGCGGGCTCTACGAGCGGATACGGCCATTAACGGATCTTACTTCGGGCTCAAGCCAGAACCAGTCGCACCACCACCACCACCTCCACCACCACCACCTCCACCACCACCTCCACCACCACCTCCACCACCACCAACACCACCGCCTCTGGCCCACAGCGCAACAGTGTTCTGCTTCACCCTGCTCCCTGTGGGAATCCACCGGTACAACGCTTCAAGACAAACGCAGGCTTGCACTTTCGTTACTTACTTTCGTCTGAGCCAGTGGTCTCGTCCAGGGTTTTGATGTAGTCATCCTACAAAGAGAAAACAATATCGGGGGTCAATGTTTCCGTTATTATTCAAGGTTGAGCTTGGTATCACAACAGACCATGCAGGGGGTGGCAAAACAATAGGCACTGTACCGACATGAGCAGATAAAGTGCATAGTCAAAACGGTGAAATTGAGACTCGTACTAATCCTAATCGAGTTGCTGGCTTTTATATCTTATGTGATAGCATCTCCTAGGAAGTGCTGGTTGCTTTTCATGCAGAACCTTTTCCAACGTTAGTCTGGAAAGACAATCTCCATGTTGGATGTTCAAAGGAAAGTAGCAGGGGCTAAGTGGCTGAGGACCTGAAACATGTTTCACCGCATTGTTGCTGAGGGAATATTTGCTAAATCAAACCATTTTATTTTTAATCATTTCAATCTCGTGTCCCTGGTGAGGCGAGCCAGAATAAAAATAAAAGCATGCATCTGCCCCTTGGTCTCTCTATTCTGACCCATTTGTCTCCGGGTGAGGGGGTTCAGTGACAGAAAAGCTGTTACAACAGCACAAAGACACGCCAGGGACTCTGCACAAGTCAAGTGCTGCCTGGTATGTCGCACAGCTAACATCCGAATGTATTCAGAATAAGGCTTTGTAAGAGCTTTTGAACGTTTCGGCAGCCCAGCTAACAGGATTTGAACGAATTCTGGAGCGTATTCTGAATAACAAGGATAGAGGCCTGTTAACATCTTATTTGGAATTATTCTGTTTGGTTCAGTTTGTATCTTATTTCAATATCTTATTAGGAATTATTCAGTTTTGTTCAGTTTGTATATTATTTCAATATCTTATTAGGAATTATTCAGTTTTGTTCAGTTTGTATCTTAATTCAAAATCTTATTTGGAATTATTCATTTTGGTTCTGATTATTCATGATCGTAGGTGCGTATCAAAGTACAGTCAGAGGTTGTTTTATGAAGATCTATTTAGTAATGAAAAGTACAGAGAGCAGTAGGCCAATTGTTTTGGTCTCAAGCATCTATCTGCACAGGGGAACATTTCTCGGGTGAATACAGATAGTCAACCGTTAACAGAGAAAAAGCAAAAGAACAGAGCAGTCACTCACCTCCACTTCCTGCAGCATTGAAAAGGCACGAGGGAGGGAGAGAGAGAGAAAGAGAGAGAAAAAGATTGTGAAAAACATGGAAAAACATAACACTACAGAACAGGCTCCTTTGTGTTTACATTTGCAGCATGGTTGGGTGGTGGGGTGATGGTGGTGTGTGTATGTGTGTGTTTGTGTGTGGGGGGAGGGGGCAGTAGATCTGGTTTTATTGCACTTCTGGCAGTGCTGAAACGGCGGGCCCTTAACCGCACACTGATTGCAAATACAAGCACTGTTCTCCGCCGCTCTCCGGGGACGGCACAGCAACACAACTCATTCACGGAGGATTACGCGCCACCTCGTTTACCGGTGATCATGGCGCCGGCCCAGGGTCCCTGAACGCCTGCGCTCGCTCCTCGCTTTATGTCCGTTTAACAAGACCCGTGCCAAACCTCTCCCCTTCCTCCTCCCCCTCCTCCTCCTCCCGCTCCCTCTCCTCCTCCACCTACTCCTCCTCCCGCCCCCCTCCTCCTCCCCCTCTTCCTCCTCCTCCCGCTCCCTCTCCTCCTCCTCCTCCTCCTCCTCCCGCTCCCCTTCCTCCTCCTCCTCCCTCCCCCACCGATCGAAGCCCGCTGTTGGATACTCCCTGTGAGATATGGCCGCGGCCTTGACTTAACACGCGTCGCCGGGGGTGCCAGGCCTTTGACGTTGACGGGCAGACGATGTGATTGAGCCTCCCTTAAAGCCGCGCCCCCCCCCCCCCCCCCCCCCTCCCCGCCCATTCCCAGCCTCTTGTCACGTCCACTAAACACGACATTGACATCTCCGGGACAGATGCGCCGTCCGTAAAAATAAAGAAAATACGACCTTGAGCTAACAGGTAGGGAGCCGAGGGCAGTTTTTTCCCGTTGCCCGTTTTGCTAGCTTGGCTTCACTCCAGGAGGTGTTTCTCATCCCCCCCCCCCCCCCTCCGGTGTCCCCGTGCCCTTTATATCATCCAGTCCCCACTCCCCGGTGCTGTGTTTAGGCAGGAGAATTACGAGACCTCGGCGGTTTTATTTCGGTGAATCATGGCCCGTAAATACATGCTCGTGTACAAGACAAAGCGTGTGGCAGCAGCAGCAGGTTAAATATACCGGCCAGGTTAAATACGTACTGTCAGCGCGGGGGACTAAGTAAGGGTATCACGGCTGGAGTAAATATTAACTACAGGCCCGCAGCAGGACGCTGGTTCGAGTCCCCCCCCCCATCATCCCTGAGGGTCCTTCTCTGCAGTAATTGTTGTTGTTTTAGTGATGCATTAAAAGAAAAAGGACACTGGTACGACTGCATCTTCTCAAAGGTGGTATACCCGTATTATTAAACACAGCCTCGGAGTCACCGGGATGTCTTTAATCAGTGCAGCATCGACCTCCACGCCGCTTCTACCTCCACTACGTCCCAACATTCCACTCGCTCACAAATGCAGAAGGAATCAAATGATAATAAAGTGGCCTGGGGGCTAAATAATGTGGAACAGTTATTGCGATGTCATTCTTAAGACTCCATTACCCAGAGGAGATGTGGCTGTGCACGGTGTGCTGTGAAGACAACCCCCCCCCCCCCCCCCCCCCACAACAGTATGGGGCTGGAGTCCTTATCTCCCCCCAACAGTGTGGTGACAGTCAGCAAGGACAGCAGGGAGGGTGGGGAGCCCTTCAACAAGGTTAAAAGCCCCACACACACACACACACACACACACACACACACACACACACACACACACACACACACACACACACACACACACACACACACACACACACACACACACACACACACACACACGCGCGCGCATGCACACATACTGGCACACACAAACAAGGGGACGCACAAACAAACACAGATACACACACACACACGCAGACAAATATGCGTGCATGCACACATACTGGCAAACACAAACACAGGGGACGCACACACACACAGAGTCGTAAACTCTTACGCACGAGCAAAAACACGCACACAAACACACTCCATCAACTAAACATGCACACACTCACACTTGGATGGTCCCACATGGATGCAAGCTGCGAACAACACTCACGCACACACACACACACACACGCACATACAAACACACACACACACACACACACACCACACACACACATAGCTGAGTGTGCACACTCACTCCACCCACACACACAGGACCACAGGGGACAGAGAGAGAGGGAGGCGATAGAGAGATAGAGAGAAACAGAGAGAAAGAGGCAGAGAGAAAGACGTAGAACGATAGAGACACAGACTGAGATAGAAACAGAACGAGAGATGGAGAAAGAGCGAGAGATAGCGATAAACAGAGAGAAAGAGAGAGAGAGAGAGAGAGAGAGAGAGAGACAGAGACAGAGACAGAGACAGAGACAGAGACAGAGAGAAGGACATATTAACAAAAAGGGAGAGAAACATAGCGGGAGGAGGCAGCAGCGAGCGAGGCCAGCTGGGAGGGCATATGATAGGGGAGGAGCGGCTCCCCTGGGCCTTGTGTTCCGTATCATGGACACCACCTCTGCCGGCCGTTTGTCAACAGGGCTGCGGTGCGGCTGCTGTGGAGCAGCGAGGCTAATAGAGCTTGACTACCCAGATGCTGTTACGGGGTCCACGCGGACCGCCAACGGCCTGCCCCCCCCTAGCCCTGACACCGCTTGGCCGCCAGCCAATGTTCAGGCTGACGCCTCTCCGCAGCCCTGGAGCCGGCGGGGAGGTCTGGCGCGGATGTCATGGCCGCGGATGCCTTTTTTTTTAGGCTGGCAGGCTCTGGGCTGTGTAGCGTGGTATGAGGCACACCGCACCGCACACAGAACACATGGAGCACTGCACCACGGCGGTGCACACTAATAGGTTCATTTCTCTATATTTGTTTATTCGTATTGCACTTTGTCAACGTCAATTCAGTTTCAATTTCTTTGGTAATTCAAAAATAAATTCTGTTTCGACTTTCCGATGATAGAAAAATGCTAAAATAATCCATGCCATGGCTTGGATTATTATTATCCATTGCCACGCCGCGAGGCAGTTCATCAAATACACAAAATCGAGACATAACACGTACACCAGCCAATCCAGAGAACAGAACAACAAGAATCTCTAGATAACAAATACCCAGCAATCAAAATGTAAATAGATGCGGGGTAAGACAATTCAGTCTACTCCGAATGTTGTTGTTCTGAGAGGCATTGGAGCATGGCGGACCTGCTGCTTACCAGAGAGAGATTCATACACACACACACACACACACACGCGCACACGCACACACACACACACACACAGTAAGTAAGAAGAATGTCACAGCAGCACAGGATGTGTATCTGCCTGCCCTGCTGCATGAATCCATCAGGTACAACATGGTCCGCTCTGGCTGTCACCGGGGTTCATCTATAAAGATAATGTGACAGGGTTCGCTGTGGCCTGCTATTCAAAAGGACACATGCACTGCGGTGAGCCGCAAACACACACAAACACACACACACACACACACACGCACTCACAGGCAAACACTCTCCCTCACATACACACTTCAATGCATCTATTGAGTAACAAGATCAGATTCACCTGGAAAAAGTATTTGCAGAGAGCGTAATATAGCAATCTAGCAGCCCACACAGACGTTAAATACTACACTTTGAACTGCCTCTATGTATCCACACACACACACACACACACACACACACACACACACACACACACTGAGGTTCAGCTCTCACCACTTCAAGAGATGACGCCTTCAAGAATAGATTGCTCTCTCCCAGGGCAGATAATTGTGCCTCACACACGCGGCTGCATCCCATGTTGATATTCTGTAGACAACGCCGCGCACATTCAAGACATCGCTTAAGCAGCAGGATATAAGTTAAAGGCATCAAAGTGATGATCTGGACATTATACAGTCCCTCTAGCTGTCGTTTAGGGCCCTGCACTTGATGGCGCTTTACTTTCTCAATCCTTCTCGCTCTCGCTCCCTCTCTCCCTCTCTCTCATTTGCGCCAGGATGCATTGTAACGGCATAGGAGCGAAAGAGAGAGAGAGAGATAGATAGATAGATAGATAGATAGATAGATAGATAGATAGATAGATAGATAGATAGATAGATAGATAGATAGATAGATAGATAGATAGATGGATAGATGGATAGATGATTAGATGGATAGATAGATAGATAGATAGATGGATAGATGGATAGATAGAGAGAAAGACAGAGAGAGAGAGAGAGAGAGAGAGAGACGGTTGATCCAGATCATGTCTGGGGCCCAAAAAGCAAAGAAATAACACATCTAGATGCAGGGCTGTTACCACCAGAGCACCCTTTACAGCAGCGAGAAGACACCCTGATGTCCTATGACATCACCAAGGTGCGCCGGTAAAACATCCATCCATTTTCCCAGTAATGGCTCCTTCTCCTGCTCCCCGGAGCACAGCTTGATTAACGTTGAGGAAATGAACCGGGATCTTCCATGTGGGTACCTGGAAGTGGAACCACCATGTCTGGTGCCAGACCACGAGGGGGAGGGGGCGGCAGGCAGATCTGCGCGGCTGCACGTTACCTACAAACTAGTGTTTCTCAGTCGTCACGCCAGAGATGAAGGGGGAGATGCGGTCTTTTGGCGGCTCTTGCTGTGATGTGAGGATGAAGTGAGGATGAACGGCTTGTCGCAGTCCAGCGAGTGAAAGCAGGGGTGGGGACAGACAGCCGAGGTGTAATGTGAGGTTGTGCTAGAACACTTTCAGGGGACGGGAGGGAGAGAGAAGAGAGAGAGTGCGAGGGAGCGAGAGTGATAGTGATAGAGAGACAGAGGGAGAGCGTTTAAAATAAACGGCGAGAAAGCGAGATAGAGCGAGAGAGGTAGAGATGAGAGAGAGAGAGAGAGAGAGGGAACAAGAGATTGCAATGAAACGGCTCACTGAAAGTCGCCGCAGTTCGTTTTCCACCAATCATAAATGCATTAGAATGATTGGTTTTATACCCTTCCACTCAGGGATTGTGGGACGTATCACAGTTTCATTTAAAGGGAGCAGCAAGCAGCCGGGAAGATAACTTTGCCGTCCACTTGCTTCTTCTGCAACGGAGTGGGAACAGGGGACCCCGGCACCTGGTCACAGATCAGCAGGCAGCTGTCTTATAGTGCCCTCGCCTCTCCTTTCCTCAGTCAGCCATGACAGCGCCATCGTTACCACGGCAATATATATCTTAAAAAACGACATTGTATAAATCGTACCGTCGTACCACAGGATGGTTGAGACAGATAGCCAGCCTGCGTGTGTATAGGCTGTGTATATGGTGTACATAAATAGGTATACATCGCACATACGGTACATACAATAACCGTGAAACAAATGGTGATTGGCTTAGGATCGACACATGCCCTTAATATCAGAGTGTGTCCTCCCCACTGGGAGGAGAGAGGAGACAGGGACCATCGGGGGATTAGGATTCAGCCAAGCAACGGCGAGCTGAATCCAATTGATCCTGCGAAGCTGCAGGCTAAAGGGGATGCATGTTGTTCTGCAAGGTAAGACATCTGCCTGCAATGCAGCAGCACAGCACAGGAAGCATCTCCAGCAGAGCCGTCCCTGCACCCGGAATATGAGGCCCGCTCTCCTGGAGCGGGCCTCATATTCCACACGATGAGGCATCCGCACTCACACGGTTTTAGGCGAACCGATTCTACCGGCCCTTGGGATGCTGTAGGGTTTCTGCTAATTATAGGCGCTCTCTGTATAGAAAGCGGCGTTAAAAAAGGAGCCCCTATGGAGCAGGGCTTTGTAAATGATTACAGACACAAAAGCTGCCGGCAGGGAGCACACATGAAAGGCTTCGGCGGCGCATTAGGAGCCTGCTCTGGGGGGGCGCCCAAACCACGGCTGCGTGGACCGGAGCTCCTCTGGTGGAGATAATAAAGCATCTTCCTCTCTCCCACAGACTGGTTGAAGTCGGCTAATGAGTCTTCATTTCGGAACATTGCGTCACTTAGGCAAAAAGCGCTTCCCACCGCCTTCACATGCAAGAGCTCGTCGCGGTCGCAGTAGGGAGTCGCAGTATGGCGGCGCAGTAAGGCGTCCAGGTGTGTGGAGTAGGTGGGGGGGGGGGGCATCAAACAGTCCCCGGGCGGCCCACGCGACCGACGATGAAGGAAGAAGCGTTTGACGCTTTTTCGTGTGTGCGTGCGCACCTATACGAGCCTGGGAGCAAGACAGTGATTGGCAGGTTGGATTCTGTGCGACCCCCACCGCTGTGTGACCCCCGACATTTCCGCATTTGCAAAAATAAAACCAAACAACAGTGGGAAGGTGTTTGGCAGAGGGAGATATGAATGGAGGGAAGGGGAGGGGAGGGGGGGGGGGGTTCAGGCGAGTTCCCCCCCAGGGAGCTTTGTAACTTATTCAGTGTTGTCTCTCTGCAATGGACTCCTGCTGATTCTGCAGATCAGATATATACACACCGATATATTAATATTGCTATGGGATATTGGGCTTATAACTGATGAAGGTAGAGCAATGAATTCAGTGTAATAGATAGAATATATTTAAGATATAAAGACCAGACACCAAGAGGCATAAATATGGGATATGTTTAATAAAGGTTACTTAGGTTTCAGTTTTGAGGATATATACTGTATATATAAAGAGGCATTCTTTATTGTCTTAAATAGGGGAGAATTGGCGATGGATAAGGGTTCCATCAATTTTTGTACCCAGGTGAACCCTATGAAGTCATCCATAGCAAAATATAATAATCTTTCTATAGATTCTCTAGAATTGAGTGGGGCTTGTATTGGTGCAAAAGGTTGTTGTGTGCCTATAGGCTCTATCTGAACAAACCTTGCTGAATCCAATAACTTTATTGTTCTCACTCTAATGTTCGGATGGTATGATGCTGTGCCATCAAAGTTTTAACGCAATAAAAAATATCAGATTGATTCTCAAGTGATGGCTTTTTCTACAGCTAACTTGGAACGATTTGATTTAGATAACAGTTGGAGCGATTTGAATCTAATTTCTTCAGCAAACATAATTATAATATTTTAACAATATTAGTCAATCTCAGGGGGAAAAGGCACATTGTCTGTGATCATCAGCATCTCTTCATCATCATCAGCATCTTCAGCATCATCATCAATTTCATTTCCCATAGTTCTTACCATAGTTGGCAGTGATATCATCTGACCTTCTCACAAATCCTCACATCCAGGCAGAGTTGTATAGCCAATGGGCAGCATCTCGCTAAACCAGCTTGTATAACAACGTCAGGTTGTTGTCATGCATCGTCCACTTGTCCAAGTGACCTTGAACAAGCACATCAACCCCCGCTCCCTTCACCTCCTCCTCCCTCCCTGACCCTGTGTGTTCAAACAGCATTTCTGAGGAGCTCTGCCACAGCACCATTAGCATAACATCTCAATTAAATCATTTAATAAGGCATGTCATTGAATAATTGACGCTGGCATGACAGGTTTAACGTCAATCTCCTTTTTAACAACGACTATTGAACAAACGGTGTGTGTGAGGAAGCAAATTAAAATAATAATAATGATAACAAAAAAAAGAAAGAATCTGGACACGGGGTTCATTATGTCGAGCGGGCTCCCAGGGATGGCTAAGTTAAATATGCTAACAGACTGATTAGAGCTAATCCCTCTGTCTGCTCCTGGCAGGCGGAGAAAAGTGCGCCGCTGCGGCCGCGGAGGAAGCTTATCTCCTGCAGTGGCACGTGAATATTAGTGAGACAAGGGGAGGCTGCTCCCGTAGCCAAATTGAGACGTCTTGTTTATGCCTTCAGGACTGCATGAAGCACATTATGGTACTTTATTGGGTGCTTTCAACCGAGCTTAAAAAAAATGAATTAAAAAAGAGTTAAGCACATTAGCTCTCTTCTTCAGTCCTACAATGCCCAGGGATGGATTATAGCCCCGGACTCGCTGCAAATTAACCGTCTCTTCCTCTTGCCTCTCCCTCTAAATCCACATAGTTTCAGCACACATGTGCGCGCACATACACATGCAAACAGACACAGCCCCCACACACACACTAAAGCAGAGAACCTACCCCCATAACACTTCCACAGCTTAAGTCCCCACATGACGCACACACTAAACACACCCTGTGGGCGATACAGGCATGATCAAGGACACTGTTCCCAAGCATGTCCTTGAAACACACACACACACACACACACACACACACACACACACACACACACACACACACACACACACACACACACACACACACACACACACTAACACCCTTGTTCTGTCAGGTTAAAGTGAGGGAGGTGCATGCAGGCTGGGAGGCTACGATGACATGGGTTCACAGATGCTAGCATGGCTGCACAGAGGGAAGGCTACGAACGTCTGCTACGCACAAAGCAAAGGGGCAACCTGCTTGAGGCAGGAGCAGGTCCCAGTGGGTTATCAAAAAGAATCCATTTTGCACCATTGTTCTTTCCCACCAACAGATAATCTGTGGCGTCTAAGAGAATGTTTCAATGTCAGCTGTGAGTGTGATTGCACTGATTACCTCTTCTGTTGCTAAGACACGACAAAATAAAGGCTGGGGGTTCAATCAAGACGAGTTGTGCTAACAGGTCATGCTAGCTAGCTTGAGCTTCGAGGAAATCCCAATCCGCTCTGATTTGTGTAACTCACCACTAACAATGGGTCATAAAGTATTTTTAATGACAGAAAAGGGGCCGTTTCCGCAGCGCTAATACGATCTGGCCCGCCGCCAGTGTTTGCAGAGGCATGTTTGCGTTTGCAAGAGATCCTTTAAGTCTCTCTGCGATGGAATAGAAAGTTGAGATCTGCCGATGCTATCCTATTCTCCATTGTGTGACCAGCGATGGATGAAATAAGATTTGAGCGCTGTGTTTTTGGTGCTTGGAAAGAAAAAAGGCAATTTCAGAAGATGCTGACAGGGGACATTATTGTTGTTGTTATGTAGTATCTCTACTAGTATACTTTCTTATCTGATATTATATCCCAAGCATTCTTTTAATACCCGCCATTAAAAGAATGCATTCTCCTCCAGAGAGAAGGTAGGTTGAAAAAAGGTCATCAATTAGTGTCAAGCCCCTCCCCCTCCTAGCTGAGGTGGATCAATTGCCGTTAAAAAGTCATTAACGAACTCTGATGATCCAGGTCAGTTTGGTTCATTAGAAGGGTGGACATTATCGATCCAAGGCGGGTCCCGGCCGCTACACCGAAGCATCCCCTCGCTCACGATGGAGACAGAAGGACCATAACCAAACCGAGTGCAAACCGAGCCAAACAATGGCAGGGTTAACCTCAAGAGGCCCGTATGGAAGTCCTGTGCATGAGACTCACTGGTATGGAGACAACACTCTGGCAGATGTCGCTATACATAATGCATGAAGAGTAGTGGAGCCTGAGAGGACTAACCCTTGGTGCAGCTAATTATTCCGCTCAACATTTCAACAACTCACAGTGAGGGAGATAAACTACAGAGAAAGAAAACGTAGAAGAGGTTGGCATTTTGTGGTCACCGATCCATTGCAGTTAGCCAATTATCCTGCATCAAAAAAACCACACTTTTATTATGATGCGGGGATGTATACAGTTCGTACAGTTGTACTGTAGTGAGTTAAGCCACCACGGAAAAAAACAACAGGGTATCTGCGGATCAAGGGTGGAAATATAAACTCGGGTTGGAATACTGGACCAAAACGACAAGGAAAATCCTTGCATTTATCTCCATGCAGGTCTAATAGGCTGTTCGCAGCGCACCATTGAATCCGGCCCAGCGGATTTCGGCATAAAAAACATAAACTGCCCTCCGACATGGCGGAGATTTGGGTTTTTATCCCCGTTGCCGTTGAAGGAGCAGACCTCTCAGGTCAATTTGGAGTCACTGACACTCCCTCCCACCTGGGACGCCAGGCACCACCTCCCAGCCTTCGCCTCCTTCTTCCTTCGTCTCCTTTAACCTCCTTTTCAATCCTCCTCTGTATGGTGTGAGAAGGAGATCAAGACACACATACATACGCACGAACATGGAGCACGCAGAGCGCACCTCACTCCACACCCAGCTCCGGGGAGAGTGATCTGGGCCTTACCGAACAAGGCCGCGAATGAGAAAAAAGGCAGCGGAGAACGTGGGGGAAGGAGGAAGGAAGGAGAAGGAAGGAGGAGGAAGGAGGAGGAGGAGGAGGAAGGAGCAAGCCCCTACCACCAGCTCTACTTGCACTGCCGTTCCCGTCTCATTAGTGCACGATGTGCAGAATCCCACAAATGGCTGCTTTAATGGGCTGATGTGCAGATACAGAAAGTAAAGAACCACTCTTTCTTTTTTTTTTATACTGTCACCATTTAATATCTGTATCTATATATCTTTTCCTTCTTTCTTTTTTTTTGGCCTTGGCGATCGCAGTTACTGAGTCGCTTTTGTATGAGCCTCTATTTAAAATGCTTATCCTTCCAATATTTTGCGACGCTCTAATAGGAATAAGCCAATTTATTTATAACCCACTTTTCATTTAGTATTATATAAAAAAAAAAAAAGGAATGAGAAAAGCATGTAAGCTGTAAATTCTGAGTGGGAGCTAATAAACGGACGCAACGGCGGAAGCAGAATGCCTCACAGCTGGCAGCTTGGCTCTGAGCTGCGTTCGCGAGCTCAGTGTCACTCTCTGCGCTACAGCAGCAGCAGCACCACCACTCTCTCCGTCCAACTCACAGGTGGGGGGACCTTTTTGCCTTAAAGTGATACGACTACTAAAGAGGTCACCTGGGTTACAGGGACACAGTGACCAGTGCACTTTCCCAAGAGGAGAGTATCCACAGTATTTGTCAAGCCGCTTGGGGGATGTTACACTCAGAACCATGAGCCTCTCTTGGACTGACATCTCGCTCCATGACACACGCTGGGCCTGTCTGTGTTTGAACAGCCACAGACGCTGTGGACTTCCACCACTGTTTTTGATGCTGAGGACATTTGAAATGTTGATCTCAACATCGAGACAGTTCATCAATAAATCATCCCCGTCTATCCACAAGCACTGTAAAATGGATCTCATCCTGCGAATTGCAAATCAAACATTTTCACCCGTAATCAGAAAACAACGGACGACGGAACAGAGGCGCTATTTGCCTGGGAAGGATGCAGCGAAAGGTTCTCTCATTAAACATGTAGTGTGGCCACTGGCAGCAGGTGCAGCCCAGGGTAGCGAGCTAGTTGGCGTGGGGAGACGCGTCTCTGCTCATTAATGAGCTCCTTCTACCCTGTTCACAGGGAAGTGGAGGGAAAAGCAGGAAGAAAAAGTTGGCAATGAATGAACATCTCTTTTTCTCTCCCCTTCCCTCTCTTCCTCCCTCTCTCTCTCTTCCTCCCTCCATCCCTCCCTCTCTCCTCCTCTCTCTCTCTTCCTCTCTTATCACACACTCTTGGTGAATGAGGGGTCACCGCACGCACACACACACACACACACACACACACACACACACACACACACACACACACACACACACACACACACACACACACACACACACACACACACACACACACACACACACACACACACACACACACACACACACACACACCACTTTGTGTATCTGCAAAAGCGCTTTATGAATGCAATGTACGGCCATTATCAACCTTATTATCTACAGCAGTTGGAACCACTGTTCCCTGTTTGCATCGTTTCCGGGGAGCGTTTCCAAGTACATGGTTGGCTGGGCCGGATGATGCCGCTGCCTTGTGGGCGTGGTACACCCATAGACGGATTCGTGTCACAGCTGATGCGGCGACACGTTCCGTGTGAAACGAGTCAACGACGCCACTGCTCTGGTAAATGACAGCGGTGCGCAGTGATTGGTTTCTCTAAGAAAACCTGTAACCTTGGTGAGGAACACACTGTGATGTCTCACCTTCCCGAGCAGCCCTAAGGTTTTCTCAGCCTCCTCTCAGGACATTGTCTCATTATGTGCACAGTGTGACGGTCGTGGTTGTTCACGGTGTCTTTACTTTCTACCGGAGGACCACAAGGTCATGGATCCAGGTGTCATTTTTAAGGGTCAATTCATTTATAATACTTGAATAAATCAAATATTGCATAAGGGGAACAGGACAGGACCACTCATCCTACCATCTATCTCACACCCACACACTTTTCAGCAAGGTCGTTTCTTTGGTTCCAATGGTTCACCGTGGACGTTACAGTCACTGCACAATCCTTAATATCTGCTGTTCACCAGCCAACTGTAAATATTTTACCCTGACACGCACTGGCTTCGTATCACGGGTGTTACGCGAGCGTCTCCCGGCCAGCTGGTAAAACACTGCTGTTGCTACTCCCTATAGGCGTCACGTCATATTACAGAAAGCAAACTCCGGTCCGTCCCCTATCTCTGAGTCCCTTTTCCGTGTTTTCCATGTGCTTTGTGGATAAGCAGGGAAACACATTAGCTGGTAGGCTATACGTGCTCCCTCCCCCACCCCTTCCTCACACCTGGAATGTACATCTCACGCATCTAATTCAATTCACCACCCCGAGAACAGAGAACAAGCGGGCACACCTCTTGGGGAATTGAATCAAAGATGTGTGTTTTCACTGGTAAGCCACTGGCCTGGATTTCTTCGGGATACCATGTGGTTACAAATGGACCAGATTACCTTATCCATCAGTTATTCATGTTATTAGAGTATAGAGTGGTCGTCCGGTAAGCAGTACACCGACGATTTCATTGGCTCTTGGGGAGTGTGTGTGTGTGTGTGTGCATCCACAGTGAATGAGACCAGTACATCATCATCATCCTCATCACCATCATCATCCCCCCCCGATCTCCTCCCAGTCTCTTCCCCCATAAACAGCTACACACACACCAACAATGTTAATTACCCATATCTGGAGCTGGTAAATATCTTGGCATGGAGATCAAATGTCTGCCCTCGGTTGTCAACAGGGAGGCTGGGAGAGCAGCCAGTTGCTAACCAACTAACCCCCCCCCCCCCCCCCCCCCCCCCCCCCAGCCACACAGCACTACCCCCGAATCCACCAGCACCACTACCTCATCTACCACCTCCATCACCTCCTCATCCACCCCCACCACCTCCTCATCCACCCCCACCACCTCCATGACCTCCTCCTTCTCTGTCTCATCACCTCCTCCCCCATCACCTCATCCACCACCTCCAATACCTCATCCACCACCTCCATCACCTCCTCATCCACCACCTCCATCACCTCCTCATCCACCACCTCCATCACCTCATCCACCACCACCACCACCTCCAATACCTTATCCATCACCACCACCTTCAATACCTCATCCACCACCTCCATCACCTCCTCATCCACCTCATCCACCACCACCACCACCTCCACCTCCGCCATCACCTCATCCACCACCACCTCCAATACCACCACCTCCTCATCAACCAGCACCACCTCCTCCACCCCCTCTTCCTCCTCCTCCACCCCCTCTTCCTCCTCCTCCACCCCCTCTTCCTCCTCCACCACCACCAGCCCCTCCTCCTCGAGCCCGACCCCCTCCTCCACGGCCAGCGAGCGGCAAACACTGCGTTCTGCCTCATGTGGTTTGTTGTTCTACCTGCCGAGGGAGCAACAGCCACACCCAGCAAATCTGTGCTTTGCATGCTCCTCCAACCAAGTTAACCATCCAACTAATCAACTGACTGACTTACCAACGAGATAACAATGTGGTGATGGGCGACATCACGCAGTCACAAACGTCTTGTAAGAGCATTTCATTTATTAGTAACCCTAATTAATACATGCGCACAAAGTCTCACGCGCACGCACCTTGTTGATACGATGAGAGTCAACACCTGGGATGGGAGGAAGGGGGCTCGGTTCCCATAAAGACAACCCTAGTAATGGGGGTGGAGGGGCGGGAAATCTGTGAATTGGTATTGGTGAGCGAGTGTCTCTGTCTCCCAGGGTGTAAGAGTGAGCGTCACGGGGCTTGAATAGGCTGTTGGTATTTTTGGATACAAACAAATATCAACCAATCGACATTTCCAAAGATCTGGTTGAGTTCAACTACAACATTCCGTCTGTGTTCTGAGCGGCTGTCTCATCACTGTGAGGATGACTTAATTGATACAGATCGGATCCTGTTACACTCGTATGTTTCTTTTTTTTTTTTTTTACATAAATTAAATAGTATAGCAGTTGTAAAAGCGACATCATGCACAGTCACAAACGTCTTGTAAAAACATTTTATTTATTAGTAACCTTTCATAATTAATACATGTGCACGAAGTCTCACGCGCACGCACTAACACTCATCGTCGTCGTCGTCCCCACCACACACACTCACGCATACACACACACACACACACACACACACACACACACACACACACACACACACACACACACACACACACACACACACACACACACACACACACACACACACACACACACACACTATATATTATGATAGAAAACAAGAACGTTGCGTATCCCTGACTTATAATTTTGCTGATTTGAGTGTGAAATGTTTCTATGAGTGAACGTGGATTCCAGACAGTTGAATGAATGTGCGAAAATGGCCAAACATTGTCATCGCTTTATAAACAATATGTGGCGCTCATTAACAGCAGCCTACCAACGTGTGCTTAATTAATTGCAAGATAAACATTGAATATGTGGCCTATAATAATAATACGCCGCCATCGCTTTGTACAATAAATCAGATTCTAAGTCACTCACGTCTCTGAAGCGGTTCCAGTGTTTGATCTTACGGCTGTACTGAGAGATGGTTGACAGCCATTGCTCGTCTTCCATGAAATTTCCCGCTTTCTCTCCTTCTTCTTTGCCACTTTTAATGTCTACCTGCGTCGACAGACCTGCCAGTAAAAGCATCGGCACCAGCGAGCAAGAGAACGTCTTCCTCAAGACAGCCATCGCGTCTGTCGGCGGTCGAGCACACGGTACTGTGTGGTGAGTCCTGTGTTTGTGTGTGTTTTGAGTCCTGCGTTCAAGGCTCCAAGATACGACGCGTTCACGCTGCTCGAATAGGTTCCACCTCGACGTGCGGTCCACTGCTCGGGCTGTCGCTTGAATGCGAATGAGAGCTAGTGAGGGAGAGACAGAGGGAGGGAGAGAGAGGGGGGGGGGGGGGGGGTAGTGAGGTAGAGAGAGAGACAGAGGGAGGAAGAGAGAGAGAGAGAGAGAGAGAGAGAGAGAGAGAGAGAGAGAGAGAGAGAGAGAGAGAGAGAGAGAGAGAGAGAGAGAGAGAGAGAGAGAGAGATAGTGAATGAGATGGAGAGAGCAAGTGAGGGAGGGAGAGACAGGGGGAGAAAGAGAAAGAAAGGGAGAGATACTGAGGGAGACAGAAAGAGAGAGAGACAAATAGGGTGTGTAGCTGTAAAGATAATAGTGGTAAGCATGCATAGCGGAGAGGAGAAACAAACTAACACACTGTGTTGATATATTCTTTAAGAAAATGAAAATTACCAAATTGAACATGTGTTAGGGCTAGCACTTCATGCTAAAACTGTCAATTACAAAAGTTTTTGATCCAATCTTGTCCTGAATGTGTTTTGGCCGTCCTTCTGGCTGACTCATTGGTAGGCTATCCAATCCTCGTATAAAAACATAACACCAAAAAACAACGGGCTATGCTCAAAGTGATTCGGGTTTAAGGTTACCAGTATGGTATTCTGTTAAATGCTGCTCCAGCTCCCTGGCCAAAGCAGCTCTTGACACCGCTGTCAAAAGCGTTGATGTGGCAGATGCAGACTTTATTAGTTTTGGGTTTTCCTCCTGAATGTGCAGAACAGAACTCTGAGAGATTGGCAAGGGCAATCAGGAGCAGAGGCACCCACCAGAGGAGGGCTAGCCAGCGGCGCGACCGTAAGGCCTATTACGACAACTTCCCGGTCAGAGAGAGGAGGATGTGTCTTCTGCTCAAGGCTTCTTCGCAGTGCAGTCACGATCCTCCGTGACCGAGAGATGCCGTTGTCTCTCAGGTGGGGGGGTTATGTGGTTGAGCTTTCCTTGGAGTTTTCCTTCGAGCATCTTAATCGCCTCACGTCTGCTTTTTAATATAGCTTTGTTGGCTGCCAGAATTTTTGGATATATAATAATAATAATATGTTTATTTAATATAGCGCCTTTCTCACACTCAAGGTCGCTTTACAGATTCACGAGCACACATGGAACAAGAGAGCACAACAAGAAGTTAAACAACACAAACAACACATTATATTCAAGTATGAAAGCTATAAGTGTTCGGTATTGTATCGGTTGATCGACCAAACCATAAATCAATCAATCCATAAATAAATAGATTAAATGATTAATGGATGGATTGATTAATTGTCCTAGATGGATTGATGAATAGTCCTAGATGGATAGGTGGATGGATGGATGGATAGATTTATTGACCAAATAAATTTTTGCGCCCCTCGTTAAATCTTCCTCACTTTGTGAGGCTTGATTAATGAAAAACTGCAACAGCAATTTTAAGTGTAAAACATAAATCAAGCTACGAGGGCCTTTGACCGCTGGGTCGCCGTCAATTAGTTGTTCTTGACAGGGCTAGTAGAGCGGGTGTGCACCGGATACAGAACTGACCTCCCAGACTGCCCGTTCCTCACCCATAACCTCTGATTCATCGGATACCTTGACGACCCAGGACACACCAGACGCACACCGTTCAATAGCAACAACTCGACTCAAGGACTCGGAGCAAGCGGGGTTCATCTTTGATAAGCGGACAAAACCTTTCATTTCCTGGCATGCTGCTCAACCCCTTACGTTGGGATTGAAGTCTTGGCAAGGTCATGTCAATCAGTCCAAGAGGAGGACAGGTGCCAGGCGAAAAAGCAACTCCCATCCGTTCTCTGTCTATATAAACCATCACAGGAAGCAGGCGTGTGTTGGCGTGTGTGGAAGAGCACCCTGAAGTGGGGATCTCATGTGATTACCACAGGCTTTCATCACTGAATTCAGCCGATAAGCAGCGGAAGGGATTCCAAGTGCTTTCCCATTACACATACTTGTTATCTCACGCCAGGGTGAATGATAATATGACTGTATGACTGAATGCTGGTATCGTTGTGGAGAAAAAAGAGTTTCACTTTAGGGTAGAACTTAAATCCAATGGTTTCTGACCATTTCTAGAATTGGCAACAATTAACAGCAATTTTAAATTAAAAGCAAAGCTTAGTTCTAGTATATATTGCTTGAGTATATATATATATATATATATATATGAGGAATATAGTGTGTATCCTTCACTATAGCGCTATATTGAAAGTGTATAATACATTGTGCAGGTCAAAAGGGTCCAGGCAGATTTAAGGGTACAATTTATTGAGTTTTTCGTGCTTGTGTCGTGGGATTTAAAAAAAAAGTGGGAAAACATTGCTGTTTAGTTCTCCTTTTTAAAAAGGTGCCATGGGCTCAATTCAATATAACATCCACCACAGAGCATGCCCAAAGGACAAACTGGCTCTCTGCTTTTCTCTTCTCCTCCTCAAATATCCATTTTCAAATAAACACACTTTTTAATAATCATCTTCCCTCTAACCCATGATAACACAAGATGTAAACCATGATCAGAGTCATCTGGGAATCTACATCTCGGTCATATTCAGCTCTCAATACTAGCTCCGTCTTCCAGAGGACCTGCGTTTTGGCTGCTGTTGTGTTCTTGAAGATAACTCTATGGGCTATACTGAACTGTACTCCATACAATTCATATCACTACCATCTTCACACAAAGACGGTAGATAAGGCTCGGGCTCATGCACATGCCCATCCATCAAAGTCATATATTTCCACAGAGAGCAGCAGCACAGGAAGGGACATTAGTGTGGTCCCATAAAAACAGCACCTTGTATGCTTGAATTAGAATTTTTTTGCACGAGGGCTGGTTGCCAGTATGTTTGATAAACCTCTGCATGACATCTCTGCATGATAAAATGACAGTATGGATTGTATTAATGTATATCATCCATATAGCCAGAAGGACGGCCAAATCTATTCTGTTCCCAAGGGACCAAACTGGTTCCAATGGGAGAAGGGAAAGCTTGTTTGAAAAGAGAAACAGGGAAACTGTTTCTCTTTGTACGTTCACTTGGTTGTTTATGGGTAAACATCTGCCCACTACCAGATGTGAATCAAAGAAATACAGCGTTGCAAATTCGTTATTTGTGCAAGCCTAACTCTCGCAATCGAGCTTGTTTTCTTATCGGGCGGTGCATGTTTGACCAGTTCTTATCTAGGGATTACTGCAGAAACACACAATACCCAGCAATTAATTGTGACTGGACAAGATTGGAAGCTTTCTTTGTGCGCAAAATGTTGTTTTTTTGTCCGAGATTTCAGAAGACATTCAAAATATGGCACCTTTTGTATCGACAGTATGAATGACGATAAGTATGCGTGCGTTGTATTTATTAGATTGAAAATAAGTACTTTACAATCATTTGTTGTACGTCTATTGATTTGTTGAAGTTCCAGTTCACATCTCCAGCTTATTCTGTAACGTGACAGAAAGGATGGTGTTTTTGTTGTCCACACCTTGGTCCATGGTTTGTTTGATGGATTGGATACAGTTGCTTCAAAAAACTGAAGCACGCCTTCCGTCCTCGTCAATATTGTTCAATTTTTCAACTGCAAAACACAAAAAAAACAATTACATTATTAATCTCGGCATCACACACACAAACACACACACACACACACACACACACACACACACACACACACACACACAAAATGCGTTTATGCTCCACAATCAATTATTGATTCATAGATACCGTACTCTGTGCAAGGCAAAATCTAGCACTTGCTCATAAAGTAGTACAAGCTTTAAATGCTCCTACAAAAAATGCATAGGAAAAACCTATGTCGTAAAGTGTATTGTTTTTTTCCGGAGGAAAGCATATTTTCCAAAGCTGCAGAATAAGGACAAAACTCTAGTGACTCATTGTGTGTGTGTGTGTGTGTGTGTGTGTGTGTGTGTGTGTGTGTGTGTGTGTGTGTGTGTGTGTGTGTGTGTGTGTGTGTGTGTGTGTGTGTGTGTGTGTGTGTGTGTGTGTGTGTGTGATGGGGGAGGGGGATTTACTTACTGTAGGACCTCGTGTGCCTTGCTGTAGGATCTGTGAGTGGAGTTGCTATGAATGTATATATGGATTTGATTTAATTTGATTTCAAACTGGGTCACACGACTATTAAAAGTGCAAAGTGTGTTGGGAGCCGTCTGAGCGCATTTCACTTTCCCTCTCCCTCGCTCACCCGCTCTCTCGTCCGTCTAGCCCCCCCCCCCCCCCCCCCCCGCTGTGAGGGACGGGGGGGGGGGGGGGGGGCAGCAGGGGCACTGGCAGCCTTCCTTTCAGACGTGCTGGGAAGACAGAGTGCGGAGCGCCAAAATGCACTCTTCTGGAATGAATAGTTAATTGAGGAGTCTTCATCCCATGTACATTAATGCCATGTACATCGCCCGAGGATATCCAATGTGGAATATCTGAAGACGTCCGATTTGAACCGAGTAGTTAATAATCGTACTTGCGGTTTCATTAAAAAAAAAAAAGAAGAATATTATCATCCTGTTTGACTGCGTTTATATGCAGAATGAGCGCTGTTGATGAAGAAGTGATGGAATGAAGAATTATGTTATGTGGGTAGAATTTAAAGAATTGATCCTGAAAGTGCATTACTAATTACAGTTGTTTGTCCTTTTTCTTCGCATTTACTTGGCGTGAATACACATCTTGGAAAAATCAATCGTTGACGTGCGATCCAACGGGTGAAATCGACCAAGCTCTCAACTCTGGGTCCAACATTTGTTTAACAATGTTGTAAAACATCAAAACCACAAATAGACCCAATGGTGCTGAACAGCAGCTGCACTCTCCAGCTTATTCAGGCAAAGCAAATACACACGTTTACAAGTGCTTTTTTTTCTCAAGCGCCTTTCCCAAACAGTACACAAAGCCAACGCCGACAGCGGCGGCAGCAGATCAAACACACGTGCACGAGACCGTGCGTGCCTGTTCGACGCATCTGCGACGGGTAGTCCAGTGAACGGACACCGACAGCTGCTGCAGGTATAGACTCAACGCCACTCATCGGCCCGCTCCTCGGAGTGATGGAGGCGGGTCGGACGGGGTTCGACCTGCCCTCGCTGCTGGTGATGGTAGGCTACGATCAGAGCCTCCCAGCACACTGGAACCCGGCTGTCAGTCACGGTGAGGCCTCCTCTGGTTTGAGTGATCAGTGAAGCACGCGAACGCCAGCGGCACTCAATTGTGGAGCCACATGAAAAAAGTAACTGATTGAATGATGATTAAAACAGGAGCTCCATCAGTCACCGGTAATGACATCCAAATTTGGACGATTTGGGAAATATGTCCAATGACGGGGGAGTGTAATATGTATCCATTTTAGATAGATATTACACTGGACAGATTAAGCTTAGCCATGCTATGACGGACCAATTAAGAGACACCATACACGCCCTACAACAAAAGGCTGTGTGAGACCCGACAGGCTTCAGGTTTGTGACGAGGGTTTTATGGAAGGCCATCCATATCTAATTTGAGCGACCTTGGTTTAGATCCACATCTAATTTATTCCCGCAAGGTTTCAGTGGCACAGACCCTCTCAGGATAAGCAGGCCAACACGCAGGAAGCGACAGCGAGCTAGACGCGCGCTGACCTTAAAAATAAATGAACTTTCCACAGCTCCAAACGGTCAGATAGCCTGTAGCCCTGGGCAGTCGTCGGATCCGCTGTGTACCGCGCTCCTTTAAAATAGCAGACGCATTTAAGACCCAGATTGAAGCGCATTGAAAAGCCGTATCTGATTGAAATGAAAGCTATGTTGAAACGGGTTGGTAATTGCTACTCAAATTGTGTCAAGAACAAAAACAATCTTTTAAGAAGAACAAGAAATACGAGCATAAAAAAAATAAATCGACCCTCAATTATTCAATGTCATGGGATGCCTATTCCAAAGCTTCATTAAAATGAAAGTTTGCCGCAGACATCTCTTGTACCGCACGATTTGAAAAGGTCAAGTACCATGTTGGATTTCTCCTTTACAAAAGAACCATAAAATAATCAAAAGTTCCCCTTTCCTCATTGATGCAGAAAAAGGAAGGCTGTTCCTCTTCAAGGTCAATGTCTTATGGGTCTCAGACATTTATATATAGAGCTAGTTATTCGTGTTACCATGGCACCTACAGTAAACAAGGTCCTTCAGGGAGGGCTCCTGTCAGGAGACACATCAACGTACAAAACCTATGCTCTGAACACACACATGCACACGCACACACAAAGACACACACGTGGTTCCGTACAGCACACTTTTCCAACCATTGTGTACAGAGCTTGGACTGCTGAACACCTTTCACCATCCAACCATGCAATCAAACCGCTCTCCAGGGGTTGTGTGCGTGTGTATGTTCAATGCTCAAGCCAGCTCCCCACTCAACAAGCACTCGGTACAGGATCAACCTGCTCTGCCTACAGAGCGACCGGCGCCCCTGATGTCCAAACACCGCGCTGCTGATCTGTAATAGAGCTGTGACATAACCTCGACTCCACAGGCCTCGACTCCACCCTAACCTCCACAACCAGGAGTGAGTGAGTGAGTGAGTGAGTGAGTGAGTGAGTGAGTGAGTGAGTGAGTGAGTGAGTGAGTGAGTGAGTGAGTGAGTGAGTGAGTGAGTGAGTGAGTGAGTGAGTGAGTGAGTGAGTGAGTGAGTGAGTGAGTGAGTGAGTGAGTGAGTGAGTGAGTGAGTGAGTGTGTGTGTGCGTGCAGGAAGAGCGCAGCAGCACCGCAACAAAGAGTACAATCTTTACACTTGTGTCTGTGTGGTATTGAAAGAGGACACACAAACACCCCACACACTCACGTACACACACACTCCAGCGCAGGCAAACCACAAGAGGTTAGGCATGGGGACTTATAACACTGCGCTATAGCAAAGAGCTGACTAATTAGGCTGAGCGGATACAGCAGGGACCACCAGGGTACAGATCTGAGGAATGAGCAGCGCACACACACACACACACACACACACACACACACACACACACACACACACACACACACACACACACACACACACACACACACACACACACACACACACACACACCATCTGTCCAGATTTGTATATGTGAAATATTTGCCAGTAAATAAAAGGAGAACATTTAAGTTAGGTCTTCTATTTTCTAATTTAAGAAGCATAGTCATCATTATCATGCCAATTCTATAACATATGCAGATCACACACACACACAAATGCACAACAACAAAAACAACAACAACAACAACAACAACAACTACATAACCCTGCGGACAGCCTCCTGCTGTCAGGTGACTTCCCCGTCTCTGTGCCGCTCGGTGACTTATGCTCCCTCATATGTTTGCGCTGCATTGATTAGCGAGGACATCTGCTCAGTGAATCCTTAATCGTGTCCCACGCCAGGAGAAGCAAGCAGCAGCGTGTCCGCGCTGAATCTCAATCGCAATCTCAACTTCAACCACCACCCGCCCCCCCCCCCCAACCCCATCTATGTGTGTTGTCGTCCATGAAGACAGAGACTGACCGACTGTACACATACTGATCTATGGACGATTTAGTCATGGATCAAAAAGCGACTTACGGCAAATTCAGAATGATCCATGCAACAAAGATGAGTAGCGAGTAGGGGTTGGGGTGTCGTGCTCGAGGATGCCTACAGGTATACTGTCACCATCGGGTTCGAACCCGGAACAAACACCCTTATGACCTCCCTCCCTTCCTCCCTCGATGAGTGCCAATTGGTGTGAACTGGCGTCCTCACACATGAAATCAAAGAACACTCTCCTCCTCAGAGCCGCATACCAAGCAGTGGACACCCGGGGGGGGGGGGGGGGGGGGACGACGACGATGACATGTCACGGAAGAGGAGTCATGGGGCGGGGGGGGGGACTGTGACAGTGGGGGCAAGGGGTCAGTCACTTAGTCCGCCCTGACTGCACTCACTGTCATGCTCGACAGACGGCCAGTGGGTAGGAGGTGTTGTGTAGGAGGAGGCTGGGCATGGGTTCTACAGTGACGAACACAAAGAGAGAGAGAGAGAGAGAGAGAGAG
Source organism: Gadus macrocephalus (assembly GCF_031168955.1). Taxonomy (NCBI): domain Eukaryota; kingdom Metazoa; phylum Chordata; class Actinopteri; order Gadiformes; family Gadidae; genus Gadus; species Gadus macrocephalus. Next base: position 7,989,018 of record NC_082399.1, read on the forward strand.
AGAGAGAGAGAGAGAGAGAGAGAGAGAGAGAGAGAGCGAGAGAAAGAGAAAGAGAAAGAGAAAGAGAAAGAGAAAGAGAAAGAGAAAGAGAAAGAGAAAGAGAAAGAGAAAGAGAAAGAGAGAGAGAGAGAGAGAGAGAGAGAGAGAGAGAGAGAGAGAAATAAGTGACACCGATGTAATAAATCATGTCACCGAAGGTTGTCAACATTTATGTATGAATGTGTGTGTGTGTGCGTGAGGCGCTGCCGTACAGGGAAATGAGGGAGAGTTAACCAGGGCTCGTCAGGCTAATGGCACGATTAAGAGAGAGACGTAACGCAGGCGTCCGCGTGCAAACCTGGACGCTAAGGTCGCTCTGCTTTAAATATGCCCTTGCTTGCCTTTCATACATTTTATTGTATTCAAATTCAAAACAGAGTGAAGAAATATGCAAATATCTAGAAATATAATTGAGTGGAATATGTAGGTACAGTCAGAAGAGTATTCAACTTTGTTTTAATTGTATATTCTGGTTTAACTGAATTTGTTTATTTATGTGGAATAGTATATGGGAGTATTTCTCAGTTTGCTGGATTGCTGAATTACATGGATCATATTGCATCAAGGAAAATCCTAGCCCTATATAACTCACTATCAGGACAACCAGACTTGGATTCTTGCATAATTGAATATAGAAGAATGGATAATAGGCAAGTTAATTCCCATGTATTGTATAACTAACCATTTTGGCTAGGAATTAAAGGCTTCATGTTTGTTGTACATTTGGACAGTTTAAATTGGGTTGAAAAATATTTTTGAATTCATCACCGTCACCATTGTGATCAGAGGAGATAATATAACACTTTATTAACACCTACATGTCCCTTCTGGGAAAGTGTTATTCTTCCCTCATAATATGATGTATCCGTCAACATTTGAACAATACAAATTATATAAACATTAACAGTGCTAATATACCAATCGGGCACAAACACGCGGTAAACATGGCAACAATCAAGGATGTTCATTTGAAAACACAATTGCTAAGGAAGGTCCTTGTTTTAGATGCAACTGTGTGGACAGACTCTTTACTTAAAAAGCTGCTGCCCGTACTCTATCACTGCCCGTGGACTTCGCATGCATCACTGCGAAGAGATGGCCGGGTTTGGTTGACCCTCGAGGACAGGGCGGCAACGACCTTCATCGAGAGCTTCTCTACAAAAAAATATATTGCCAACCTAACCTTCGTCTCGTTTAAGAGTTTAAAAAAAGCGAGAGGGACCAACGTACAGACTGTGTCATTGTTACACCGAGATTAAAATTGGTTTTGTGTTTTGTAGGCTTTGCGTCACACACTGCTGTCACTTTTCCTGGCATTATAAACATATGTTTATGCAGCTTTCAGTTTTGGCATTCATGTCTGTTTCATCTTCTCTGTGATCTGTGAGTGTTAATCATTCATGGCGCTGATGTTTTTTATTCTCCCACAGGGCTAGAGCATATTTGCTGAGTTTACCCCTTCCTCACAAATAGCTTATGCTGCCACCTAGTGGGTGACAAGAGTGTCACAGCTGCTAACATGGTGGTGGGGGTGGTGCATGACATGGGACATTTCAACAGTCGAAGATAGTACCTGGCTGGATGGTGAGTAGTCTGCGGATCCTCAGGCAAAGCTGACACTTCCAGCACTGGAATAGTAGCCTGTGCAATCTGTGGAGAATCTCTGGGACAGCTGCACGCAACTCAGGTCAAACTCTCCGAAGCAATGGCTTCCAAACGTCTACATTGAAATTAAAGAAATATTGTTAGCACACATGGTCAAGCACAAAAGGCCTATGCTACAGAGGTCTATGCTGCTCGGCTACAGACAACTTTCCAAGCCCGAGAGTTGACCTTTGACTCGTCTTGTTCCAATCAAGCATTGGCAGCCTCAAGTATGATGTGGTTGTATTCGTTGCTGCAGGACCAGAGGTTATCTGGAGTCGCTCACAACGTACACAAGTGGGAGGTTACCATGGTGATTGGGTTGTGTGCTGTTGAATGCTGCATCATGGGACTTTGTAGCCTTCATGATTATATTTACTATTTTCAACCACAAGCCCGGTAATTAAAATAAAGATCATATGCACAACAACAACTGGATATAGGTCGTGTCACATGTTTCCTCTGGCCAGGTTGTAAACCTCTTGGCACCCCAGTGATATTTGATAGGTGCACCCTCTTCTCCCCTCTAACCTTTAGCATGTTCCTGGCATCGAACGCCTCCCTGTCCCGTGGGTTCCTTCGTCCCGGGCCACCACCGTCTTCGGCTGGAGGGAGAACAGGAAAAAGAGCACAGATCAAAGGGTTTGAGCAGATAAGCAAACCGGAAAGAAAAATGGGGGCAGAACTAGTGGTTAAGATGATCGACTCCCTGACAAAAGGAACTGGGTTCCATCCCTTAAGTCTCCAGCCCTAGTCTGTAGGCTACCTCGGAGCAAGATCCCCAAGGACATAAGGTAAGCTAAAATGAGATCATATAAATATACGTACAGTATATAGATCAACATACATGCAACGCCTGGATGTGAATTCACTGAAAGTTGCTGTGATAAACAGGGACTGCCATGTGGTACAGAGGAAACACAATAGTGCAAAGGGGTCCTAGCTCATATTACTCCCAGCTCATCTCACTCCAAGTTCATCTCAACATGACTGGTCAGCCTTGTGTTTGTGAGCCATGCAGCAGAGAAGAAACACTCCAACCAGTTGTTTTCTTTGTAAAGCTGTGACCACAATTCCTCTTTCTTTATAGCTTCACCAGCAGACATTAAACTAAGTTACTTCGGGCCCATAGCTGGCATACCAAGTAAACATGGTCAGCGCTGAAACACTGTTTTTGTATAAACCAGTAAGGCCTGTACTTGATCCACAGCCAACGTGAATTAAACCATTGTCAGACGCGGCTGGGAAAACACATTCCCCGAGGCTCGTCAACAGCACTGCGGCTAGATAGGGAGAGCCGGTCGTCTGATGCCACTCACTCACTGCAGCCTGAATAGCTGGGAAGTTTAAGATACTCTGTGAGTAAAGCCAAGCCCCAAAGAGCAGAGTAAACATTGGCCAATAGGATTGAGGGATAAAGCTTTTTAATTTTTTTAAGGGCATAAATATAATAATAATAATAATACATTTAATTTAGAGGCGCCTTTCAAGACACCCAATATGATCTACATCAGATAATATTTATTATTTATTAATTAGCATATGCTTTTATGCACAATTTAGACATAATAACTCTCACACACATAGTATATTCATCCATAATAACTCACACACACTATATTTGAGCAAACATGGGTTGGACACACACACACAACAAACTTTATTTATCCATAATAACTCAAACACACTCTATTTATCCATAATAACTCACACACACACAGTATATTTATCCATGATAATAACACACACACACACACACACACACAGTATATTTATCCATGATAATAACACACACACACACACACACACACACACACACACACACACACACACACACACACACACACACACACACACACACACACACACACACACACACACACACACACATACACACACACACAGTATATTTATCCATAATAGCTCACACACGCCCACACTATATTTTAGGAAACAAGCGTTGGGATTACAGCTAGTTACGGTCTTATCCCACATGTTATAAGCAACGTCACAACCAGTAACATTGGGATAAAACGTTATGGACCAGCCTAGCCTCAACCCTGGTTTGGAACTTTTTAGAATATTCCCAACCTTAACCCCGAACTCCAACACAACGTAATAACATATATAGTATGCTGTTAGATTGCTAATGACACACTACATTTACATTTAGCAGACATTTTATCCAAAGCTACTTTCATTCGTTCAGACACACATTCACACACTGACGGCAGAGTAAACCATGCAAGGCGACAGCCAACTCGTCAGTTAGGATTAGGTGTCTTGCTCAGGGACACCTCGAGCAGGGGAGCGAGGTTGGCTTGTAACCTTCTGGGTACAAGTCAACACGCCGATCGAGCCGATCCTCAGTACTTACTCGTGTCGTTCCCCACTAACAGGACACTAATGCACAGTGTGACCCTATAATAAATAACAAGGTTTATGCCTCTACCTGTGCTGTCCTTCCTGAACAGGGTGTTCATCACCGTGCCGTGCAGCTTCACCCTGTCCCACTCTCTCACCATCAGGCCGGCCGAGACAAAGTGCTCCACTAGCCGGTCGGCCATTACCTGGAGCCTACAGGGACAAGAGATTCTGGGTCATTGACAGTGGGGGAGCTTGATAATAGTAGGCCACATTTTCACTGGGAAGACTGGCAGTCGACCGTCCAGGACAGACCTCAAGTGGTCCACAAACATAAGATGCAATGCTGGGAGACGGGCACAGAAGACGGTCCTACAAACTTATCCAGAGAAGGGCTGCAATTTCCCTATCCAGGTTATATCCCACGATAACAACCAACCACAATCCAAAAGATTTCATGTCGTGGTATGAAATCAAATACTCTTTTTTTATTTGTTGTATTTCATATTGTTTGCATTATCTTGTTTTATTTTCCGCTTTTCCGATTTTTGTAAATGAAACCTGTCCACCGTGTCTCAATCAAATAAATTGAATGAACATGAGGCACATTGTTCCGGTTTCAACACAAACGGAAAGCGTTGCGCTCACCTGTCGGAACCATCTTTCAGGTTGACCTTGGCGTACAGTACGTCCACCGCGGCAGGGTCGTCGTTCATGTACTCGATGCCCATCACCTCCAGGGGCAGAGGCTTACCTTCCGTGAGGTCCCTGATCACCAGAGAGATCGCAGCAGAAGACACCGTTAGCTATTACTCACCACCATCTCCATCCATCGCGGTTCACATGAGTCTGCAGAATGCAATAACCTGTCGGTGCAGTGCTTTGCTCCTACTTGATAACATGTCGAAACTCCTGGAGGTGGTCGCATGCCTTGTTCACCTCTGTTTCGTTCAGCAGCACCAGAGTGCCCAAGGTCAGGTGGAGCTTGGAAGGGTTCTGGAAGATGCTGTCGTCCACCCCGCTATCCTAGTCGGCATATCGGACAAATTGTTTTGGATTTTGTTGCGACGTGCTTACATTCCATTCTCTCCGATTACATCCCCATGACGACGATTTAGATTTCATCCAAAGCGATGACTACAGGAGCATTAAGGAGCAGGCAGTGCTTTATAGGCATCTGGCTCCAGGCTACTCCACATTGTCCACTGAAGGACACACCACCTTATTTATGTTCATAATAACCAAACAAAAACAATTGAATAAATACCTGTGAAAACTGCTCCAAAACCATGGCTTTGAATGCGTGGAATCCCTCTTGAACCTGGGAGTCATTGAGAGCAAAGGACAGGAAGTGGGTGAAAGGCTGCTTCCTGCGGAAGCCGTCTATCAGCATCTCCAGCCGCGTGACGGCGGAGGAGACGGCGTTCTTCTGAGCACCGGTGACAACTGTCGGATGAAGAATGGATATGATTTGAGGCAGGATTTTTGCAGGATTTCTGTGAGTGAGATTGAGGGTTAGAAAGAAGAGAAAAGCGTTTTACTCCATAGGCTCAAGGAAGCCTATGGGGTCAATTATTATAAAACCTCACCAATTTCTCCCTCAATGCCCAGCTTGGGAATGTTGATAGATGTCTTTGTGTCAGACTCAAGACGCCTGCGTGTCTCTCCCTTCTTTCCAATAATGTATCTGAAAAAACAGAAAAATAAATGCACACACATTCTCCTTTGTAGCCAGCACCTCAGACACTGATAAAACATGTCCATCAATCACTCACTTGTAGAGGACACTTGGGACATCAATGGCACAGCGGAAACCTTTGTCCGTCTGTTCAATCAAGTGGCTTTCACAGACTTCATCAGTTTCCAATTCTTCATATTCTGTCCAACATCACAGGGTAAGAATAATTCTCTTTTAAAATTGTGGACACTTACGGCCCTAGTGTGGACGGACCCCTTTATTGACATCTCATATTTACGGACAGCCATTTCAAAATGATGGCACTGACTCGATATCCATTTACATTTATCAGCGGCATCGGACATGAATGAGGAACTGATTAATGAGTAAATAATAATGATATACCCAACGCGCGCGCACACACACACACACACACACACACACACACACACACACACACACACACACACACACACACACACACACACACACACACACACACACACACACACACACACACACACACACACACAAAATACTAGATAGCATAGGCTACTATAGGTCTACACAAGATGGTGAGAAATCCTACATTGTAAAAGGTTAAAGTTACATAACTGTGTGTGTGTGTGTGTGTGTGTGTGTGTGTGTGTGTGTGTGTGTGTGAGAGACACTTCACGTCACTTCAGGCTCACCTGGTCTTTCGTCTTGGTAAAAGTCATCTTCCTTTTCTTCGTAGTTTTCTTCTTTAATTGCGTTTCGTCTATATATTCTGCCATTTATATTTATAAGTGCTGGGCGTAAAACATCCATAATAAAAAATTGCTTGCATTGGTAAGAACCATAAGAAGCGGCTGGCAAAAAGTCGATTTACGATAAAAGTGACTGGATCTAGCGTTTTTTGCGACACCATGACGTCGTGTTTTTGTAGATCTTCAACCGAAGGGATCGGCCAGAGGATTTTCCAACGTGGTCAAAAGATTGCGTGTCCAAGGTTTGCGCATTAGCTCAAACGTAAAGTGAATCTCTATTGTCGCAAGTCGATGGAAAATAAGTTGTAGGTCCTTTAATAAGCTGTGGGGGGCAGCAACTCACAAGTCGTGCCAAATAAAAAAAGAAGAAGTAGCCTATGGGTAAACAACGCTGAGAACTACAGTAAATGCATCCCCAGTACAATAAGGTAAGTGATATGTGAAGTAATAAGCGGGTACTTTTCTGTTGATAATATTGTATGGTTTCCCCCATCAACGACTGACAATACGCTATCTTAATTGCTAAACAATTCAGGTGGCACTAGCTAGCTGCTAGCCTGCTCCCTGCATCACATCCACATTTGTCCGTTTTTTAAAACATATATGCTGGAATAACTGACTATTTCAAATTTGTTTTTCAATGTTGTGGTTATAGCCAAGACCATGGCCGCGTCCTCTTCGTCGTCCTCTGCGGGAGGAGTGAGTGGAAGTTCAGTGACAGGCTCGGGGTTCAGCGCCTCAGAGCTCATACCGCCCAGGAAGGTCCTCTACACATACCCAAAGGGTGCGGGTGAAATGATGGAAGGTAGGTCATGGTACCGTTGTGTCCATCCAGATGTTCACGTTTGCTAAGAGAAACAGAGGGTAAAGACGCGAGATCAGGATGCTCTCACGAGGCTAACCCCCTTCTGAGAAGCTGCGATTCATTTGGGTCCACTCTCGTGGACATTGCGTTTTGGTTAGTATTTTCTGGCTCATACAGTTCTCATGGTCAAGACAAAGGACATTCTGCACTTTTCTAGGATATCAGAAGTTTTAGGGGTGTGAACCCATCTTTAAATGGGCTTCCCTTGCCACCGTTGGTGGACAGGGACAGAAAGAAATTCCCAAAAGTAAATATGAAATAGGAATAATGAGTTTTCAGAGCAGCGTGATCATATTTTTCTCTGTTGTGGGGCTTTGGCGTATTTCTTTCTGACTGTTTTCAAGAAGAAACGGGGAAAACAGAGCATGGCTACTGACCGACTGGTAGGCAGTCGACCAAAATCTAAAATATAATTTGTGTATCTGACACTTTTAAGCAATTAGTTTAGGCATCTTTCTCAAGGATGCCTACAAATAAGGATGTGTACATCGGGATCGAACCATCAACGCATGGGTAGTCAAACACTGTAACCACTACACTATCTTGATGTACTGTTATGGTTTCATGGGGTTTGCCTAGTAAGTAGTATAAGATACACATGTAAATATTTTAGTATGCACACATGTGATGCACAACATTACTTATGGTTTTCAATCACATTTTGTTGTTTAACAGAGACTTTTATCCAAAGCAACACGGTTACATTGCATTATTGTATTCGCTATTGTATGTGATTGGTCTCAATCTAATAGCTCTTTATCTTTTGTCTATTTGTATATTTGTCTATTGAACACATTATTGTCCAGTACCACATGAGATGATTTAGTTTATGGATATCAGGCCCAGCTGGCTGGATGCCCATTTCTATTGCGTGTCTTGCTTCGAATGCACTAATTAATGTGCTTAGTTAGGATTTGGCACAGAAACCGCGAGTGTTGCAAAGCTGAGAACAAAGTGGGACTCTGGGAGCGCAGTGAGGCTCTGGCCTTTCTGCCTGTTCCTTGTTTTTGTACTATTGTGCTGTGTGTGTGTGTGTGTGTGTGTGTGTGTGTGTGTGTGTGTGTGTGTGTGTGTGTGTGTGTGTAGGGGGTGTCAGTATGTGATTTCAACACTCCAATCTTTGCATTTACATAAGGCTGAAAGTTGCGACATATTTTCTTATTTCCAGAACAAGAAAAACAAGTCGATATATGGTTGTTTGTGCGTTATTTCTAGGATCACAGCTTTCTAGATTGATCGATGGATACTTAGATAGATGGATAGTCATTTATTGCCCTCAAATAGGACAGTTATTTTCATGGACAACGGGGTGGAGTTTTACACACACTAGACACGGTACAGAAGGCATAATGTTACACAAGACCCCTGAATGCATACAGACTAACACATAAAAAGAGGGTTCCAGGTAGTCTAGTGTGGGTCAATCTTTCCTAATTTTAATCAAGATGCAATGGTGTGTGTGTGTGTGTGTGTTTCAGATGGATCTGACAGATTTCTATGTGAGTCCGTATTCAGCTACCAAGTGGCATCGACATTAAAACAAGTGAAGCATGGTATGTATAATACAATCATTGTATTTCAATTAAATGGTAATGCTAGCATTTTATGTTTGATAACGTGCAACTGAGAGCCTCACACTAATATAATCATTTGTTTGTAGATCAACAGGTGTCGCGAATGGAGAAACTTGCAAGTTTAGTCGAAGAGCTGGAGGCAGATGAATGGCGATACAAGCCCATCGAGCAGTTACTGGGATTCACTCCATCATAAATAAATAAATATGATAAAGTTCCAGTGGCCTTTGGTTGCATTTCCTTCAGATGGACTGCTTAGCAAAGACGCAATATTTAATGTGTCTTCCTTTATATTGTATAAAACAGATTGTTATTATTCTACAGTAATGTGACGTTTTTCTCCATATGTGAACACACAATAAGTGTTTTTATCCAGTTCTTGCTGTAGCATTTGTTCTGTTTCCATTTCCAACATTGGAACTATATCACTTTGCTGTGCCACCGTCATCATGAATGGTTCCAGTACACATTGTTTTCTGGAAAGCTTGTGTTATTGCTGTTTACCTGTGTTGACCTTCGGTACACCCTCCTGGGTGTGTGAAAACAAGAATTACACATAACTCCTGCTCTTTATTGGCACCATAACAAGTGCCCATAAAGGTAAGCCTTATTTGTATTTCTCAATTTCAAACTTATTCTTGGCCATTTATAAAAGGATCTTGGATTACTTAAAAAAAATCTACTTTGCCATGTTTTATTTTATACCGTTGTATTTGTCTTACTAGCTGTCTGCTATATAAAATTGGTAAGGCAAATGCAGATGTTATACTATATGCAGAAATCTTGTAAAACAAAATGTTTTAATATGTACCTTAGTTCAATGGTTTATGTTGAATATACATTCAACTGTGTGTTGTTTTTATTGTTCACTGCTTCAGCACAGGCGGTAATAAACGGTTATCTTATCTAAAGCTCCCGACCCAATCAAACTTTTCATTTGTTTTGAAGACTGTAGACTTCAAAGTTCCTGCCAGTGAATAGATGTTATCATACGAGTGGTGGTTGTACAAAATGTACTGTTCGAGGAGCGGACTATATGCTTCCTCTTTTTCTTCTCCTTTTTTTTTTTTTTTTTTTTTTTTTTTAACATATCGCAGATAACTGTCGCATGACATAGGACACCTTGAGCTGAATCTCAGATATACTTATCAACTATGTCCTGGCTATTATTTTGCAAATGTACGAATTCAATGACTGAAGTTTTAACTTTATTCTGAAGGTAAACTAACTTTCCTTAAACTTCTACATGTGTATAGTTGAACCCACAAAAATATCTGCATGCACTATGAAATCTAATCTAAATGCAAACGTGTCCATCCGGGATGACAGTTGAAGATGTTATTGCATCGGATCGAAATGATAACAAGGAACTTAGAACATTCTGTGCTTTCTGCAGTGTTGTTTTCTCGGAGCTCCGCCTCGCAGTAGAAAAGCCTTCACACCCCACTCCCTCCCTCCCTCCCTCCCTCCCTCCCGTATTTTTCCACAGCATATACGGTATCAGGACTCTCGGTCAACAAACTTGGGATACGTCTTAAACATCCTGGGAGCTTTTCAGCTTGTTTATCTCGCAAGTTGAGCTCTTCCTGTTGACATACACATGTAGGCCACCACTATAGGCTAATTCTGTCAGTGGAATCCTATTCCCTTCTTCTTGTTGTACATGGGATGGGATTGGGACATACCTGTACACATAAGGATTACGTCATATGACCTGCAATGTGCAGAATGCATAGCAAGATATTGGCCATTACAACTTGACAGTGGCGATACATTATTCACCTTGTACAATGTACAAGGTGAATTTGCCTTTGTCTTGCTTTCTGGGACAAGTACAATGGGCTGCATACGAATGTTGTTTTCAAAAATATTCACACATACAACTGCATCCTATTATAACATCTAACATTATGTACTCGAATTGTATGTCCTACTGTATTGTACTGTCAAAAACGATGCGTTTTTTTTTTTTTTTTTAACTCGAACGCATTCACCGATAGCCCAAAAACATGATGTAATGTTTGAGCAAAACAAATGACGTAATGTGCACTGCAACACTGAACCAGTGGAGTTTTGCATATTTTAACCATTTCAACTCTTCTTGGTTCCTGGAGAGCAGTTTAGTTTAGTTTTTTTGTTTGCTTGTGGATGTTAAACAATTAAACGTATCTTTGCCCGGGCATGTTCTTGGAAATTTCCACAACACTAATGTCCTATTGTCACCCCAGCCCCTTTTTTTTCTTCTGTTTCCTCTTCTCTGCTGGCATGTTACCAGGCAGGCTATAGCGTTGCTGCCGTGCCTCTCTTTTTGATTGGCTGATCGACGAGGGATGGGCGTGTGCTAACCACTGCGGTATAAATACATTGTTGCGAAGAAAGAAAGCTGCAGAGCTGAGCAGCTGATGAAACGGATCAGTACTAGCAGAGACAGTCTACATAGCTCTTGTTTTTATGGAACTTCTTACAGTTTTCGGTACCTAACGACGCTTCTGCAGCTTTATACTTTACTGTAAGTATCAATTTGCACTTGCTTAATTATCTTAATGAAAATATAATTTGTTTAGCTCATTCTTGCTGGGAATTTTGGTTAGATTATCAATAATCCGTCTCGTATCAAATTACCAAACTGACATGCAGGCAGTTTTATCTCTTGTTATGCGCTATCGTGGAATTATCTGGTCAGAATCATGTGTAATAATATTTGTATTGTCTTCTTGCAGAACAAAGCAGTTGACTGCGAGTTCAGCACTTCCCAAGTGGACCGCTATGCCTACTCTATCTGCACCTTGTGACGTGAGCAGTCTGCCCCCTTCTCCGGTGGACAGGTCGCCTAGGAGGATGTCCTGGGGCAAACTGGTCCAGAGATTTACAGATTTTGGTGCAGGGGTCAACAACAGCAGCATCGAGGAGTCCAGCTCAAACAACGGCAGCAGGAGTGACCTTTCAGACTCAGGTACCAGCAATGTCCTCCATGTTCTTCATTGTTCTCAAAACAAGTGTGTGTGCCAAACACATCAGGTCCAGCTCCAGTACAGTTCCACATAATATTAACATATTCTCTCTTTATTTTCCTCATCAGGGTCGGATGTTTCCGGCGAGCTGTGTCCATCCAACGACGACCTGTTCTACGACCCCATGGAGGAGACGATACTCAAGGAGGTGGTGCTGCTCATCGCTCACAGCCTGCGGGAAGCCAAAGACTCTGACTGCGCCCTGCGGTGCGCCAAACTCCTCATCCCCGACAAACTCCTGGACCACATCGGACGCGAGCTGCTCCAGCTGGCGACCAGCGAGCCGTGTGGCCTGCGAGGCGCGTCCATCGACCTGTGCGTGGAGCACGGGGATCTCTGCGAGAGCGTGGAGCAGATCTCTGTGGACCCGTACCTAGTGCCCACCTTCCAGCTGACGCTCGTGCTCCGGTTGGAGTCCGGCGGGCTGTGGCCAAAGATCCAAGAACTGTTCAACACCAAGCACCCCTCGGCCCCTGTGGTCAAGCAGGTGATCAGACTGGGAACGGGCTTCCGGGTGATCAAGAAAAAACTATACAGTTCTGAAGAGTTGTTCATCGAGGAGTGTTGAGAGTGACAAACCAATGGATGGCGTTATAAAGGCTGTGCCTGAATAGTGAACTTGACCTTTTAAAATGACCCTCACAATGTCCTTTTACGAAAAAAGCTGTTTATTGTGTTAAATGTTTATGTTTCCTTCCTAAATGTAAAGTGGCTTTAGAACTTAGCTTAAATATTGTTTCCTCTATAAGGGAGCCTCGTTACGGTACAACAAGAAGTGAAACGTGCCCAACACCTTTCACTTCGCTTAAACATACCGGTTATCCGTTTTAAATGGACATCTTTCCGAGTTGTGTGTGTGTGTGTGTGTGTGTGTGTGTGTGTGTGTGTGTGTGTGTGTGTGTGTGTGTGTGTGTGTGTGTGTGTGTGTGTGTGTGTGTGTGTGTACCTCAGTTTCTATTGAAACCATATAATGGCAGCTAGCTCTATGGTCACTCTGTTGTTTTGCAAGTTGTTGTACACCGGGAGTACCAGTGCGGGCCTGAACGACCGCTTTGGTTCAAAGCGCAAAGGCCTAGCAGTAGTCTACTTATTTTGTGTTATATGCAAGAGGACGTACAGCAAAAGTCTAATGTAACTTGTTTTATTTTCTTTTTTTTTTATAACGTGGACCTGTCTTGCATTCCAATGTATTTATTTGACATTCAAATAGTCACACCATTGCACTGTTTTGTACATTCATGACTGCAGAATAAATTATTTTCTAACAAATTGGACTTTGTCTTTCATGCTGGGTGTTTAATGTGTGTAATAACATAGTAAGAGGTCCCTTCTACATAGTCTAGCAATACCTCACCTTGTATTACAAAAAGCAATGTGTGTTTACACAAATATACAAAAACCTACAAAGATGAGAACATGCGTCAGTTTACGGCTGGATGGCTTGACAGATTTTGACTATAATTTGAATAAAGGCGGATTGCTATGAGTATTTGAATGCACAGGCACTATCTCACTAACGGGGCCCATAAAACACAGCACCTTTTCTATGCAGATAAAGGCATTGCAACGTTCTCGTTGTCCCACATCCAGGTCTATATATTTTTTTTTTCGTGACCATCGCCACAATCCTCACACCAACTTGACCTACATGCAACCTCCAAAGATAGTTTGACTTAAACATTACAGACAAGAGGCTTCACAGAACGAACAAACACAGTGAGAGCAGACTATAGAAGAAAAGTAAGGCTTCTGTTGGACAATGGAAGCTAAGAAGGTATGCAGCATTTTCCTTTTCCCCTGTGGTCTGGAGCAAAGGAGTGTCGTCATGCTCAAAGCCTTGTCTCCCAGCCCCAGCATTCTGGTGAAGGGGTTGGTTGGACAAGCAAAATATGCTTACCCGGCTTTGATTTTCACCCCTCCCATCCTCTGTACCCACAAAGATGACTCAGATCCAACGTGTTCATCCATCCAAGTTTATTTCTTCTCTTTTGTATTCATTCGGGAGTAAAAACAAGGTGCGACAGTGAGCAATGGCTTTCAGTAGTTATTTTTCTTCCCTTATTTTTCTAATTTAATTTGCCGGATTTTAAAATAAATACATTCATAAAATAAAAGACACACACCGCTACGGCTGAGGGTTGTCCTAATCAAACTTTGACAGCTCGATTATCAAAGGCTTTCACACTTAAAAAACACAGACTGTAAGTGTGCTACAGGTCAATGAGACTAACATGCAGAATAAATTAACATAAAAACAGTTGTCTGACTGGACAATAAATAGACAAGGTGGTCAAAGAAGGTAGATCATATTCCTGCATAGTTTCTGCGTAAAGCGTGGATGTGTGAAACGATGAGATGGAGCTCAAAGCTGACACCTTGATGGGTAGAATCGTCTAAGAGGAAGCATTCACTGTGGTGCTTGAAATATATTCTCTTTGCTACAGAAATTGCAACCACTCTTCTAACTATTTATGCAAGTCTCATTCGGCATTCTCTGTTCAAACCGCGAGGTAAAAACAAAGTTGGCTTTATGGCACATTAATTGTGTTCTGTTATTTTGTAGGATTATCCAAAACCCATGCTAACTCAGGAAGACCATTTATGTGTGTGTGTCTGTGTGTTTGTGTACGTGTGTGTATGTGTTTGTGTACGTGTATGTGTGTTTGTGTGTGTGTGTGTGTATGTATGTATGTGTTTGTGAACATCCTGGTTTTTAGTCACAGCTCTAACTTGATATTTTCCTGAGCATCCCGTGTTTCTTCAAGTAAAAGAGATGCCCGTTCTGTATCGCAGCAGAGTGGAGTTGGGTGCTTGGGTTTTCCTGAATGTCGCACGGTATCTATGTACAACCGGCCTGACGGCCGTGTGGGGATGATTCTCTAAACCTGGAGAACGAAGAGGAAAAGGTCAACATTCCTAATAGAGCCACCTGGAGATGGACTCATGATAGGTCAACTTACAAGCCCATCCAGTGGACTGAACCAACTGGTCATTTTGTTATGTATTGGTTTATTTGACAGGTATAGTACACACAGATTTATGCTTTTTAGCCGAGAAGTTAGACAGGAAGACTAGTTTACAAGTTGGTGGACACCCACTAGCTTCCTGTGTGACATCACTGTAGGGTTGACTTTATAAATAACTTGTATCCGGCTTTAACCACAACCAACATCCCACCTGTTTGTCGGATGACTAAGAAAAGGACAACACAAGACCATATGAAGGGAGCTCGCCTTGCAGCGTGAGGTAAAGCTTCAGCCGTTTATCACGGGTGAGATCTCGGACAGCTTGGCACAGCTTGGCGTGCGGGCCTTCTGGGCTCTTTGGTACAGATCGTTGTCTCCGAAGTAGCGGGCGCGGTAGAGCATGCCCTCTTCTGCGGGACAACACAGGGCAACACAGCTTAACGAGAGAACAAGGCGTGGATTCAATTAAATGCCAACATGAATAAAGGATAATAGTGTAGTTAGTGAAAAAAACCTTAATGGTTCTTGACCAGTATTCTAGCATTTATTCACGTTCATCAGCCAGTGCTTAGCGCCAGATTGAAATGCTTTCTGGAGGATACAAATGGCTATGTACAGTAAATGTTAATAAAGAAAGAAGAAATGTATTCTCAATCATCCGAATGGCTTGACGGATAATATACCATCTTTGACTCAATTAATTTGACTTAAAAAAGAATAAAAAACAAAGAAACAAAATGTCAGTGTTTGAGTGAGAGTGTGATTCTCTTTAAATATTTGAGTGGAGAACATACTCTGCTGCTTCTCCTTCCAGCAGTTGTTGCGCAGATTGGAGACAAAGTCCTCCTCAACTGCACGCTCCACGCTCTTCAGTTTGGCCAAGCTGTTGTCCCTTGTGAAGTGGTCGCCCACATAGTACGCCACCTTCAGGGTCTCTGTCAGTCTCTTGTGCGTGTGGCCCGAGGAGCTAAGTGAGGAGGAGGAGGAGGAGGAGGAGGAGGAAGAGTACGAGGAGGAGGAGGAGTACGAGGAGGAGGACGAGGAGGAGGAGGGGGAGGATTAGAAGGATATTAGCAGTGTCTGACAGGCTTCAAATTTTCAGATCACTTTATTGTCTATCAAATACCTTGACAAAAAATCATAGACACAAATGGCTCGTACTGCAAAAAACATGAAACCGAAAAAAACAGCAATGTTCCCATTTCCGGATACTGTAAATCTAAGCAAAAAGGGATGGCGGTGGTGTTTCTTTAAAACATGTGAGGGGGAGTCATGTTTAAAAGACTGAGCTGTCAACATACAGATGTCTATGAGATATGTTGGAGCCAGGGGATGAAAAGGAAGACATTATGAATGATTTAAGGAGGACCTTTCCCTACAAGGTCCACATCGGGTATGAAAGTGCTGCGTAGGAACAATGGGTTTTATTCAAGAAAATGGGTATGAAAAAACGTGAGCATAATACATACACCTTTCGTTTTCATATGTCGTATATCTTAAAAAAAAAGATGAAGTTAATTCCATAACATATCTATGAAATTATATTGAGTTTCTCTTTTATTATTTATTTTTTCAACGCCTTTGGAAAGGCCTGAGTAACTTTGACAAGTATAAAATGGCTGTCTAAGAAGACATTGACATTGTCTGTCGACAATGGCAGTCACACTCACGGTCTGAAGCTGAGGCTGTAGGGGGGGTTGGTGACCATCATCTGACTGAGGGCTGACACTATGACCAGGATAAGGATGGGCATGACCTGGACAAAGAGAGCAAGGCCTCCCTGCAAGACAACATGTTCCCTGTCACAATGCAGCACTACACTCGAGGGGAACTCTGAAAGAATCCACACAGTACCCTTGCTGATTACGAAAAACCGGTTCATGTAACACAATGTCGCCCCCTGTTGTTACAAATGAAAAGTACATCATTTAAAGAATCGAGTGGAATCTGAAGGAAATATGTAATTGCATGGCATTACTTCTCGCTGCCGTTCCCTTCTCTCGGGTCTCTGATTGCGCATCCTCCCATTGGTGTACACTGGCGTGTTACCTGGAGGAAAACCAGGCCGTCACACACATCAGAAAGTACAAGCACACAAAATGGGCACTATCCAAAAAAGCTAAAAATAAACACATACTTGATGGGTAGACTCCTCCAAAGAACATATTGAAGAGGTCCTCGGGGGATATGTCTGCCTGGAAGGGTCCGTTTTCTGGCCCGGGGTCTGTGGGGTCCCCCCTCTCCTCCTCACACTGATCATATTGTCTCCGTTTGCCAACGTTGCTCAGAACCGCGTAGGCATTCCCTATAGCTGTGGAACACAAAAAACATGGGCCTTATTCACATGGCGGCCATCTTGGTTGCATTTTGGTTCTTGACACTAGCTGGGTGGGGGCAAAAGCGGAATTTCCAATTCAGTTGCCGCACCCGGCTTGTGATTTGAACCAAATATGGCAGCTAGGTGAATAAGGACGTCATATTGATGTAAGTGGGGGGGGGGGGGGGGGGGTTCGATCCCCCACTGTCCACACAGTCTGCACATAGAGGCATTCCTAAGCAAGAGGGGTTAACCCCGCCCCGGTCATTGAGGACATATCATATCTAGAAATGTTATACTGCCAGTTGCTTTGGATGAAAGTATCTGCAAATCGAAAAATATAATTGAAAATAGAATAGAAATTGAAAAAAACATTCAATACATAACATCCCATGGATTACCTTTGAAAGCTTCTGTTGCACCTGGAGCGTGGTTTTTGTCCGGGTGGAATCTCAAAGCAAGTTTCTTATATGCTCTTTTCAGTTCATCTTGTGGAGCCTCTTTCAGAACCCCCAGTATTTCATAGAAGTCTTTGCACTGTTTTATCCTGTGTAGGGAGAAGAACCACGCCATGATATTATGTCAGGAGTGAGAAGAATTGATTGTCCAAAGGCTAACGTTTTTATATTATGAAATGCACAGCCTGGAGACCACCCTGATCATGTGACCTCACGGTATGTTTCGCTACACGGATCAGTCTGGACCTCTTGCCGCGCACATCGTTTGCAGTGGACGGGATTCCTTGCCTTGGTAGACAAGCTCCTTCAGCCAATCAGAGGAACAAGGATTGTTTTCAGAGACCGTCCAGTAGTGCACTTGCACACCCTCGTTCCTGTTCAATAGTTGTTATGGACTCCATTTCTGCAATCACTAAACGTATTGCTCTGTTCACTCTACTAAAAGGCTAACGTTTTTGCTCGTTGCTTCGCGAGATGCCATGACTGCTTGCCAGCGGCGGTCTGTATTTTACATCATCAACTTCGACACAGTCCCTGAATGGCCCAGATTACGTTGTAATCTCTGGAGATCATCGTGGGTGGCTAGAGGTCCGGATTGATCCGTGTAGTGAAAACATAACGTGAGGACACATGATCAGCTATTTCTACAGGCTACAGTATACTGGGCTTTTGCTAACAACAAATTCTGGGTAATTAGCTGGCTAAATAAAAAGGAAATATGAAATTATTAGTAATATATCATATAAATTCCCTGAACAAATATACAACAAATATATAAAAAATGTAATAAAGTGATAACATAGTAGTAGTCCCCCCCCCACCCCCCCATAGCAGTAGTCCCCCCATACCCCCCTAACCCTCCATAGTAGTAGTCCCCCCCCCACCCCCCCATAGCAGTAGTCCCCCCATACCCCCCTAACCCTCCATGGACTTATTGTATGTTGTATGTCCTTGCACTTAAAAATAGTAGTTATAAGTCGCTTTGGATAATAGCATCTGCTAAATGCCCTAAATGTGAATGGATATGTAGCTTATATAGATTTGTTCCCTCAGACCAAAAAAAATCCATCAGTTTGGTTTTTCCTGTCCTGAATAGTATCAGAGCCGCATCATGAATGAACACACCTCTTCACAGCCTCCAACTGGTCCGAAGTGTAGGGTTTGGCTGCTTCAGGTTGTTTCTTCTCCTCTCCGGAGGCCTGGTGCCTGTATCTGGCCTCTCCATTGGACCCTTGGTGGCCTGTATGTCCCGGCGTGAATCCATTCTTGGCTATCATGTCCAGCAGCACTAAAATATTCATAAACAAACTGTTAGCATTCAGATTCCATCAATTAAATACCTAAATTATGTGATAGTGGGAACAAAGAGCATTGAAATGGAATGTATAACATTCATAATAATACACCAGCTCAAATGCCAAAGCCAACCTGTGCTTACATATAGTGTTGGATATCATAGCGCACATTAAAAAAAGACACTTTCTAAACAGGACCACAAGCGGTTTATAATAGCCTATTTATATATATATAAATATAGATATATGTATTATAATTTCGTGCAACATTCCTTTTGCCAAATAAAACACCCGTTTTGATCAAAAATCGAAATATGCTACAAGACGTTAACCTAGTCTGGGAAATAGGCCCCGGTTTGAGGCACAGCCATGTTCATCCTGGGATGCAGATGATGCTGCGGAGGATGCTGCATGACTACACAGCTAACATGCGCGGCTCGCGCGACTTACTCTTTCCTTTATTCGTCGGGAAGAGTCTCTGCGCCTTCTCCAGAAACCGTCGAGCTTTCTCCGTTTCATGGTTTGACAACGCCGCCGTTGCGATTTCAATGCAACGATCTGCTTCATCCCTGTTTACTTCCATCTCGATTACCGGGCCAGAAGTAAATAAAGACGCCGGGTGATGACGTCACAGGCCGTGCATGCAGTGCACAACTGATATGTTGTCGATCTTGCACGTCAATGTTCCAGTTTCCAGTTGATTGAAGAATAGTTGTTTCATGAAGATATGGCATGCGAGAGCATCACCACAGTAAACAGCAATGTGAGCTCACTGCGTTTCAATATGACTCCACTAGATGGCGACACATCCTCTCCCATTACATCTAGGAATCAAAGTGACGACACAGTACCAGGATCTGTAGGCCTAGCCTACTTATAAAAAACACTCACACTCATGAAGTTTGGAACACTTTACAATCTATGAACTCTTCCCATTCATTCTTTCTTCATCAGTTCACCTTAAATATGCTCCATCTGTTCTCTCGCCAGGACGTCAGAGCTGCAAAGTATACACGCGTATGACTAAAATCACACAAACACGCCAAGCTGGTTGATTATTTGCAGCAGGGAGCTCTCACCTCGCACTAGTCTGATGATCCGCTTTGAAATAACGTGGAATTACATTATTTTAAAACATATTCATGTTTGCTTCTTCACGGTGAATGATGCACCGTCTCGATTGCAGAAGTAGCGCAAGTTCACACAATGTGGAGAACGTTTAATTCTTCACTTGTTGTGATTCTATTGCTGCTACTTGAATAGCCTTATTCATAATATAATTGTTGTGGATGTAAATTGTAAAGTAGGCCTATTATAAAAATAGGACAAATAATTTCCTTCATTATCTCCTTAGCCAACAGTGCATAATGGTTATCAATTGATTTTTCAAGATACATTTTAGAAAGGGAGAAATAGGGCGTAAATAAAATAAATGGGAATCGCGATCAATATTCAAAGGACTCAATGGTCGTGTATTCAAATTGCAACAGTTGTGTTGGCTATACAAGCACAAGTAATATGCTTGCTAAGCAACGTGAGTGCGTTGGTTAAATATTGAACGCATACATTTGTACAATGTGTCTGGAGAATTTGATGATTACACCCAGACTAAGATTCTTCGTAGAACATGATCAATAAGCAGACAATGACACAATTGTACTTGCATAACTGATGGGTCTGCAACACTCCACGTCTACAACAACTTACAATGCACACTTATAGTTTACATTTTGACGCGTATCATAAGAAGCCTCGGTCCAGTTCTCGATAAAAGTAGCATAGTCTGATTTGGTCAAGAACTTAACCGTAGTTTATTAAGATCAACATTTCCAAATTCACATAGGTTGGGCCGAGTAGGCCTATGTCAGATCACAAACAGATGTAGGCTGAACAGGAAGCCTGCGTTGATCACTGCACGTTACCAAACAGGGGGGGGGGGGGGGGGGCTCGGATGTCTTTATCGGTTAAACATTGTATTGATATACGCTTTTGGTTACACGTTGTCTGTGTCACCTGAGGCTATGTGTTTGTGGTGCGCGTTTAATACAATACGTATTTCAACCAAAAAAATGGATCACCCGGGTTAAATTTACATCTGGCACGGAATGAATAAAGTGTGAACGTGAACAGCAGATAGAGCAGCAGCCAATAGGAGGCCGCGCCTAAGGTGGTACCAAAGCCCCATTGGCCAATCGTCGCAACCAGCTCGTCGACCGCATCTCACAGATGCGTACTAAACTGCACAGTGCTCGCCTGTATTAGGGTTTATATGCGTTGAGTTAGCTAGAAAAGTCACTCGATCAACAACATCGGTTTAAACATCGTCCTCGGGTACTTTTGTGTCGGATTCGTCGGTTCTTTCCGTGAGTATGACTGTGATATTTAGCTCTTCTGTGCACGTTCAGGGCTGCTGTTTTGCACGTTGTTACATAGCCAGTAGTCAGCGTCACCATCACCATCACCATCTCTCCCCAGCGTTACCTTAGAGAGAAACCAGTCGGCCCACTGCTTCTTTTACCAAAGACGATAAATATGTACTCTGTGGGGGGGCGGGGGGACTCGACAATGTTTTAATGTGTAGCTTTAATTCTGTTCTAGACTCTATCACCATGACGGCGGACACTGAGCTCCACGCTAGGAACGGACATGTTCTGCCGGAGCCGCCGGCGTCGATTGACACATTTGATCACTCGTACAAAGAACAGGAAGGCCCCAAACCTCCCAAGGAAATAGTATGGAAAAATGTAGTATTGATGACTTTCCTGCACGCCGGGGCATTCTACGGATTGTTCCAAGTCCCCTCAGCATCTTATATGACCTTGCTTTGGTGTAAGTATTTCGTAACATTGGGTTGAATCTACCTGATGCTGTAACACCTTTTGCATGCTTACCGAGTGCATTTACCCCCCCCCGTGATCTAATCTGTTGACGTATCCCTGGTCGCCACACAGCCGGCGTGTGCTTTGTGATCAGTGCTTTAGGGGTAACAGCGGGAGCCCACCGTTTGTGGAGTCACCGGACTTACAAGGCCTCCCTACCCCTACGAGTGTTTCTTGGCTTGGCTAACTCCATGGCCTTTCAGGTAACTGCGTTTGACCACAAACAAACACACGCACACACACGGGTCCCCACACATGCACATGAGTCATAATTACAGTTTTCATAATACTCTTAAGCACCGCGTTGGGCTGCAAGTGCATGTAATCTTAACACCTTATGGCAATCCACAGAATGACATCTTCGAGTGGGCACGAGACCATCGGGTCCACCATAAGTACTCTGAGACGGACGCAGACCCCCACAACGCCGTACGGGGATTCTTCTTTGCCCACATCGGATGGCTCATGGTTCGCAAGCACCCCGACGTCATAGAAAAAGGACGCAAGCTGGAGCTCAGTGACCTGAAGGCAGACAAAGTTGTCATGTTTCAAAGGAAGTGAGTAGTGTGAAAAGCAACGTTGGTGTATTAATCGAGGAACTTGATCTTTTGTGTGCATGCTACCCTTTTTTCGTGCATTCTCAGTGGAGAATGGATTTTTCATCCACCTGTTGGATTTATTGGCAAATACTTTAAGGCTAATAAAGTAACTCGAAACATGTGTTGCCGGACCAACATAAGTCTTTTTAACTGAAAGAAATGACTGCGTGCCACTCGGGGTTCCCCTGCACTGTTATTGAGTTAACGTGTCCACAGATGAGTCACTCCTCTCTTACCACTTGCTTCTTACTCCCCGGCCCACCAGGTACTACAAGTCGTCTGTGGTGCTCATGTGCTTCTTGCTGCCCATGGTGGTGCCCTGGTACATGTGGGGAGAGTCCCTTTGGGTGGCCTACTTTGTGCCTTCCCTGCTGAGGTACACCCTGGTCCTCAACGCCACCTGGCTGGTCAACAGCGCCGCCCACATGTGGGGCAACAGGCCGTACGACACCGGCATCAACCCCAGGGAGAACAAGTTTGTGACCTTCAGTGCCATAGGTGAGCATAATGAACCTCCCGCTGCGGTCCCATGTTTTTATAATGGACAGGGCTCCCACTGAGGGCAGATGTTGCCTGAGAATCTGGAGAATTTTCAGTACATGATGTTACTTCTGAATAATTCTCTTTGAAAAATTGTTTGCCGTCTGCCAAACAACAAAAAGTATTTCCCTAATCCTATTTGCATTTGGAACACATTTTGGAAATTTGGTTACTGATGCAACATACCTCAACGCTTTTTTAGTTCGTTTTTGGTGGATTTTAATGACTTACCCGAAGCTACATTTTCTTTGCCTCTTTAGGTGAGGGATTCCACAACTACCACCACACGTTCCCATACGACTACGCCACGAGCGAGTACGGCATGAAGCTGAATCTCACCACCTGCTTCATCGACTTCATGTGCTTCCTGGGCCTGGCGACGGACAGGAAGAGGGCCTCCCGGGACATAGTGCAGGCCCGGGTACAGCGCACGGGCGACGCGAGCATTCGAAGTGGCTAAGAGGGCCAGCCAGAGGTAGAGAGCGAGGGGGAGAGAGGGAGAAACAAAACGGCCTGCATCAACAGAACCGTCATCAAAAAGGACGTCAAAAATCCTGATTGTGTGTTTTTTGATCATTGTTTTAGGAGCCGTGTGTCTTTTTGTGTAGCTACATCCAACCGCCACGATAACATCGCATTCTGTTGATATTCATACATTACTCTCGTGTCTACGAATATCCAAAATATGAAAAGAAGGTGTACCCCATTTAAAAGTGACACTTTTATTCATCCTGACTTTGTTGGGTTGAAGCGGAAAACAAAAGAAAGTGTAGAGGAGGATGACAATCCATGAGCTCTATTCCAGAATAACTGCTGCTATGGACCGCTCACACACACACATACATACACACACACACACACAGCCCCAGTTAAACGGGGATGGTGATAACGTTGCAAACGGCAATCCGTAATGAAATCTCTAAAAGAGTCATGGGAGTAGCTTCAGTTTCAACCCTTGGCTACGTTTACCTTAGCACTTTGTAGTATACTGTCTGTGTCGCGACAACGCAATTCGCAACAGTTAAATCGGTTGCCACAGATGAGTTTACTAGTTGCCAGATAGTAGAGAACCAAAAAATATGACTGAGAATATTCCCCTTTGTCTCGTGTGGCGCTTCATTTGGACACATTAGCCCTGGGATTGACTACAATCGGTGTGTACAGTGTTTCACAGTGTAAAATATACTGTATAACTTGCAGTGACATTATAGTGGGGAACATACGGCTACACTGTTTAGAGACGCTGTATACACAGTGATGTAAGCAAACCGATACTTTTTCCAATACCTCAGTATATTGGTAACTTGTATACTGAAGTTGTCGTCATTGCGTAGAGTAAACCAATTCAAATATTATTCCTTTACAATTCCCCTGATCTGATATTTCAAACGGAAATCAGTTACCTAGGAAGAACGATCTTTTCAATCGGTTACACACTTTTTTTCTTGTGTGTAAGGCTAAGTCTGCGACAGTTTTCTCCAAACAACGGGAAGATGTGACAAATGTCCAACATTCTAACTGCCATTCCTTGACAATCTCTGACGTCAAGGGTTGCTTTGTTACTCGTACGGGCGGATTCCGACGGGCTTCAATCTGCAAAGGCTACGAAATATGCCATGGTCTTCAGAACGTGCCAATTGTTGACGTGTTTTTTTTTTTTTTTTTCTTCATCTCATGCACATGTGGCCCATCTATATCACAGTGGGTTTTCTATCGCTTCTGCGCTATAATATCTTATAGGAGGGTTTTTGGAAGTGTGGTAGTGTGTCGCTTTGCTTTATTCAAGACTTGTCTCGTTCCTGGCTAAGAAAAAAAATATTCTATATATCTAATGTATGGATATATATTGATTTCTTTATGTAGTATACGGCATGGGGCGGAATGACCCTGCGTTTTGGGGTCCTGTAGCAGACGGTTATGTAACAGTTCTGGTGTCTCAAAATGATGTGCTGTGCATGGAATACATGTTGTGGTGCACTTACCTTTACCTAGCGATTTTTAGTGGCGAAAAACCCCTAAAGAACCAAAAGCATAGCTTTTGGATAATCAGAACTGTTGCTTTGTTTTCTTTGTATGCCAATGCCTGGTTTCCCCTTTCGGTGTCTTTTTGCTCGGTTGATTGTCCTGAAAAGAATTTGTGACGCGTTTCTATATTTCATCTTAATATCTGGTTGTACGCTGGGCTTGAATGCATATTCATTTATTTATTTTGTTGCCTGTTTTGGTTAAGTTATTGTCTGTCCATGAGGAAGAAATATATTCATTTAAAAAGGCGGAAACAAAACTGCTTTCTGAAATGTTAATATTTTCCTTAACTATATTGAATTCTATTGAATAAGAGCCTGATATGATGCCTAAAAAGTCAGGATAAAGCCTAATGCCTTATGACTTACATCCATTCCTGATCTGTTTTGTAATCCTGTCAATTATGATAAAAGTGCAACTTTATAAAGCAAATCAGAAGGTTTGATTTTACAATCTTAACACCTCACTTAACTCCTACCTACCACACAAGCATTTCAATACAAGTGTA
The DNA here is from genome assembly GCF_031168955.1 of Gadus macrocephalus. Classification (NCBI taxonomy): domain Eukaryota; kingdom Metazoa; phylum Chordata; class Actinopteri; order Gadiformes; family Gadidae; genus Gadus; species Gadus macrocephalus. The sequence goes on from NC_082399.1 coordinate 8,014,529, forward strand.
AGAAGTTTTAAGTAATGGCAAAACGAAATCACTTTTAGTAGCTGGTGTTCATTTCAGAATTTTAACAAGATACGGATTGGTGACCAGCAGTGAATGTTTACCTTGGTGTTTTGTAAGTCATTAAACTTAGTGGTCCTGACCGGTTTGTTCTAGTACAGGTATAGCTGCATAAATGCAGTGTTATTTTTTCGGGGAACTATCATAGAAAGTACTAAAACTTAACAAGCCACCCAAACATCGATTGCTGTTCAGAACTGTTTGACACGATACATCATTCATGACTGCTGAGGGAGGCACAAGGATCTTCTGAATGACATGTGAAATATAAATATATTCTGAAATAAAAAATACACTGGTATTTTCATTACTCTTCCAATAAAACTGTTTTTTTTGTGCACACTGAATGCAATCGGTAGTCTACAATGCATTCTGAACAACTCTCCTACACTTGCAAAGTGTTAGTCTACATCTTGTTGACACGCCCTTCTATTTATATTACTGACCCCTATAGTTTGGGCAGTCGCTTAAAAGAAAAAGGAGCAACATCAAATTGCATAAGTTTGAATGTAGTTAGCAGATTTGAGATGGTGAACCTCAAGAGCACAGCGGTGTGGAACTGTTCTAGCAACCGGCATGAGGCATGCACGTTGCAAAGTTACATCATATCCCCGTCACCGCAGTCGGACACGAGGTTACTGCAGTTCAGCCTCCAGGCCTCACGTCCGCATGCACAGCGCGCGATCCGTAGCGTCTGATTCAACTCGGCCAATCAGCAATAGATCCTTGACTTGTGACTACTTGGACCAATCCTTAAAATGAGGTAGCCGCCTTAACGACGAGTCGGTGCAAGTTCCGGACTGAGGTGGACCGTTTTAGACGCAAAATATTTTGGAACTGGTTTGACAACTTTTCCGGCTGTAGGGCGCCACCTCCTGTAGGCCGGTAGCCTGGTCTAGCCCTCAGGAGCTTTTCTCTCTATTATTTGGTGTTGGTCTATGCCGTGGGCAATCCAAGCCGGTCGATAACGACATCGCCCCGACAAGGGGCCGTTTGGACTCAAGGGCCTCAAAAGTTAAAACCCCTTATTGGTGAAGTGATATAAGTTTAAATATTAAGATGAAATGTCAGCAAAGGCGAAAGGCCTAAATCATATTATTGGGGCTGGTGCCATTCTGATAAAAATATTTCACGAAAAAGACTCCCACTGACCAATTCTCATCAAAAATGATTATTTTCCAGCACATTATTGTGTGTTATCTGCCTCACTTGTACATAGAAAACTTCACAAGTTCATTGGCCTCAAGATCCTTTATATCTTGAAAATTACACATGTGGCCGAAATTCCTCCCACCTCAAATCAGAGAATGTGTCTGAGGAGAAGACCATCAAAGGGGAATTGAAACGGACACACTGAAGCAGTGTACAATTACAATGCATGCTAACATACCTTCCATGTAATGAGGAAGCCATCCATCAACAGCTAAGGCAAATCGAAGTACTTAATATTTAACAACATACCCAGAAAAACACTCAAAATACAGCCGAGGGCAGAAACAACAGACCTAAACAAACGCTCAAAATACAGCCAAAGGGGAAAGGAACAACAGACAAGACTCAAACTACAGCCAAAGGGAAAAACAACAGACCTAAACAAACACTGAGATTACAACAAAAAGGGAAAAACCACAATAGACCAAGCTATTTTGGGCAGTCCAGTCAATGTAACTCAAAAAGGTAATTGCAATAGTAAAGTTTCATTGTCTGTATTGGTCCTATGCATCGTTTATTTAATATACACCATGGATTTAGTGGAACATACTTTTTTTAAGCTTAAAAGCAGAGTGACGTGGTCTGGGTAGTCTGAGAGTCTATGTATCCAACATAATCACAAGTTACTACCTGGGGTACCTGGGATGGTTTAACCCCATGTTTAGTGATGCTGAGCAGTGGGTCACACACTAATATCGGGCCGTTGTGAGGTGGGGCTGCATGGATCAGTGTTTACGTTTGTTTGCAATGATACTAAGTACCATATAATTGCATATGGTGACACTATGCTCAGGTGACTGACAGCAAAAACGGCTATTCGCCCGCGCTCGCAACTTGTGGAATCCTCCTACGTAATCGTCTACGTCAGTGTCGAGAAGACCTAGTGTCAAGTGATGAGGTTCCTTCATAGTTCAATTGTGCTTACTAATTAGTCTGTAATACTAAAGGTCATAACTCACAAGTAAGATAGTGATTATGATAAATAAAAATATCTGAATCGCTTTTCTGGACATTATTTGGAGGTCCCTAGGATCACGTTAAAACTTGAATTATTATTACCATTTAAATGTTCCATTGGGCCCTCAAACCACAAGCAATGTGTCTTACTGCTCTTTAGCTAGGTTAGATGCCATGCAGATTTGTATTTGGCGCAGGCGGTTCACAAGGGACTGCGTTGTGCTCTGAAGCCAGTCGGAAGGGCTTCACAGAGCTCGTGGTTGCACACGTGTTCCATGAGCCGGGCGGGCGACTGCTCTTTCTAGGATTCTGCTCACTTAAAGAAAGTCAAGAGATCAATCGGTCGTCTTTGAGGTCATCAGGGTCCCGACCTGCCTTTAAGAGGATAGGGGATACCGCGGCAGTTTTGAAGCTAGAGGGTACCAGGCCAGCTCCCATGGAGGAGTTGACAACGTCCACCATGATGCTTGCCAAGGTTAAAGGGGACATATTATGCCACCAGGTGTGAGTGTGAATAGCCATTACAAGCCGTTTTGAAAATCTGCCTCATCTGACATCACAAGTGGGCGTGTCCACCTAGATGTGTGCTGGATAGATCAGTCTACCAGCCTACCCAGTGGACAGTAGCCAACGTTGCTCATCTATCCGTCATACATCTAGGTGGTCACACCTACTTGTGATGTCAGAAGAGGCACAAATATATATATAATATTATACCACAATGGTTGTGGTTTGTCACCTTTAAGGTAGGCATGCCTTGTCCAAGACTGTAAGCACAGGGGGAGCTCAGAGGTAAAAGCTGTGTCGCGTTTTGACCTACACACTTTTTCCATTTAGTTTCCACTGCAGTTTTATGTTTTATGTTATATGTTTTATGTTTTTTAGTTTTATGTCATGTTATTTCCCATAAACATTTGACAGAGGGAACCGGGAGCCTCGGAGGCGGGACTTATTCTTCAGAGAAGGAGAACTGGCCACCGTGGAGGGAGCCACGCCCTGTGGCTGATGTGTGTGGAGGGGGGAGGGGGGAGCAAGGTGCCACTTGGCCTGGAGGAAGCCCAGGAACTAGGAGCTGGGGTTGAGGTGCGCCTGAGGGCTTTTGGGGGGGAGATCAAGATGGTGTGATGGTGGAGAACAGCATTCTAGGGGGATTTTGTTGGCTGCTAACGAGGGTGGTGTGATGTTGTGCGTCTTGTCTGGGATGGAGCTGCTCCATAGGGCCTCATTGCGTGCGTACACAACATTCCTACGAGCTGCTGAAAGACAACGGTTCGGATCCACGCGGACGCTGACAACCTTATTTTCTACTCTGCTTTTACAACTCATCATCTGCTAAGGCTTGTTCTTTCAAACTACAATTAAATAGTCCTTCCCCAACCCCAAAACGTTGCTATCTTCTCCGCCCTCCTCGATCGCCCTACCCCCTAAAGTTAACGCCATTTTGTTAACTATCTTGTGAAAAAGATTGGTGAAATACGCTAATTTCCCCACCCACCTGCTGGCACAACCTGTCCTGTATCCCCCTCTTCATCCCCTACTCTAAGCCCCTTCTCAATCCTCTCTGCCAATGAGGTGCTTTCCTTGTTACTTTTTTCAACGCCCAACCACCTGCTCTCTTGACCCGATGGCGAGGCTTAGAAACCCACCAGCTGTCCCCCATGGCAGCCTATTCAGGAAAAAATATATTAATAACTGGTCGGACTGGATCCTGCCACTTAAAAAAAAGAAAAGAAAAAGAAAGTTCTCTATCACCTGTTTCTGTATTGTGGCACCTGTTGCCGTTTCCTAAGTTAATGGATTTCGGTTCTCTCATGATTCTTATATTTTTTAGGTTGCATCTTCATGGTTGAATTGACTTAACGCTTTGCATAAAAGTGTGCAGTGTATTGGTTTGGACAGAATACATATTTGCATATACATCAAATATTTAGAATACCATTTCAGAGCATTTCTTTTCCTACTGTTCACTTTTCTGGTTTTTCACTTCAGATAGCAGTCAAGCAGTACATATTAACATACCGGTATTATTATATTGGATAAATAGTCGTACCCCCACCAAGGTAGGCTAACAGGAAATGTAGCATCCAACATCCTAAGGGCGGGACTTGGCTGCAGTCTGCAATACACAGCCGCATTGCAGTTTGGCGCTGACGTTAAACGGTATATAGTCGTAGTTCTAAGTAGTGTTTGTAATAATTAGAACAGCCCAACTTAAAGCAATTTTTATCAAGTGTAATCGAAATCGACATTATAATAATACAACAGGTTCCTGAGATCATTGGCATTCTGACATCTTAACTACTAGTAAATACTTTATCTCAGAAATTTCCAGAATGGAAGCAAAGTCATCAAATTTGTCTGTTTTGAATTTATTTCTTTATTTTTAGTTTATTTGAAAAATACATAAAACCATAAAGCAACATGGATTGTAGAAATATCGGTGCAACCAAAATGAGCACTGAGGCACTTCAATGCCTTCTGTTGCAATAATATACACATTCTCTCCAGCTTTGTTGAACCGCCATCAAATGACAACACACCAGCCATTTTCCATACAGTTTGTCCTCTATTTCAGCACTCACTACGTTCATTTTTTTTCAGACAAATCGACCAATGGTTTTAAAACAAAAAATATAATCATTTTGTAATGGAGGGCAGCCTATAGGATATATTAGACAACGCAACAGACACTGCAAAAGCAGTGGTTGAGGAAATTGATCAATTCAATAGAAAATGTATCTATGAACCAACATCGGTGAGCTGCCCGGTTCTCTCAGGAGCTGAAGGTACACAGGTGAAGACGGGCATGATCACGGACAGAGGTTTCCGAGGGAAATGCCTAAACTCTCACAAGCACAAAATGACAAAATTGAAGCCAAAGAAAGTAAACTATCCAGCGACTAGACCAACATTGTTTGAAATGACATTCTGTTCAGTGCTTTGGCCCAAGAATCATCAAATGGCACAACGCTTTAAGTGGGAGAGGCTAGGGTACTATGGTACATACAGTCATTATTTCAGGACATTCATTCCAGGTCAAAGGGTCTGGATTTCTATGGGTTCGCGGTTCCGAGTGCTTTCTTCCGTCGGAGTGATGTCCTGTTTTATTTTAATCGTCTGTTTAAAACTTGAAGTGGCTAACGGGAACCTGAAATAAGAGGACTATTTCACTGTGCTGCGTGTCTAGCTACAGCATTAATCACAACGTCGGGGCATCTTTGCATTCTAAGTACATATTTACCAGCCGATTAAGTTACGACGACTAACCATTTTAAGGATTGAACCCCCGCCAAACAACGACCATTCATCTCATTGTAGAAATATGGACCACGGTTGCGACCTTACCTCATCTTTAAACTCTCGGCACATCCTTTACCCATTCTCCAAACAACCAAAAACCACATCCATCATGAGCACAAAAGAGAAGAAATAAATATTAATATATATATTTATATAACAAATACCATCTTTAACGCCCCTCCCTTTTTCGGAGAGAGAGTGTGTGGGTGTGTGGGTGTCCCCACCCCCACCCCCCCCCCCCCCCCCGCGCCCAGCAGGCCGGGACGGTCAGACCCCCAGCTTGTTGGCGATGGTCATGACCACCTTGAGGATGGGCATGAAGGCGGAGATCTCGCTGAAGTTGCTGCTGCCCACCACCTGAGTGTGGACCTCCAGGCCGCGCTGGTAGTTCTGCCCCCCCACGCAGCGGCTGATCTCGTGCAGGCCGCCCAGGATGCTGGGGGAGAGCTGGGCCAGGGAGGGGGGGGGGGGGGGGAGGGGGGGAGGGAGGGAGGGAGGGGGGGGGGGGGGGGGGGGGTATGAAAGAAAGTAAGCAACAACAGGGAGAAACATGGCAGCGGCGCCGGCATGATGAGGAGCGAGCCAGCGAGCCGTGGAATGGGAGAGACCCGTTGGTGTTTTACACTTGGAGCGAGCGTCTGACTGGGAACGAGTGTGAATAAGAACCTAGGGGATGGGATAGTGTAACGGCAAGGGGTGTTCCGTCTCAAAACCACAAAAAGGTTTTGATCCCCAATGTCCGTAGTCTAACCTGTAGCTATCCAAGAAAAAGACCCGAAACACCTTTCCTCCCGCCTCCTTAATGACAAGGGTCTGAATCAGCTGCAGGTTACTTTGTATAAAAGTGTCTGCAAAATAGTTATGAATAAATATCAAAAGAAGTAACTCCAATAACTGGACACTCTAAGGTAGAACCAAGGGCAGAAATGGTATGTATTCAGTTGCATAAGTGCAACGTTTCAGGGTCATTGCCGGTGCGGTAGAACATGTGCTGCGTGTGACCTCTCACCGACTGCTCTCTCAGCTTGTCATACAGGTATCCCAGTCGCTTGGCCGCATCCTCCAGTTTCCTTTTGGTTTGCTGCCAAAAGAACAAAAGACATTGTTCTCATTAGACTCAAACAAAGCTCTCGAAAAGTCCACTCTCATAGGGCTTGTGTACACAACATCCCTTCTCACTGGCCGTCTCCATTTTGGAAGCATAGGAGCTTTGAAATGTTAGGTAGGGTGTGTTGTAAGTATTGTTTCCAGGGTCATTGTTTAGTAATTAAATCATACAATTATTTAAAGGAAGACAATGTTGGAAACTGCCACAGCTTTTCTTATGCAAGACGTGGCAATAAAGTTTTTATAAGCCTAGATTATGCATATTGACTACATTTTGGACGTTACAGAACCCAAAACTCTCTCTCGATAAGGTGGAGTATCTAGCATAGAGACCAAAGAAATCCCATGATGCATTCTGATGTACAAGCCCCATTGCCATTGGTCCAAACTGCTGTCGGTACAGGGGAGGCGGGGCTTACGGGGTCTGCAGCAGCCAGTTGGCATCGCTGCACCAGGCTGTCAAAGGTGCTCTTGAGGATCATGTGCTCGGCCGGGATCTCCCTTTGTTCCACTCGCTCGGCCGGCAGCTGCTGGAGGAGCTGTAGGAGGGTGGAGGAGGTACAATTGCTTCACTTTTTTTCCCATGCCGCCATAACTTTTGGCAGAAAGTCACTTTTTCACTACGTCATTTGTTTTGTTCAAACTCATTTTCCATCTTACTATCACTCCAGTTATTTATTTTATTTCATCTTATTCTGTTAAATTGACCTATAGATGTGATTCATCTGCTAATCAATTTAGACAGGGGCGATGTGGTGACAAGTCTCGGTGTGGTTTTAGGACGCCCACCTGAACACTGGGCTCCTGTGGGGCCCCTGGAGGGACTTGGGCGTGGTCGTGGGGCTGACCAGCATCGCCCTGGAAGCCCATCACGGGGGCCGTGATGGGGGTCGGGGGAGTGTAGTTATCAGGGACCTTCGTACGGGGAAAGAACAGTCAAGTCAAGTACATTTTATCTGTAAGGTCCTTAATAACAATTAGTCACAAAGGGCCTTACAAGCCATCTATTATTATAACAGCCCTCTGAACTCGAGCCATAAAACTTTGATTGTTTGTGGTATTTTTATGTCAGACCACTAGGTAATATCCAGTTGACATAATTTAAGTGTCAAAAAAGTGCTTTGTTGTGCCTCCTTTCACACTTCATGGTGAACGCTTACACAGGGCACAGAAAGAATAAAATGACATGAACAAGTACCTTCTTCTTCCTGGGTCCACCGCGCACTGCAGGAGGGTCATTCCAGCCATCTTGACCCCCTAAAACGGAGCATGCTTACAGTTAGAAACAGTCTTGACCACGCTTCTTCCCCCCCCAAAAGAAAAAAAAAAGCCCCTTCATCTCTTAGCCACACACAAGCAGGAAAACATACCTTTTTAGGCCAATAAAGGAAGCTTCTTAATGCAATTAAAAAGGAATCAAACAAATGAACGTAGCGCTAGGAAAAACTCGCCCAGGAAATAATGGAACTGCAAACGGGGTAAGCATTATCTCTTCATTCGTTCAACTGTCACTGAGCTGGCTTTGGCGCGTGTGGTGTCTTTCACTGCCCTATTGTCCAACCAGTGACATTTGCCCATCTGTGTTCCGACAAGAGGCAGCGTGACTCATTTCTAAAGCTCCTGAACAATACAGGCCACCTCAGGTTAGGGAAAGCTCATGCATGTGTCTCCGTTACCCAAATGTGCATTTTGGGACTCAGAAATTGTGAAAAGTGACCAGATTTCTCCAAATAAAATCTCTTTTGAGTAGATACTGAAATTCTTTCCATGGCATTTTCCTTATTTTGACTGGCGAGAGAAGAGTGGGAAGACATTAGTTATCCTGTTTCATAATCAAATGAACGTGACTTCTGACCTACATACGCAAATTAAACCTCTGACAATGGAAACACTGTTTTCCTAACGGTTACAAAAGTTCTGAATGCATCCCTACAGTTTGGATTCGCTCAGTCTGACGAAGTCCGTCACACTGCGTAAACCGGAAAATCTGCACTATATAATCACGGGGCCACTGCAAAATTAAACAGTGTGTTCCCGTTCATCATGCCAACACTCGTGTTCCTACATGCTATCGGGCTGTGGGAAGCAAGCACTCGCTACACACATCTCTACCAGCCCGCATCCACCTCTAACCCTGTCACCTTGATCACCAGACTGGGGACCCAGCCAAGGGAAGAACCCTGAAAGTAAAGGGCATCTCAGTGAAAAGAATGACCCGCCAGGGGCACACATTAACCCACCCACCGGCGACCACTGTCAGGCTCAACAACACTGCATCATCACGCAGCATGTGGGCATGTCTGGCAGGGGGGAGGGGGTGGTTACCTGTGGGGGGAGGAGGAGGAGGAGCTTTGACTGCTGGAGAGAAGGGCCTCACAGCGGGGGCTCCGGGACCCCCGGGCGGGTACCCGGGGCTGGGTGGAGGGTACGGGGCCCCGGCCATGGGTGGCGGAGGATGCCCCTGGCCGTGCCCGGGCCCGGGGGCGTACATGCTGGGGAAGTGCCCCTGGGAGTGAGCGCTGGGCATGGAGGAGGAGGGCATGAAGCCCATGGGCGGCAGGCCCGGGGTGGGCATGGAGCCTAGGCCCCCGGGAGCGGACGACGAGGACGGCAGCGGGGGGCCCGACAGGCCGGCGGCGGGCATGGAGGGCCCCGGCGGAGGGAAGGCGGGGCGCGGGGCCATGTGCATGGGCTGAGGCTGGAAGGGCTGGAAGGGCTGGTGGGCCGCGGGGAACCCTGAGGGGAACGCACATCAGAGCCCGGGAGAGGGAACGCATCACGGACCAGCGGTCGCACAACCAGAGACTAAACACACACATGAATGAACGTCGAGGCGAACCTGATCCTGGAGCGGGATGCTGGGGGTAGGACGGCCGCGTGGGGGCGGGCGGGCGTGGCGCGCTGGGCCGCATCATGTGGCCGCTGGGGGGCTGGCCGGGCACGGGGTTGGGGCCGGGGGCGTGCGGGGTGAACAGCGCCGGCATGGGGCGCTGCCCGCCCGGAACCATCTGATGGGCCGGGGGGACGGGCTGGTACTGGCTCTAGAGGGGCGAGGGCCGCACACGGGGGACGCGGAGGAGTCATTATAGTGAGGTCAGGGACGGACGAGGGAGGCAGAACCGCTTCACACATCGTCTGGTGATAATATTACCAAGATAACATACAATTCATTTATGCTATCGTTTACAAATATTTAGACTCATCTGTAGATAATATCACAAAATAATATGCTATTGATTAACCATATATTACAAAGTTTAGATTTCTAAAGACAATATGTATTGCCTCTAGATAATATTACAAAAATAATATTCTTGTTTCAATTTACCCTCATCAGCTTCATATTTTCAACTCATGTCTATTTTCATATTTTAAATTCACATCATGAAGGAGACGATGATAATCATCAGCCTCATAACAATGAACCCCAGGCGCCGGCGGGTACCATGATCTGTGCGTTCTGCGCCGGGGCTTGGGGGGCGGGGGCCGGCTTGGCGGTGGCCACGCCCACTCTGCTGTAAGGGGCGGCGGCCCGGGCGGGGTCGGGGCCGGGGCCGGGCGCCGGGGCAGCGGGAGGCTCCGCCTGGGCGTGGAACAGCCGCTCCCTCAGCGACACCACCCCTGGCTGGGGGGACAAGAAGACACACAGGGCGCCATCAGCCAATCTCTCTCCGTACTGCGTGAGAGACCATGGCTGTGTTCCAAACCGCATACTTTTTCCTTTTACTTCGCACATACTGCACTACCATTAAGCACGTACTGTTGCACACAGTATGTATACAAACGGGACATTTAGCAGGGGATTTCACTGATAAGATCACCTGTAGGGCCAGCCATCGTATTCCACAGGCTCAGTCGTATCTCCTGAGGATTTGCAAGAATGCAAGCCATGCCTGCTATGCAAGCCTTGTTGCCTTGCATTCTGCGAAATGCATACTATCGGATGTAGTAGAACAGTCTAGTATTTTTGGCATACTATATTTTCCAGACATACTAAATAGTATGGTAGTATGGGTATTGGAATGCAGGGTATGTTAGGTTTTACACACTTTCACAAGGGGCCTCTTCGTAGGAAAAATACAGGTTTCGCTGATAACACCAATTATAGCCTGCTCCTTTAATGTACGCACGTACATTGACGTACGTACATTGACGTACAACATACAATAAGTGCGTACATTACCTGCCAGGAAGTACGACTTACAATGAGTGTGTATGAGGGCTGTGGGGACGCATCGAGACGTATGGAGACTAAAGACCAAAGCCCCGTTCTACTGACCTGATCGGAGTTGTCGGGCAGGTAGGTCATGGCGGTGGCCAGGCTGCCCTCGGCCGCCAGGATGCCGGCGTAGCAGGTGAGCTTCTCGGCCAGGGTGGGGCTCTGCAGGGGCACCTCGCTGTTGCGCAGGCGCTCGATGGACTTGCGCAGGATCATCACCTTCTCCACCAGATCCTGCGTCATTCAGGGGATACGGCTTTTAGCCCAAGGCTCAGCACTACAGCCATGTATATGATTAGCCATTTGGGGGATGCTTTTGACCAAAGCCTCCTCATATGACATTGGCCCCGGCAGAAAAGAAATAGGGGTGGGTCGGAAGATCGATATTATATTATATTGATTCATCGCGCATGCTGTTTGGCGTTTAATAGTTTGCACATGGTTTGTGGCAGTTTGACATGTCTAGCTTAATTCGGAGGACCTAGACGCAATGTCATTGTATTAATCTCTGTTATAACAGTATTGTGATCGTGAGTAAGCCTATCAGTCAGTAGAACAACAGAAGAAGAAGCGATTGTAGTTATTTGTTAGAACAACAGAAGAAGAAGCTATTGCATTAATTTGCTTGTGTATCAAACATATGAAGAAGGGGCGTTGGATTCGCCGTACCTCCAGGACGAGTGGGGAGGAGCAGTCCCTCTGCGCGGCCCAGCACTCCACCAGCTTCTCCAGGTTCCCGGAGCAGATGTAGCAGAGGCAGGCCTGCAGGGAGCGCTTCTCCGTCCCCTCCGTCTCCAGACGCCCGCCCAGCGTGTCTGATGGGTTCACATGAACATACAGGGAAGGTGTTAAACACAAAGAGAGACACGAGGAGGAATCAAGGAAACTTGGTGAACTTGGTGCTCTGTACTTCAAATCACATGACAAGCTTACCACACAGGGGGGCAAACTCCTCAGGGTGGGCGTAGGTCAGCAGAGCGGCCAGAGCTTCCTTCCAGTTGTCCAGCTCACAGCTCTGCACAATGTCCCTCCAGTTCTGGGTGACCACCGACGAGATGAGCTGCAGTGGGGGGAAAGGTCAGTGTCTCGGTAGCTCCTGAAAGGACAGCAACGCTAGCTAGTGTTGGGGAGATTAAAAAAGTGAGTGTTGATTGATGGATGGATTGTTTGTAGCATATTCATTTTTGCTATACGTTTTTTAAATCCCATACAATTTGTGGAAAAGAAATACTTAAATGATAAACGATAAAATATACAGCCTAACCCAAGACCTGGGGCACCGGTCCTGACAAGTTATTCTGTCGTTTCCTACTGCAAGGCGTAAACCATGACAGGGGGGACATCATTCTTAAATATTGAGCATGAAGACCATGCATATGAGGGGCTATGACCAGAGACACTATACACAGACACTGCATTGGCCATTGGATCGCACGTTGACGTATCACAGCAACAGGCTGATGGGGCGTGCATGGCACTATTAGCTATGGCTGTGGTTTGGCGGCCTCACCATGGAGATGCTGTTCTTCTGCGTGTCCAGGTATCTCTGCTGGGTCTTCTTCAGCAGCTCCTCCCCGCCGCTGATGGACAGCAGGATGGCCTCGGCGTAGCGGCCGTCGTTCAGACACAGGTCCACCGCGCCCTCGAAGTTCCCCACCAGCAGCGCCTGGCTGATCAGCCCGTCAGTGTCTGAGAGGGGGAGGAGTGGTGAGCAAGGGGGAGGAAGAGGAGGAAACAGCAATGAAAGACAGACAGACAGACAGACAGACAGACAGACAGACAGACAGAATGAAACAAACAAACAAACAAACAAACAAACAAACAAACAGAGAAAGAAACACAGAAAGAAGGAAACAAAGAAAGAGAAAAAAGAAACAGAGAGAGATGGTCAAAGATAAAGCCCAAACCAAGAGAGAAAAAGAAAGAAGAATGAAACAAAGTCAGAGGGAAAGAAAGGAAAACAAAGAAAGAAGGGAAGCCATTGTACTCACCAGATGAAATTGGGATCTGGAAGCTGGGTTTGTCCTGAGGGATCTGGCTGAAGAAGTCTGTGGGCGATGTGGAGCCGGTGTCGGATACAGCGCCCGCTTCATCCGCCCTCTGGAAACACAACCGTCGACGTTCACATTATATCACACTGTTGAGTCTGCAGAGGCCGGCTGAGGTGGAGGGACTCGTCTTAAAGCAGGGGACAACGGCGGGACGCATACCAGACTTCATGCATGGTGGGCTACATACCTCCGTGGAGAGCAGCTGCATCTTCTCAGCCAAATCCTTAGCGTCCACTCCGTGTCCATTGGGCTGGAAGTTCTTCCCCAGGCATTTTGAAATCTTCAAACATAGTCAAACGTTGATAGTTAACGTTAACACCGATTAAAAGTTCTGCATCGATTATGAAGATCAATATGAACACAAAACTCCCAAAACGTCTTCCTACCTTTCGCTCCAATTCATCTTTGCTAAAGCCCAGAAGTCTCAAGAATTTAACACGAGCCTCGTCTTCAAAGTTCACCTGTGCATTTCAAAAGGACGAAACACACAAAAGAATTCACCCATCTTGTTAGAAGACTGTCTTACGACCTATAAGTTGAAATACACTAACAACTTGCAACACATTGCATCACACTGTAATAAAAAGTAACACATTGTAACACTGTAATACACTGTAATACAGTAACAGATTGTAACACACTGTACTACATGGTGATACATAGTAACACACTGTAACACATTGTACTCCATAGGAGGCCCACCATGAGGAACTTCCAGATGTCCTGCTCGGCGTCGCAGGGGGCGCTCTGGATCTTGGCCTGGCAGTAGTGGACGAAGGTCCCGGCCTGCAGGGCCGCCTGCAGCTCCCGGCTGCGCTGCAGGAACTCTGTCTCCGTGGTCACCTGGCTCACGAACACCTGCCGCGGGACGGGCTGCGGGCTCTGGGCCGGGGCCGGCGGGGGGTTCTCGAAGGTCACCAGCTTACCGCCGAACTGGGGGGAAAGACACGGGGGGGGGGGGGGGGGGGTCCAACGTTAACACCCAGAGACCCAGCCAATGGCGGAGGGATTTGAACATTTTGCAGGTGCAACCGTTAAGGATGACCTATTAGAACAACAACTGCTGGGCTGTTAAGAGTTTTCCACTCCGGCAACACAAAACCAAATCCTTAAAGTACATTTTCGACCCTGCGACAGAGACTTGCAGACGGGGAATCAAGAGGAGCATCTTCATTTAGATTCAGGGGTCATGACGAAGGGTAAGAAGGGGCAAAGCAGGGGCGTGGCGGGGCACTCACCGCGAAAGACGCCCCCACCGGCCTCCGCACCCACTTGGGAGGCTTCTTGAGCGGGGGGACGACGGTGGTCTGGGCCGTGGGCTGGGGCACCTGTAGGGGAGGGAGGGTCTGGCCCATGCCGAAGGGATCCATGTTGTCGAACGAGGAGGAGATCTGGAGGAGGTCAACGCCCACAAACACATTCAACATATATACATTAAGGACGTCCAGAGAACTGGTGGCTGGGGTGTGGAGCCTCCGGAATGGTTCAGTCTACGTTCGCCCGCCATATGTCTGCAGCACGCTTTAGGTATCCTTGATCAAGATGCCTTATCCCTAAATACCCTATTTTTACGTATTTGTGTAGCCTTTGATCACCCACTCACCCAACACCCACAAAGAGCAAAGACAAACTGATGAATAGCAAAGTCGTAATCCTTAATTAATCACTCAGTATTGATCATCACTATTGCCGGTTAACACATCCTTTAGTTCCCCTGTAGAGTATGTTGTCCACGTAGATAAAGAGGAGACAGCAGAAGGAGGAGGAGGAGGAGGAGGAGGAGGAGGGGGAGGGGGAGGAGGAGGAGGAGGAAGGAGGAGGATACCTTATCCACAGAGCTCTGCTGCTGGCCTTCCAGGCTTCCGCCCATCACAGAGTAGACGCTGATCTTGCCGTCGAAGGATGCGGTGGAGAGCAGCGCCGGGTTCCTGGGACACCACTGGACATCGAAGCACCACTGGTTGATGGTGGGCAGCTCGTAGATGACCTGGAGCCAGAGAGGGGCGTTAGGGCTCACAATGATATTAGTAATGATGTAAATGTAGCAGAGAGAGGGAGGCTGCAAAAGCAGTTGGCATGCCTCTGTTGGCAGAAACAGACAGATGGAGCAGTTTGAAATTGATGATTAATTAGTAGATAAACATGCTGAACTCCAACCGGCTTTGCGTGACACATGCATCTCTCACACATGTGAACGCTTGCTTATAGCTAAGCCCATAGGCTCAGAGCAATAAAACCCTAAATATCATGAGCTTGAGGAAAAATATTGCATGGCATGGATGGATGCTTCGGCGTGCTAGTTCCCGCCCACCTCCCCTGTGTTTGGGTTCCAGCACAGGATACGGTTGTCCTTTGCGCTGCTCAGCAAGAGTTCTGGGTCAGCCTGGCTCCATGAAATGGACAGGATTCCCCTTATAAAAACACACATTGCATGATAGGATCAGGTAATATCTGTGTGAAGTGTTAGTACAATGATGCACAATAACAACACAGATGACTGTTGATGCGTTAACTGATTTTAGAACTAAAATCACTGTCAAGAAGAAGGTGAGAAGAAATCCAATTATATCTTAATTTCACATCAGTCTGTTGCATGCCACATCACAATGCATATTCTGGTCAACATCTTTACTGTACTGACAGTGATATATTGTTGTTTCTCTTTCTTCTGACAAATGTACTTACTGCAAGTCAATTTGTATAAAAGCGTCTGCTAAATGTCCTAAATGTATATGTAAATGCCCTTCAGTGGTCGGCACGGCAACATGCTAAAGAGCTACCTCGTGTGGTTCTCCAGGACTTTGAGAGGGGAGGTAGCGAAACGCAGGTCCCACATCTGGATAACAGGCATGCGGTCGTCTTCCGAGGCCAGGACCAATTGGGTGGCCACCTCAGGGTGCCACAGCATTCCTGAACAGTGCATCTGTAGCAACCACACAACACACAAGACGAACAATGTTGGATAAAAACACCTACAACCATTTGCCTGTCACAGAATCGACTTAAAGGTGCAGTGTGTAGGATTAGTGGCATCTAGCGTTGAGGTTGATGGAGTATCTGCCAAGTCTGTTACACTGGATGTCACTCAATCCTACACAGCTTTAAAAAGGTACTATGAGTAATCATAAATTCATTCTCACTACTGGCCCCTTTGGCTGGTACGTGAACTGCAGCCTGCTCAAACTCGTGCATTCATAGTACTGCAGTGCAGCTCAGTGGATTCAGATAATAATAATCATAAAATAATGATGGTTATAATCCTTCATAAAATTAAAAAATGTAGTTATGAACAAACAGAAATTTGTGCCATTATTTGCATTTAGATTTAGTCACTTCCTTCCATTTCCCAGGCAAAACCAGCCGGGTCCAGATATAATAAAAATCAGCCCACAGCCTGGTCTCCGCAAGGGACGGAGTCGGGGAAGGTCAAATTTGTTAAAATAACTGACAGATTATTATTATTTGGGGTAATTGGAATAGAAAAGCATCTAGTAATTCCACATTAGATGCACATTACTATATAAAAAAACGCAATTATTCTATTATACCCAAATGTTTGACGTAATGTAGCTTTAAGTGGGTATTTGACTATGATCAAACACTAACATCAGGTCAGTGTTTGTATAAACAGCAAGAGACATTTGCATTTTACTACACACCCTGTTGCTGTGGTCGCTGATCTTTATGATGGGCTCATTCTTTCGCAGGTCCCAGACAACGGCTTTCCCACTGGGGTTGGCAGAGGCCAGGATGTGTTGCACCTGCCTGTTCCATGAGACAACGCTGATGTCTTCCGCAGGCTGGAGACGTGAGAGAAGACGGGATGAGATTAATGCATGGGGGCCTGAGAAATATGCAAGACTGATTAACTGTATATATATATATATATATATATATATATATATATTGGATTTGTGTGTATTTGGAAAGGTAACTATACTTATTTGTGTATATTTACATTTTTTACCAGATCTTTTGAATCCTCAATTGCCAATACTACTGAATCTTATATCAGAAATATACACAGCAAATCCAAACGCATGCACTCAAAAGAAAAATTCAGCAGTAATAATCAAACCACATTTTTTTCTCACCAAATCAATTCCACAGTTTCAAAGATAACCCCATGAAATCAATCCTATATTAAACATTGGCTTATACCACATTACTTATTCTTTAAATTAATTCAGCTTTTTGCTGGACAACACCACTCAAAAGTTGAGATTAGTAAGGCATTAGCATTCTCCAACAAACCAAGATCACCATCACACCACAAACAAACAATTGTTCAAACAAACAAAACGAGACCAGCATTCTTACCTCTATAAGCTACAAGGAAAACAGAGAACAACAGCTTAACTTTAAGCCTTGTTGAGGATGTTCTGAACTTTATTTATAACGTCAGCAGCCTCAGGTTCTAATGTATAATCACCTGGGACTTGGCTCCGGGCGTCATAGGATTGTTGAAGTTGTTCAGATCCCATATGTAGATCTCTGAATCGTTTGCCCCCGACGCCAGGAGATTACTCTGAAGGAGAGATGTGTTTAGAGATACCCGTATAATGAACTGCGTATGATACAGAGCCATGACAGCCCGCCAAGGGTCAGCCGAGAGCCAGCCAGCCCTCTTCTTGACCAAAACCTCTAGAATAACCAAAGCTACTATTCTACAACTAATATTATTATTATTATTATGGTGAGAAAGCCCCAAGATGGCGGCTTGGAATGTGTGCAACATCACTTGAAACCTTCCTATAGAAGACAAGAGTACAAGGCCCCGGCCAGCATCATTACCTGAAAGGGGTTGAAGTCCAGTGCTCGCACTGGGCCTGTGTGCTTGTCCGATTGTCCTACTACGGCGTCTGCTGCAGATCCTAGTATGGCTTCCACGTTATAGACCGTTATTGCACCGTTTTCACTGCCACTGACCAGTCTTCCTCCAGTACCATCTGCTCCCAATCCAAAATTCACCCATACGATACTATGCAGCCTAAAGAACACAGAAGTATTTGATATCCTTTAATCTCCATTCATAACAACTGTACGTTAACAGTCAATAGTTTGATTCAAACTATGCCTATTTAAGATAATTCTGTTGCACAATTGCCACATTGCATTTTTACCACTGTCATGCTTGTATGATCGATGTGCATGGAACAAATATAACTACTTGACAATTTTGAGTCTATGTGCACATATTGCTTGTGTCTATGCTCCAAATACTGTAGTTCACCTGTTTGTGGTTGGCAAGGAACCCTTTAGCTTCATGTCTAGTGAGGGATCAGCAAAATCCATCTCAAATATCTCAAGGGCTGCAGTGGTGTTGAAAGAGGCATCAAGCTGCTGTGCTGATGTACCTGTAAATGAACCAAAAACATTAAAATAAAAAATAAAAAAATAGAAATATGCTGCCTTCAAACAAATCAACTATTACGTATAATACACATAATATATAGGCACTACAAACTCTGAATACAAAAACACCAGCTATGATATATTTCTGTATAAACGGTGATAGTAAGCTTTATAGTGAATTAAATGTAACATTTAGGGAAACAAGACGAGTTAATTACCTAGGGCCAGGAAGATGGGATGATGCGAAGCAGGGCTCCAAGCCTGGTGGGCGGTCCTCTGGATCTCCTTCAGCCTCATCTTCCTCTTCAGGCGAGCACTTCCTATTCCCTGGATTGTGAAACAGAAACCAGTTAACGAATGGAACTTATTCCGTCGACATACATTAGCTAGGAATATGATTTATACAAATATTCATGTTTTGCCTTGATATAAATGGATCTGATACACCTTTAAATGCAATGAGTTGGTCTCCATCATTATACACACGGGCATGAAATAGCTAATAATCAATCGACTGTTAACATGATGTATTAGCTTGCTGCCAGGTCCTTTATAATCGCCATCTATGATAAATATGCTGCGATATAATCGACTCGAAGGAGAATTTAACAGTAGCGACACTTCATTCACAGATAAGCTGGACACATCTCCCTTCATGTAGCACTGTTAGCTCACGTACGACTACTGAGGTTAGTCGAAATAAGAAAAATAACGACTGAACATTTTTACCCAAAGATGTCAACCATTGCAAGGTTTTAAACCTCAGCAGACACTCATTCTAATCTCGCTCTGGTGGCGATCAGAAAGATAGCTGATAGTTTAAACTTTGACAGTCGGTTAGCTCCAGACTTTGAGCAGACCTACTGCTAGCTAGCAGGAAATGAATTGAACCAATCCATCCCCTTGTTATACCTACGTATAACCCCTTGCAAATCAGAATTGGAGGCTCGATATTAACAATGTACTCACTCAAGACTTTAAATGCAGTTATGGCACCCTGATCACCAGAAAATGTACAAAGCTAGCTTGGATAGGCAAAAATGCTAGCGGCTTAGCCACTGACATCCACCCAATTATTTGCCGTGGCGTGTTGTCACTTCGCTACGGTGGCCGACATGGGTAAAACAATTCGCCAATACTTGTGTAGCCCTGTACAAAAACCATAAGTTACAGAGCATAAAAAATAATTAACAGTAAACAGTATAATACGTTTAATAAAACTATTTACAGTTAAAAGATAAATTAATATAAAGGTCTTTAAGTTTATCAAGTCTAAAATATTTGTGAATTCAGGATATAAAAGAGGAAGAAGCCGTGTTTATCTTTTAACTGTAAATAGTTTTATTAAACGTATTATATTTATGCTTTTAACCCGCACACATTTTAACCCATTTTATTATTATGAACTCTATTTATTTATGAACATTTAACACAGCATTTTATTATACTGTTAATTATTTTTTATGCTCTGTAACTTATGGTTTTTGTACAGGGCTACACCCTCCCTCTTCTGAACGTGTAGATGTCCTCATCACACCTTTTGTCTCTCTTTAACTTGGAAGATTTTTTGTACAGAGCTACACCCTCCCTCTTCTGAACGTGTAGATGTCCTCATCACACCTTTTGTCTCTCTTTAACTTGGAAGATTTTTGTACAGAGCTACACTTGGTTGAATCCAAAAGGTCATGAACACGTAGTTGATGTGAGTGGAAATACTTCTGGTTTTGTCAGAACGTAAAAATAGAATTGTAAACAGGCTGCCTCGTTTATAATTATTATTCAAACATGTAACACAAAAAGATACAATGTTTAAGATTTTTAATGGAAGAAATTGTACATATACACACGAAGGTCTTCAATTATTATATTTCATAATTCTTGACTTCTTCTGGTTCCACATCAGGGCTGCCACCCCTCTCTAGGTGCAGGTTGTTGAAGGGGAATTGTTTGGGTCCCTGAAAGATAGAAGATTGCAATACGAAAGAGTTAATAATAAAAATAATAAAGACGATTTTCTGACAAAACATGGTAAAAATGGCTTTGGTGCTGATTAAGCCTATAAATACGAGACTAATGTGCATGGTTCATGGTCAGATTCGCTCAGAAACATCAGTATATTTGAAGGTATACCCACTGGGTGGAAACTCAAGTGTCTTTGACACTTTCAGTTTATTAAGTAAGTCAGATGAAGTGACTGAATTCCATTAAAAAGTATATATATTGTACAAATATGCTTCATGATGAACCAAAAAATATGTTTCTGGTGCGTACTTTTAATTGCATTGCTGAACCAAAAACAAATGTTCAGCTTAACAAAAGCTCCCTCTGCCCCCTTTCTTCCCTACCATACATCCATAATATTAAAAGCCAGGAAATAACACAATATATTATGGCATGTGTGGGTATGGTAAAGGAACATGGAATGATTTCAACTGTACTTACGACTGGTTGGTAAGCTGGGAATTTGTCCCCAAGGTAGAACATGAACAGCATGAATCCGACAAACCCGAAGAGCTGTTTGCACATTGTTGACCAGGGAACCACAGTGGGAGAGGTGTCAACGCGGTTCCTGATGAACATGTCAAAGTCCCAGTGCATCTGCAAATGATCCAGAACAAAAAAAATTTGATTAATGCATGTATAGGTTACATTAACTCTCAAGCTATCAACAGACACTATGCTTATACTATCCAAATTACAGTTCAGTAACACATTGACACAGTCCACAGTATGTCAGAATTCATTTTGGCATAATAAAATAAAGCCAAACAAGGTTGTTGTTCAATTGTGAAATTCCATGTATATGGAGGATACCAAAAACGGGACAACCCTATTCAACAATTAAGGCGAGGATCTGATATTGTCCAGTAATTTAAATGACTATTACACTTTATGGATGAGTCTAACATAATTCCAGCCATACAAGCTTAAACAATTTAGGTGTCAAACTAACATGAGGACTACCTCCAACAAATTCCGTCAAAAAATATTCTGACCCAACACGACTGCTAGGCCCAGTAAGAAACATAACCATTACTGGTTGAACTTGAACAGCAATACATTTTACAAGTCTTACAGGCTCGTTCCAGTTCCTCCTCAGGTCAGGATGGTCCCATTGATACGCCGGGTCTCTATCTTGCTGAGATCTATCTGGCAACTGAGGATAGTCGCCGTATCTACAGAGACATACAAACTAACGTTAGATTAGTTGCAACAATCTCAACAATTCATTCATCCTCATGTTAAGTGATGACGTTCAGAAAGGGACCGAATACACGTTAAAAACATAAACACGTTAAAAACATTATAGTCCAAAACCGATTATAGAAGGCCAATGCAAACACGTCTGTGATTTAAAGACGTACCCCTCGCCATTGTCAGCTATTGGTTTATAGTCCTCAACCCTAATGTTGTATTTCTTAGCTGCAGCGGCAATCTCCTCGGGACTTTTGGGGAATGCTCCAGGTAGCATATCCTTCGAAACTCCAGAGGCTGAAAACCACAATTAAATCGTTGTTATTTACAAAGACTATAAGATGACAACTTAACCAATGGGTTGGATCCATCTTGTTATATCTGACAGTAAAACGTTACTGGGTTTTTATTGCTAGCGCTAGCTTCTGATAGCCCGTCAAGGTTATGTTGACATCGGGGCAAGTGCTTCAAAATGCAAGTAAATTATTAAGGTATATTGCTCCGATGTTGATGGGAAAATAAGTCAATATCTCACCTGATCTACATGCCGGCAGCAGCCCTGAAATACCAGATATTTTCCCTTTTGAAAGGGTCCGGACCCACTGCTGAAAGCCAACACCAGCCATTTTTTGACACTGGCTGCTTTGCGATACAAACGAAACGCGCATGTGCGTGTGAATCTATGGGTCGCGAAAAGGGGCAGATGGTCCTACGAAAAGCAAAGTTATAGTGCTGAATCTAATTATAAAGAATAGAAAATATTCTTTATTAACTGTCGGTCCATAATTCAAACAGAAGAAATGCCGAGTAATGCACAAGAGTTGTGGTGAAGAATAATGCTTGTTGTGTTTGAAGCACTACATTTCTCAAAAGTTGTTATATCAGAAATCGGTTAGGCCTATATTATGCATTCGCACATGTGAATTTAGAACAAAATGTATACAACTTCTCAGTTAATGCCAGGAAACAAATCAAAGTAGAACTTGTGTAAACTATCTGATTTCCTGAAATTGTCAATGAGGATACAAACAACATAGATGCATAAAGGTTATTTATTCATATTTTAGCACATACTTATTGATGTTTGATTTACAACATGGCTGTATTGAGAGCCGATAAACAAATTCAACACCAATGGTCCACGGGAAGCAGTCCTCAGAGTGAATGCACTAAATCTCTGTGTCAGGCTCACCCTCCCCATCAGATCCAGCTCAGGTGCATGTCTGCATTTACAGAGGGATCGTCACTCTACCACTGATGTTGAACACACATTTTGGGAAAATTAAGACATTTACTACTAAAGTAGTTCAGCAATATCTCTTTCCACCGTTGAAACAGGACAGTGAAGTTCATAACTGAAAGAGAAAACAACCAAGGCTGTCTATATGTATTTTGAATAGTATTTGTGCTCAACCACATTATTTTGAAATCTGAATATTAACTTATTCTTACCGTCTGAATGGCACACCATCTGCAGTGATTAGAAACCTTTCAAAATTCCATCGAATGTCATTGACTCTGATAGGTGACCAATAGAATTTCTTTATGTCTCCAATAACAGGGTTTACAAAAGGCAAAGAGTCCTGCAGGGATTAATAGACGTTAGACTTGACAGAGTAGATATTCAATATTTTGTTTCCATATATGGGGCATTAGGGATAAGCCAATAAACTGCCCGTTACCTTGAGATAGGTGAAAAGTGGCTCTTCGCCTAACCCGTTCACCTCTACCTTCCCAAACACAGGGAACTTGGGTATGAATCCCCCTCCTGGTCGCACATACTTAAGAATATTTAGTGTTTCACTGTTCACCTCTGCAGCATAAAGAAAACATACAAAATACTAAATAAAACAGGATGTAAAGAAAGAACAAGACAAAATAACGTGAAATATTGTGAGACAGTATTCTACACACAGTAGTCATTTCAAGCCATATGGTTTTCCTCTTTCAAACCGTTAGAAGATGGCGTTTCAAGAATAATGAGTGTTCCACTGCGTTTTTCCAAGACATACTATTAATATTTATATATATAGTGGGATAGTGGAAGCCTTAACGTTGCCTTGCCTGGCGACTGGAGACCAAATTGGTTACAGCAGAACCCTAGAACAGTGAAGTGGAGGCCCCCGAACATATCCATCAGTGCATTCAGTCGGTGGTGCTGTTGAAGAGGAAAAAGTAGCAGCAACGCCAATTTTGTTATTAACAAGAGGACACACATGCACAAACACACATTTATGCATCGTGTTATGATTGTATCTATCAAGTATTACCTCCTCTATTGTCGAGCCTCAGAAAGTGGCCAGGTTGACAATCAGAAGCACCTTACCCCTGTATTTACTGAGTGGTACAGATTGGCCATCAAGGCTTTCTGCCATAAAATCATAGATGGATTTATCACACATGTTGGTTCTTGAGCTTGTGCGGCTCGTTGTGGGGGAGAAAGTTTGCCACCCTGTTTGCTCACCTTCTTCACTGAAAGACAACTCTTAGGTCAGCAGTTTGTCAGCATGGTTGACTCCATTATTCCCCAACGCAGAAGGGAACTACTGACATTATGCTCAATTGTTCTTCTACACATAGGCCACAGGACTGCCTAAACACACACCCGTACGCAGGCTCCCAGGACCATGCGCGCGCGCACACACACACACACACACACACACACACACACACACACACACACACACACACACACACACACACACACACACACACACACACACACACACACACACACACACACACACACACACACAATATTCGACTATTTCCTGTCAATGTTAAATGTATTAAATGAATTAATTAACCACAGCCTCAACCTTTATAGAATTGCAGTTAGTTGTTTAATAGTACAACACTGTATTCATTCTTTTAGTCCAAACAAAATCACTTTTCAAAGAATATACCATCAGAGGTGCAGAGGTAAAAGGAGTTCAGGTAGGCCTATAGTAAATTGGGATAGGACACCTCGGTAAACTATATGTGATGCTTAAGTAAAATATTGTACGTCTCTGAGTCATATCTGTTACCTGTAAATTTGTATTGCTATTATGTGGGCTGTTTCTATAGTCATTACCATGATTGAAATGTCACAGCATTCTTCCAGACATCCAATGAATAATGTATTCAAACCCGGAAATCAACGAAACCCCGTTTCTAGTCTGATCGCGAGATTTTTAGCCGGGTGTGTACCAGCCGAATGAGTACCTATTCAGTAGTGCTTATACATTATCCCTACATGCTCAACATGGATGAAGATGCGTTGGAGTTAAAGTATGTGCGTTTTGTAAATAATTCTTAAAATACATTATTTCAAAGCAAATGTCACAACCTGAGAGCTGGGCTAGCTGTTCTGCTAGTATTAGCTTTCAGCCACCAGCCATCCAACCAATAGACAGGCATGCAACGATGCACAACGGGACATGCAGAAACCTTCCTACTCACTCAACGTGAATCACACACAATGCATTGTTTACGATCGACATTATTCCACTTGCTAGGAAAATAGGTTGGATATATCTTTGTGAAAATATGATATAAGCATTGTTCTTTGCTCCAGTCTTCATTTTACTTTTCTTTTGCAGATGTCATATTTTGGACTTGCCCTGGGAGGATGTATTAGTTCCACACATTTTATGCCATTTACCATTGCGACACATTGCAAGCCTCCAAAGAGTGAGCAAGCAGTTCCAAGCTCTCATTCAGGTGTACCTTGCCAACTGTCGGAATTTCGATCTGTCACAGGTAGGTCACGCGGTGATGTCAAACGATCCATGTAGTGTCCTCGATTGTATCAGTGTAATTGAAACATTAAAACCGTGTCTTGTTATAACGTCTACAGATTGGCACATGCATTCCCAAGGAGGCGTTTTGTAACATGTTGAGGGACAACAAAGTTCTCCAGAACCTGTCACTTCATAACTGTGCAGAGTGGGTGACGGACAAAGAGCTGCTGCCAGTCATCGGCCAAAACCAGCACCTGCTAAGAGTGGACATGAGGGGCTGCGTGCGGCTCACCCGCCATTCCCTGGTGGCGGTGTCCCTGAGTTGTGTGCAGCTCCAGCACCTGGTTCTGGCGCACTGCGAGTGGGTGGACAGCCTGTCCCTACGCAGCCTGGCCGACCACTGCGGGGGGCTCCAGTCCATCGACCTCACCGCCTGTCGCCAGCTCAAGGACGAGGCCATCTGCTACCTCGCCAAGAAGTGTCTGCGGCTGAGGTCTCTGTCGGTGGCCGTCAACGCCAACATCACCGACGAGTCTGTGGAGGAAGTCGCCAAGCACTGCAGGAGTCTGGAACAGCTGGACCTGACGGGCTGCCTGCGGGTGGGGAACCAGTCCATCAGGTAGGACTCGTAATGCACACACAGAACTTTTCTTCTTAAGGTTGGTATCCGGCTCTCTGCAGACTCGGAATGACACAAACCGTCATTGTACTAGGCAGGGCCAGGATCGATTGCCGAAAGAATTTGAACTGCAAAATTGAACTGTTTTTTGGAATTTTATATACATTATTAATATGCAAAGAATATTACCGTATCAAGACAAGAATGGGCACATTAGCTAGGAATAACATGATAATAACCAACAATAAAACTGACAACACAACGAAAGCTTCTGGCACTAAGGCCTCCTTGCTGCAAAGTCTGTACTGTGTATCGATCATGTCTACTTTTTTTTCATATCCAGAAATCGATTCCAATCCTAGAGGTTGGATTCCCTCCATCGCCATCGTAGGACAAACGCAGTTGTCGCTCATATCACTACTGATTTGCTTGCTACTTTTATGTACCTTGGCACATGGTCCATGGTCCATGGTCCACGTATGTGGTTCCTTCACTCGTTTGGTCTTCTACCCGTGCGCCCGCACATTAAAGCAGCCGACCCATTAGCAGTGTTATGAATTGAGACCTGTTTTTAACCTATAATGATGCCTTTGCGAAAAGGGGTCTATTCAGGACTTGATACACATTCACTTTGTTCTCTGCCCCTGACTCTTACATAACCATGCCCACTGTGTTTTGCGTTGGGGTTCGGGTCCTTACAGGACCGTGGCGGAGTACTGTCCAAAGCTGCAGTCCCTCAAGGTGAACCACTGCCACAACGTGACCGAGTCCACTCTGAACCCGCTGCGCAAGAGGAACGTGGAGATCGACGTGGAGCCTCCTCTGCAGCGGGCCCTGGTGCTGCTGCAGGACGTGGTGGGCTTCGCACCGTTCATCAACCTGCAGATATAGTCCGTAAGAGAGCCACGTGTAAAGGCTTAGGCCCAATCCCATTTCTACCCCTTACCCCTTCCCCTTCCCCCTCCACCTTGTTTTGAAGGGGTAAGGGGAAGGGGTAAGGGGTAGAATGGATTGGGCCTTAGGCCAAATCCCATTTCTACCCCTTACCCTTCCCCCCCTTACCCTTACCCCTTCCCCTTACCCCTTCAAAACATGGGGGAGGGGTAAGGGGAAGGGCTAAGGGGTAGTAATGGGTCTGGGCCTTGGTTATGGTTCCACGTCGACGCAACGCAAGAGGGTTTACGGATCCTCCTCACGTCCAGACGCAGAAACATGAACCTGTTTTGTTTCTGGGGCTGGTTTTGGTGAGTGGACCAATCACAGCCCCTGCTGCTGCGTCGCCTCCACAGAAGGTTAACATTTTTTTGGGGGCGCACGTCAGGCCCTTACGGTGGACGCAAGGAGGGGCGCAAGGACGTAAGGGGATCTGTAAACCCCATTGCGTTGCGGCGACGTGGAACCACACCCGAGCCTTAACGTTTAAAAAAGAAAATACTTTCTCAAAGAAAAGTGTCGCTAAATGTCTTAAAAAATATATGTAATAAGAGCTTATTTTGGTCCCTATTGTTGACTGCAATATATCCAAATGCCTTTATAAACATATTTATGTGTCCAAGTATTATCCACACACATTCTCATTGTTTTTTTATACGATGCGATAACCGTGTTAGATAATTGTGTTAAATGATCAGTAGAAAGTAACCTTGTCTCACCCTCGGTTACCTCGGTCTAACTGCAACTTGAAAAGATATATCCTTTTTTTTATGTTAAAGAAATGCAAATATTTAATGATAACAAATGTGTACCTTATCTGGGGAAAATGTTCACCTTATGTGGGGAAAATGTTCAAACTTTTATTGCAATTGTATGTAAAATGGCATTGAGAATATTTCTGCACCTAAGAAATAGAAAGCCATGCACTTTTCAGAAATCGTTTCTGCCTCTTAACTTTTTTCTTCACTGTTTTTCAAGAATATGTATTTTGTGACTTTGGCATTATGTACTACCAAAGCAACATATTTATTTTAATTGAAAACTAATTTCTCATTATTATTGTTTGATATTATTGTTCTTTGTTGGAATTGTTTGTTTCACAAAACAATTTTCTTATAATTCGTAAAGATTCATTTCATTTTGCATGCGTAAGGCTACTTGGTTTAATATTACATTATAAGATATCTGCATTTTTTTTTATGAAGTACTCAGGCACTGTTTATCAGTACTTACAGGCACTGAACTATATCACAAATTCAGATAAATATGATACACATTTGAAGATTTAGGATGTTTGGCAAACTATGTCAAACATAATGTTAATATACTGTTAAATGTAACATTTATTTTACTGTAAATAAAAAAAGTCACAGTTTAAGTTGTCTTTTAATTGCATATAGTCTACACTGCGTTTTCCTACCTTTGTGGTGAAACAACACATTTCGTAAACGCATGGTCAGTGAAGCATATCCTGACCCTTTGGATGGGGATTTTCAATTAAGTTTTGGTGGACCAGACGAGAGCAACGGGAGAGAACACCAAAATACACTAGTTGCTTGTGATTTCAAATAAGTCATCAGTTGAACAGTATTGCCCAACATTTTTTGCGAATGTGAATGCTGACGAAGCAATATCAACGTCATATTATGTGTATGGAAAATATAAATAAAATAAAAAACCTAATTTATTCTTTATTTTTATCCTAGTATTAACGAAGGTCAATATTTGATGATTGTATCTCATCAAGTATTAGCATTTTCATTAGTATGATACATGTATTTGAGTTGAATAATGGATTCTACGTAAACGTCCTGCTGTTATAACTTACATTAAACACTTGGTGGCAGCAACGAATCAAAGAAGGAACCCATCTCCATTAAGTTACGTTTAAAGGGGTAGTTCGGAATTTGGGACATGGGCCTGATTCCCAAGTTAGCCTTGGTGTTCTTTATCATTGGAGACAGTTTTCAACACATTTCATTCAGTAGGCCTACTTCTAGTCGCAGAGTTTGCTCGTGCTATGCTAAACTACCACGGCAATGGGCAATACTAGCCTGCTAATAAAACAGTCTTACCCACTCCACAGTACACCCGAGTCAAATCAACTATAACGCCAGACGGTAGATGTAAATGTCTGTGTTGATAGAATAATGTTAGAAATAAAACCAACCTTGCATTGCATTGCATTTTGAGTGACTTGCTGTGTCTCAGCAGCAGTGTTATATTCCTGGTAGTAGGCTACGGCAGTGGCGGACTGATACCTAGGTTAAATTCCGCTGCTGCTGCGAAAGTAGTCCCTCAAAATGCGATGATTCATGCGATGCAAGGTTAGTTTTATTTATAACATTATTCTATCAACACAGACATTTACATCTATAGTCTGGCGTTATAATTGATTTTCCTCGGGTGTACTGTGGAGTGGGTAAGACTGTTTTATTAGCAGGCTAGTAGCCCGTTGCCGTGCGCTAGCCTAGCACGAGCGAACTCTGTAAGGACTGAATGAAATGTGTTGAAAACTGTCTCCAATGATAAAGAACACCAAGGCTAACTTGGGAATCAATGTCCAAAATTCTGAACTACCCCTTTAACAGGACTGTCAATTTCCAGATTTTCCCAAAATAATAACCTTTTTCTTTACCGATTTGGTATCTTTTCTTTGACATTCTCAACATTGTTAATTTATTAGGCCTTATGCAATCTTTGAAGGACTTCTACAACCTGACAACAGTATTAAATAGGCCGAGTATGAAGTGACACTTAGTGTAACAAGTAATTATTGCTGAACAATAATACAAATTATAGCATTACACAATAGAAAAAATATATATTGTGTTAATAATCATACCCACTGTTGAAAGATGCCTTCTCCCTTTGATAATGTCGTATTCTAATCATTACTTGTCTTATTTGAAGGCCTTCTCTATCACAGGAGTGTGTGTGCGTGTGCCTGTGCGTGTGCGTGTGCTTGCAGCCTTGCACGCGTCCTTGTGCGCCTGTGTGTGTGCGTGCGTGCGTGCGTGCATGCGTGTGTGTGTGACTGTGCGTGTGTGCATGTGTGTGACTGTGTGTATGTGTGTGTGTGTGTCTGTGTGTGTGTGTTTGGTACAGTACAGTGTGGTTCAGCAGTTGGTGGGTTAAAAGCATTTAGACCACATCCATCATCTGAGACCTCAATTAGCATTGATCTAGAGGAAGGGGTGGGGGTAGGAACATGGCGTTGTTATTATATACCATGGTGCAATTGCTCCTCCCGTGATTGAGTGTATGTGGGGGATTTCTGAAACATAGCTGGCCTAACATCTTTTGTCTTCCTGTCAATAATCTGGCACTTGTTCAAATTATGAATCAATAGCAACTGATCTTTTTACGCTCAGGCACATTGCAGTTTATCCTTTTTTATTAAATGTAGACTTTCTTTGCCCCCTGGCATTACACAATGTAGTTAGTTGTAACAAACCAATGGACGACCCTGGAATAGCAATTAGCCCTTTGAAGCCTTTATGATATATAGGTCTGTAATAAAACAAACATTCTTCTAGTTATTTCAAACCTTTAAGTTGCTGTGGCTTCCCTCCTCAACATGAATTTGGAAATGAATAGAGGAATTTGAAAATAATAAGAATTATTTTATCAGAAAAATTGTTTCTTCTTTGCCCCACCAAGATAATACAGAAAAGAATTGTGATAGAGGTCAGCTGATAGTATTGCATGCAAGCACTGAATGCTCCAAATATGTGAAAATGTATAATATTACGTATCTGGTTATTGCTATTAATGACGGTTCATTCTTACAAGGGCCTTCTCATCATTGGCAATAACTATTCTGTATAACTGGTCAGCTCAACAGTTCATTATCGGGCCGAGATCACAGCGTCGATCACTCTTAATATTGTAATCAACCAGACAAATTGAATTGACGAGTTGATGAAGTGAATGACAACTCATTTTCAGATTATCTCGAAAACAAGCTCATATAATCACCAGCTTTTAAACTTTGATTATGTTACTAATGATACTAACTTGTGACTAAAATGAATGAATATAAGGTTAATGAAAATGTCTCTCAATAAAAAAGAAAATTAAGAAATATGTGAAAATATTCGTAAGTAAAGCCTACCCGAATATAATCATATATGCACTGTATTCAACTTTCAGGAAAAATGTTTTTAAGAAGGTCAGCATAAACCTCAATATCCCTTTTAGAAATTCAATCTAGTTCCCCTACAAACCAAAATTGAAGGAGTGAAACAGAGGCAGTCCAAAACCGAAGACTTTCGTTCATTTTCATATTTTTAATTAACAGTCTTCCTCTTTCTTTCCCCCCATCAGTGAACAAGTCTGTTTTTTTCATTTATTTGATGTATTTTATCTCTCCCAACCATTCATATACAGCCCTAGTGGATTTGGGGGACTTAAGGATCAGTCCTTTGGTCACCAGGGAAGCATAACTAATAACAACATTAGACTAGCTTTGTGAGGGTGGTCATCAAATGTCGATCACCCAACCAAGAAATAGTGTGGAATTTTGCAATCTGCATATATAACCGTTTCTGTTTAGCATCACTGCAAGGGGGTTTAATTTAGGAAGACGTTTGGAAGATGAAGTATTATGTGTTATGTGTTTTTGGAAGATTCATCCAAGAAGCACTATTTCAATCAGATTCATTACGTGTGTGTTTGTGTCATATATTTACAGTTTATTGTGTGTTATTTTAGAACTTTGACACTGGGCAACACAAGAGTGAAATTTGAAGCTTATTTAAGACTGTAATAATTGTCAGATAGATCTGCATTTACTTCAAGTAAATCGGTTCCAAACCCCAGAATAGGCAGGGAACGCATGGGTAGAATTATGGAGTTATAGAATGATCTCCCTTGCTAGCATTCATCCATTGTTAGAAAGCTTAAATGTATTAATAAATATAGATTATGGTGGACGGTTTTATCCAAAGCCTGAACAAACATTGCATACTTGCTAAGCATGCTTGGCCATAGTAGCAATCTCTTCATAAGTGCATGTTTTTATTTACTTTTTCATTGTCTTCTACTAAATTAAACAATATGGGTGCAGTACCCCAATTGGCAATGTAGCCTTGCATGAAACACGAGTTGACCCAGCTTTTATTAAGATCAGCCAAGTGTGCTATATAAAAGGTCACCAACACTTATTGAGCTCTATCCAAGGTCGAATAATCTTTCATCGATCATCCCCGGTCATTTAAGACTGTTTCGTTATCCTGTTGATTGAGATAAACAAGAAAATCATATTTTTACTTTCAGTCTCCTTTAACATCTGGACATTAAGTGCCTTGTTCCAAGTGTAGTCCTAGTCTGCTTTACACTCATTATGGCCTTTATAATCTTTTTTTAATCGGCACATGGTTGAACTCTCAGCCATTTCGTTAGCTATAATAGTTTTCGAAAAGACTAGTATTTTGCTGTATGATTTACATCCACAGAGGTAACCAGTACCAGCTAAACAGAGTTTGAGACCAGTTGAGAACAGGTACCAATAACCTGCTGTTAATCGACTCTATTACTTCAAAGCTTGCATCGGACCACTCATTAACTTTCCTTTCCTAATCATTTAGGAGACCCTCTTATCGAAAGCGACTTCCAGTGAATACTGATACGGGTCATTAGAGGGAAGGTAGGGTTAGCCATCTTGCTCAAGGAGGTTTACAGAACATCCCTGTTTTGGACTTCTGCCTTTAAGGTACTGAATAGATGACCAGCGTTTGGACTTCATATTAACAGAATCATTGGAGCAATTTAGGTCTCCTGCTTTTAAAAGTTTTTAGTTGCATTTTGCCTAGATTCTACACACTGCTGAAGGAAACAAGGAAAGAAATGAATTGAATCGTTGTCCTTAAGACAGCATTATTCAGGGTTAGGGTAAGCAGTCTTGTTATACTGGGCCATTATTGAGAGTGTTGTTGTCTATCAATTATTTTATATAGAAAACCACTTTGGTCTGATGGGAGACAACATAAGGCAGTAGACTTGTTATAACATATTTTCTAAATTTTTTGAATCCGTCACTAGTGATTAGCATTTAAAGTGGAACATAATGAATATATATGTTTAAACTCATAATTTGCCAAATAACATTTTAGCTAGCTAATTAAAAACATCTTATCGCTTTACAATTTAAATGGAAAACTATAACAACCACAAACCGCCTACACAATGAGAACGCTTCACAGCAAGAATTTGAGAAAGAGTTGCCCCATTTTATTAAGCAATCCCAATCAACATTACAGCTAAAAAAAGAAGGTGCATTTGGCATTATTTCCTCGCCAGGACCGCAAAACAGCCAAATATGTGTTTAGTACACGGCTTTGTGTGTAGATTAATGGCATTAACACCGTATTCATTAGCACTGCAATGGGGGGAGACAGAGGCGTCCATGCGTGAAGCCACATGACTGAATCACTGATAAGAGAAAATGAAACACATCTTTATGGGGGCGAAGAGGGCCCAGGAAATGCCACTCTGCATTAGCCTGAGGCCCAATTTGTTGTTACTTCATTAACCGGTCAGGCGTCTGAAGAGGAAGGCCAGATCGGCTCCGGCCAGTTCGGACCGGTTCCGACCCATCCGATGACAGCATATCTTTTTCTTGACAACAACAACAAAGAAAAAAAACAAAAAACAGAAAACGCAACAAATCAACTCTGTAAACCTCCCAGTCCAGACAGATGGCCCGAGTGGCCTGGCTGAAGACAGATCTGGCACAACACCAGTGTGACAAGGTGCTGGATCAAGCTACGCTGTTCGTCCATGAGTAAAACTTTTCCTAGTAGCTGGGGGTTGCAGGGGGGGGGGGGGGGGGGTTGATCATCTGGTGGTGACCCCCTGCTGCAGGAGGAATCTGGAGCACGTCAGCGTGATGGTTGGAGACGCTCGGGCACACGGCAGCCTGTTCACTGCTCCTGCTCACTGTTGGTTGAGCTCAGAGCACTAGAAGCTTCTCAGGGAAATGATTATTATAATTTGTTGTTGTTGTTTAACTATTGTTCTGCCTTGACATGGTTTGCATAATGTCATTTTGACATGATATATATTTTTTTTTACAATGTCGTATTTTATTTGCACAATTCTGGGTGCTATTCATTGTTGTTGCCAATGATTTAAATGGGATTATTTAAAAAGTGATGGCTTGTACAATTAACAACATCCCATTGAACATATCAAACAAGTCCTTAACAATCCAATCCAATATACCATTTTAATATAAAATATTAATGATTAAGAAATTGTGTACAATTGTAAAGTTGTCTGTGTCTTTCCAAAGTCAACTCAAAGCTGTATGACTGTCTATCAGACTCTGATGAGAGAAACAACAAGGCCCTAAACCAGGATCCATGGTGAGGTTCATTGCGATCATTCCACATCTGAACAACACGAGATGAAACAGCAAGTGTTCAGAAGGTACACAGGGATGAACTCCTTAACTGTCAAACTGTCTCTGGTCTCCACGGACCCCTGTTGTCCACTAGGGACCAGATCTGTTTTTGGCTCAGTGTGATCCTGTCTCCTACGCTGCATGAGAAAGCACAGTACACTGATCATCATGTGAGCTTTAGACTGCCAGTGCCATATGTCCCCTTATTTATTCCCAAAGGAGTTGGGGTACCCAACATCTACAGGGTACACAAGAGACTTTGACAACATGGACAGCCTCTTTTGTGCTGTTGTCATATTTTGTCACTTTCCTGAACTAGCTAAGCTATTCAAAAGGCTTGCATGTAAATAAGTACGTCTGAATATACAATACTTATCGGTATAACTGAGTTTAAGAGTAGTTAATTTTCTTTGTCAAATGTGCCATCATTAAACATTCCTGGTCACTATTGTTTCTTGTGTAGCATACTTGTAGCTCTGATTGGTGCTTGTGTTTTTTGTCCTGGAGGTGGTGCCGTACTGCTTTTTAGAGCAGTTGTTACTTTGGGTGCACTCACACTAGGCCATCTGGCAGTGGCCGTTTTCACACCTAACCGTGCTCAAATCTGCCAGTGTGAGTGTGGCCAGTCTGGCCAGGCCAGGCCAATTTGGCCACTTGGGAGAGGTGTGCTGCTATGGTACGGGCCGCTACGGTACAGATGCTAATGAGCCGACACGCGCACACGCACGGCTACGCAACCTGAGCTGGATGACGTAGAGTCCATGCGACGACCACGGACATAATAAAGGCGACGAGCCTTCTTTCCCATTAAACGGTAAACATCGCGTCAAGCGGTTCAACTGTTGGTGTGTTCTCTGTGTTGTTGTCAATTGTTGTTAAAACTCTGGTACGGTTAGGTGTGAAAACGGCCAACGGCCACGGCCAGATGGCCTAGTGTGAGTGCACCCAAAGTAACAACTGCTCTAAAATAGCCGTACGGCACCACCTCCAGGACAAAAAACACAAGCACCAATCAGAGATATGAGTATGCTACACAAGAAACAATAGTGACCAGGAATGTTTAATACCGTATTGGTCCGAATATAAGACGGCCTTTTTTCCCCTCGAAATAGGTCTGAAAAAAATTGGGTCGTCTTATATTCGGGGTCTAGTATTCAGAGCGCAGTTTCTCTTCTTCGCCTCTCCCTTTAAATGTCAATACACATTCGCGGCCGCAGGTTGCGCCAGAAATTGGTTCCGGGAAGAAGTAGTCCAGCGTCCTAACCAGACCGTTACCGGTGTTTAAAGACAGGCTGACCATTAGAGACAAGTGGCTCAAAAGTGGGTCAGGTCAATCAACAACAGCGGAGGAGCTATGATGCCAATTTTAAAATAATGGTCGTCAATAAGGCAGAGTCAAGTAACAACTGCCAAGCTGCCAAGAAGTTTGGGGTCACGGAGTGTAACGTAAGAAGATGGCGAGCACCAAAATAACGTCTCAAAGACGTCAACAGTCAGCGCAAATCCTACCGTGGTCCTCAAAGTGGCTGTTTCAGTGAGGTTGACCGGAGAGTTTTTGAATACGTCAGAGAAAACGCGCTTTGGGCGGAGCCGGTGGAAGCGGAGCAGCTGGGGAGCGATGACAGCGAGAGCAAACACAGCGGGGCAGAGGACGTGTGTGAGCGATAGAGAGAGATCGGAGGAGAAGTTTGGCGAATTTTAGTTAAGTTTAGTTAAATATGTGGCCTGTATTTTTCTATGTTATTTAAAAATGTTCCCAATGTTGCTTGATTATTGCTTGATATTAATTTTGAATCATACTGTACATATTTTGCCTTGAAAGTGCCGTGGCCTTTACTGGCATTAGGCTATTATTATTGTCATTAATATAACAAGTGTTTAATTCACTGTTCTTTGTTCTGCAAATCTGGTCTGCAAATCTTTTTTTCTAAATGTTTGTGTTGAAAAACGGGGGGTCGTCTTATAATCAGGGTCGTCTTATATTCGGACCAATACGGCACATTTGACAAAGAAACTACCCTTCAACTCTGTTTGAAGCAAGTCTGTCACTCGTCGCCGTACATTTGATTATTTTCAGGAAAGTAATGTTCCATTTAAAAACTGAAACACAAAAACTGAACTGAAAACTGAAACTCTCGTACTTTACTCCGATTTTGTGAATGTAGGCCTACGCTAATTAGGTGAATTAAGTTTGCTAACAACTTTATCCCTTTTGTTCTTGCTATTTCCGGCGGTCAAGGTTAGGTGTCAATGCATTTTATTTTGTTTAACAAACCCAGATAAGGAACAGACGCTGATTGTCAAACCGCTACTGCATTAATGTGTTTCATTGTGAAATGCAATATATTGTTACTGATGTTGTAGGCCTACAGTTTATATTCATTCTGCTGAGTGATTAATATGGAAATACATGTGTAATAGCCTGTAACATCTAATTTCCTTTTTGACAAACTGTGTAATTGCCATGTGTATTTTGGTGTTCAAATTGTTATTGTAAGCAATGCTATTGATAATATAAAGAGAAACCAGAATGGATTTGCTTTGAAGTAAGAAACATTGAATAGATATCAAGCTTAACTCGAAGAGATATGTTCATTTGTCTCTCTATTGCAGATTCAACCGAACCAAAATAACTTTGCTGTCCGTCCATCCTTTGGCTGAATGAACAACTTAAAATCAGCACAATGTTTGGGTGAGTAAATTGTCCGATTGCTGATTACACACACCTGCAGCATCTCATAACGACAAACCCTCCAACACAACTAGATTGCTACAATACCTTCTTTGTTTGTTTTAAAAGATAATTGATTGGCAGTACAAATTCTTGAGTTGTAAGATGTGCTTTCTCAGAGGTTATGGTAACCTATTTTTCATAATTCCTTGTCAGTGTTGGTGTTTATATGAAGTACACAATAATGGTTGTCTCAATCTCGAGGAGGCTTTAAACTATTAAATAAATTGAAGGAAGCACGACAGCAGTCAAATTCCAAAAATATTATTTTGTGTATGTATAAAAGCCCTGTCTTTCGGTTGCCGATCAAAGGTGCTTTTCTTGAGCAAGGTGTTCCTCAAATGTGGTTGTGTTGCTGCTGGAATACAGCCTGATGGGAAGCTATACCCGACCATTGAACCCCATCTTCCAACCCAAGGAATAGTTCCAATAAACAACATCCAAACACTGAGTTCCGAATTAACTCTAAAATAAATTGAGTTAGTTCCAATTTTTTGGGTTTACAATTGTATTGTTGGAGCCTATTAGTATTTGTCTGTAAACTTGTTTTGCATAATCCTATCATCCTATCAGAAAATAAATAACAAATTCTTTATTTTGCGCTGTTACAAGCCCCCCACCATTTTACTTAAACTTTAATTTGAGTCTTCGGCACTGGATGAACATTAAAGCCTTTAAGGTCTTAAGCATGTTTTGTGCTTCATAAAGGCAGAAGGTATGTTTACTAGGCTTTGTAAGGGAGGGTTAACTGAGGTTCACCCTGAAGCCATAATTGGGTGCATTACTGTATCTGACCAGCTGAGGACATACTTTCCTAAGACGAAGTCAAACATAGGAGCCTACAAACGCTTCTGCTGTGTTATCATGGAACAGTTGGAACCTCATCTTATTGATAGTGCTGCAAACAATAATGATACTTGATGTTGATTACTATCATAATTATGCATTTGTATTTTTCATTTGATTTAAAATAGTTTTTCTACATTTACATTTAGCAGGCGCTCTCATCCAAAGCGTCTTATAAGTGAAGCTGAGAACATTCAATTGACAGAAAACATAGTTCAGATTGTGTGCGTGTGTGTGTGTGTTTGCGTGTTTGCGTGCGTGCGTGCGTGCGTGTGTCTGTAAAAATAAAACATTCATACACGTTGACCCCGGACTATGAACCCGTGGAACATGAGACGTTTCCCACGCGAGCGCTAGCCGGCCACGGGTTCAGAGAGGCTCCGCAGAGAGACCCCCATCACACTGCTTTATGAGGTGGATCGCCGGGCAATGTCCCTGCTGAAAGGTGGTCTACCTGGAAGCCACCCCCACCGCCCACCGGCCCACCGGCCCACCAGCCCACCAGCCCGGGCCAGCTGCATGTCATTTCTATCAAACCCGGTCCCGGGTTCTGTCAATTAAGAAAACACAGGGCAATCTGTGAGTGGTGAAAGAGATCTGCTCAGCCGGCTTCCCGAGCTGAAAGATGGCCTTTTGTTCCCAGGCATGTCTCACATACTTCCAGAGGCCAGATAAGCTCGGGTTCATGAAGCCCGGCTTTATATTTGCCCACTGTAATACCTCCGTGGGGTCAGGATGTATGGGGCATGCGGGGAGGGGGGGGAGCACAGGCAGTAAAAAGGTTATGCCTCACCCGCCTCCCGCCACTCTGCCCTCCTCCCTCATTATGAGGGGGAGATGTGAGGGGGGGCAGTCAGGAATAGAGGCGACAGGTTAGGTGGTCTCGGGGCCTGTGAGGGGTTGAGTTATCCTCTCTTTTCACCCGCCCCATCCGTGATACCCTTCTTCCATGTAACTTTTTTTTTAACACCACCACAACTGCAGAAAACCAACTGCAAAACTACAAACTACAAACTACAAACCACAAAAAAAAAAACAGTTACGGCCAAACTGTGATGAACAGGTGCAACGCAGCGGAGGGAGGAGAGCCAGGAGCTCAGGTTAGGGACGGACCACCCACCGCCAGGCCAACAGGTACATCTAAGGTGGGGCGGAAATCTGATAAAGGGAGAGGCGGAGCGCCGAGGAACCGTGGTAGGAGGTCGTGGAGAATAGAGCTCTCTGTGACATTCCTCAGTCATGGTGGGAGCACATGAAACACTTGCAGGAGTTCTGGTGAGAGAACAAGGCTATAGGGTTAAGCAGTGCAGGGACCCCCCCCGGGCCCCCCCCCCCCCCCCCCCCACCCCCCGACACCCAACACACGGGCTGCTGCTTCCAGAACTATCACATTCACTAGTTCGGCCCCGCTAGTATTGAATGGTGGTTGTTGTGTGGCTTCGTTAATGGAATGAACTCAATTCATATGGTTTGCAAATTTAACCAGTATGTATTATAAGATGTTATTATAATAATGATTATTTATTATTGGGTTGAAATGTATTATTTACTATTATAGTCGAGTGATAAGGATGTTTGACCCCAAGCTTAAAGGTTCTGGGTTTGAACCCCGACATCTACAGTCTAACTGTAGGCAAACAAAAGGCCTAACCCCTACCTGCTTGTAAACGGCCTCCTAAATGCCTAAATGTGTTGGCTGACGTTACATTGTGAAAGGATCAGCACCCTGTAGTTCAGTCTGACTGACGTTTCATCAGAGGCGTTTGAGGTGCCACACTGACTGACTCTTGAAAACACAACGCACACAGCCTCCCAGCGAGCGATGCCACCGGAGGCTTTGTTAAAAGTGCGCTGCCTTAAGCCGCCTGCTTTTTCCAAGCCTCCCCATTATGCCTTAGTCAGTCGGGCAGAAAGCGGAAAGAGCCACTCTTTCTGCAGTCATGTGGGCACACTGGCATTACCGCTCAGCTCAGCGTTGGATATTTGTGAGTCATAGAAACAGAAGGGAGGGCACGAGGGCCACGTCTCGGAGGGAGAGAAATGTATAATTGGAAGGGTTATATAAGTGTCCAAATCCTCCACAGAAGATTTAAAACCTACCTCCCACCCACCCCCCTACCCTCTCCAAATGCCCCACGCTATCCATTGTGGGTCGTTTCTAGTTTTGAAAAGCAGGTAAGTCGTTGTGACAACGGTGACAAATCCTCTCATGTAGAATACGGAGGTGTAGTTTAGCTTCTGGTTAAAACCTTTCAGGTCTCGAAAAGGATCTCTGGGGCTAATTGCCTCCTGCAGAGGTTATATATATATATATATATATATATATTTAGCTATTATTTATGAATTCATGTTCGGGCAGGAATTCATCTTAGCGTGGCTGTGGTCTACAGTAGGATTGGGTGACAAATGGGCAGATATTTACCAATGTCTGCTGTGATATCTGGTACGGCTGATACACAAGCGCATTTCCGTGTGTATCAGAGTGTCATCGAAGTTATGCTATGTTATGCCTTTTTCTGTGAGTGTGTAAGTGCATGACCCTGTTTGTGTGTGTGTGTGTGCGTGCGCGGTCATGGTTGGGTGCACGTGCCCAAAGTCTAGCCACCCACTTGGCCCAGATGCACTTGTGTGTGTGTGTGTGTGTGTGTGTGCGCGTGTGTGTGTACAGTGTGAAATCTGGGACTGCATGGCTGCGTCACTCATGCATGGCCCCCCACTATGTCAGGCCTTGTGTTCAGAGCAACCCCCCCCCCCCCCACACACACACACACACACCAACCAGCGGCCCCCTTCCTCACTGCCTTTACCAGTCACTCTTACCAAGAAGGATTTAGGTCAGCTAACACACACACACAGGTATACACAAACACACACACACACACACACACACACACACACACACACACACACACACACACACACACACACACCACTTAACATGAGTAGGAGCCCATTGGTTCTGATGGCCTGAAGCAGATTTAGTTTACAAGAGTGTGTCTGGTTTTATTATAACCTGGACGAAACCAGCGGGTGAAGGCGCAGACACAGACCCTGAGATGTGTGTCAACGACCCTATTGTTTACAGTCTGATTCCAGACTATTTTAGATTTATTTAATACATTTATAGCAGTACAAAATCAAATACAAGTATTTGCTTTATGTTGCATTATCTTAAGTGAAACGCTTTGATTGTCTTACACCATTCGTCGGAAGTCAAGTCACCCCGGAGAGATCCCGCACAGAGGGTTGTGTTGGTACATCCATACCAGTCATTGCCCCCCCCCCCCCCCCCCCCCCCCCCATCCCCATTTACATGCCGCCTCTAAAATCAGATTATGTATGGGTTCAATTGACTTAATGGATTTGAAGAGACTAGATCCTATTAATGAATTGGGTGCCCTGAGGCAAGGCCCCAACCGGTAGCGAGCTAATCTGGCATGCAAATTAAATCCTGCCTCAATATGCCTGCCTATTTAATGCGATCCATTACACACTTTCGCTTATTTATATATACTATTATGAAAGGAATGGGCTTATAAACAAAGGGAGGGTGGTGTTTGTTCATTAAATGCTATGCTATGCTGCTGGACCTCTTTTTCCCTCTCTCGCTGCACTATGGCCCCAAGGCCAGTGGAGGGAGCAGTTCCTTTCACTGTTGTATGGTTCACAACCAGGCTGGGTCCCTACACCAGGGTGGGGCCCCTCCATGCTGTGCTCTGGGGCCCCCTGCTCCTCTGTGCTGTTAAATGGGATTAGGCCGGCCAGCCTAAATTACATTCAGTAAGTGTTTGCTCCTGTACCGATTCATGGCGCCTAATCTCATTTGACGATACTGTACATTTCTTGGATGAGGTCCAGCGAGTGTGTGAATTCCCCCCTCGGTGAGATTACAGCCGGGTTTAATGTGGGTTAGCAGAGTGGTTTTAATGCATTGGACTGGAGTGGGACGGACGTGGGGTGCTGGTTGGACTGGGGCTGCAGCATCACGGCGGGAAACGTTTAGTCCGTTGTACAACGGCGACGAACAAAGTTGGTGCTGTGATGCTGCAGGAAGATAGGAAGACTATGCACAGATGGAGCACTGGAAACCATTGTCTGACCCATGATCACGCTGGAGCCTGACTGTCTCTACTACCATCTACTCAGGTACCCGGGTGGTGTGGAGGGTTCTCAGGACACGAGGGTGGTCGGGCTGCTGCTGCTTTCCCAGGTGAAAGGTTCTGGGTTCGATTTCCGATGCCCACGACCTACCTGTAGTCATCCTTCAGCCAACTTCCCTGATCCCTAACCTTTCCTTTTAAATGACCCGCTTCGGTCCTCACTGGTAGTCGCTTTAGGAAGAATAGAATCAGGTGAGAATAGGTCATTGTTCTCAGGTCTACTTGGTGCATGGGATCTCCTAGCTGTTACTCTTGGTCCAAGTTGTGTGTCCCAGTATCAGACGGAAAAGGGACAAGGGTCACAGGGAGGCCAGGTTTCCCGGCAGACCTTTGTTGAGATCTTACATCCAGATTTGCTTACCTCTCCAACCTGGAAACAATAAACCGCCTTTTAGATGCCGCAGCAGAACAACGCTGGCTGGCCAAGGCGGAGAATGCTGAGGAAGATAGTCGTGTCAGTGGAACACCCCAAAAATAATTGATTAGCTGTTTACCTGTGGATAAGTGTAAATCATTGCTCTGCCAGAACTAGTCCACGATATCCAGCAATGTGTTGCCAAAATATCGGCCAACGCTCTCGTGTAGTGCATGTCTCGTGAAGCGCGCCGTCCTCGGTCGGGGATCAACGTCGCATTCAATCTGGTTCAACCCGTCTCAGCGCATACATCAGCACAAACCGGCTATTTTGAGCGAAATTGAATAAGACATGAATTGAATATTTGCCGTTTATCTGACATTGGTTCCCGGACAAATATAAATAAATAAAGCCTTCCCGTTGTAGGTGTATACTCGAGTGTGCGCGCCTCATTTCAAGCACAATTAACTTGAAATGGAGTGCTCCAGGATCAATAGTCCCCATTTGATCCAGGGCGGAATCAAAGGGGGGGCAGGGGAGGGGGGGGGTCTGTCACTCCATGGAAATGGCCCACATATGGTAATACAGCGGGCTTTACAACAACTCACAGGATTTACTGTTTCTGTTTTTTAAAGCAACATGAATAGCAAACAGCGTGCCCGCCACCCCTGGGAGCCATCGTGTTTTATCATGGCCTCAATTAAATGTAAAATAGTAAAATAGAGGTAGGATTTATACCTGATGAACAGGATGGGGGGGGGGGGGGGGGGTACGTTGATGCAGAGTGGAAATAAAGCCAGAGAACCGTTGGCAACAATGGACTGTAACATGGGCTGGAGAGTAAACGGCTTCATAGAAATAAAGAATCATGGAAGGTGGTGGTGTAGGACGAAGTGGACGTGTAGGACGACACTATACATTTAGAGCTTGGGGTAAAAAAAGTAATTGTTAAGTTAAACGGTCCTATGCACCGTATGTATTAAAATCGTCATTGAGCTCCGACGATTTGTTAAAGAAGGTTAACGTTGAGCTGGTCCATGGAGGCGCTTGTTCTGCGGACAGGAGCAGATCCTGAGCAGGCTGCTGCAGGCCGCTTCGTCAGAACAACATCTTCAGACCGCAGTGGCTACCTAGCGCCGCGCAACGCCAGCAGACAAATGAACGCTGAACGACCCTGACGTAGCCCTCCTCCCTTCATCATATAAATAACAAAAAGTGGAGCGAGTACGGCGGGCCACGCCAGGGGGGGGGGGGGGGGGGGGGGCGGGGATGGCCGGGGTTTCGACGGGCTGGAACGGAGGGGGTGCAATTCCCCAACGGGTGCTTATGCGAAATGCAACTTTCGAACCATTTTCCCCCAGCTCTGTGGCATTTATTTGCCGGGACTCTGTTTCAATTTAAAGGGAATGGCAGCTGAAGGAGGCACAGGGGACAGTGTCTCATCACCGCCACTTACCTCTCTTATGGGGCCGCTGGCGGCCTCGCGCAGCGCAGCAGGCAGCCCCGCTCACACACTGAAGACCACCACCAGTCAATGTAATGTGGCCAAGCCCAGATAGCCCATATTCTCCATCCTTCTGTGGTGCTTTTTGTGTGTGTGTGTGTGTGTGTGTGTGTGTGTGTGTGTGTGTGTGTGTGTGTGTGTGTGTGTGTGTGTGTGTGTGTGTGTGTGTGTGTGTGTGTGTGTGTGTGTGGGGGGGGGTTAGTGGGTAGGTAGGTAGGGGGTGATCTTCCTAATGGTGCAACAACAGTATATATATCGTGCACTCAGAATGTGCAGTTGGTAATGTGGTGTTTTTTGACATAAAAACACACCCTTGTCTCCCTTGGCCCTCTCTCTCCCTCCCCCTCTCCCCATCATTACAATACGATCGACTTGATTGTCGCAGAAGAATGCATTTCACTGTGTTGGTGCACAGTTTTGAAGCCG
This sequence comes from Gadus macrocephalus, assembly GCF_031168955.1. Classification (NCBI taxonomy): domain Eukaryota; kingdom Metazoa; phylum Chordata; class Actinopteri; order Gadiformes; family Gadidae; genus Gadus; species Gadus macrocephalus. The sequence continues at coordinate 8,058,689 of NC_082399.1, forward strand.
AGCACGACCGCAAACACAAACAACAACCAAGAAAGTTCTGGGTTGCCTGGTCCACTGAGTGATCCAGCGTTAAGGGCGAATCTTCCATCATCTCTGCCAAGGAATCTAAATGGTCGACCTTGTGGTCAAGAACTCAACTCATTGCATTAATTATCTTCTAATATCTTGATCACAAGAGTCATTAACAAAGTGGGATAAAAAAACGTGTGGCAGTGTGCCCAAGGACATTTCAAATGGGTCTGGTTCTGCCGAGCCGGCATACGGACGTTGGTCGCCCAAAGGGTTAAACGCTGATGAAGAACAAACAAACACGTCCATAAATAGGTGCTTTTTTTCCCCCCGGAAGAAAGCGTTTATATGCGAGGAGCTCATTTGGAATTCAGCGGATTGTCTCACCCAACGGTCGAACATACAGTGTTGGCGGCGGGGGGTAAATTAGGGCTCGGAGATGAATTATCAAACAATTAAAAAACCCAGGCAGAGCCAAAAGGAAACAGAGCACATATGATATTGGCGCTGGTCTCCGGGTGGATTCTGTTGTCTCGTTTCTTCGTTGTGTGTGTGTGTGTGTGTGTGTGTGTGTGTGTGTGTGTGTGTGTGTGTGTGTGTGTGTGTGTGTGTGTGTGTGTGTGTGTGTGTGTGTGTGTGTGTGTGTGTGTGTGTGTGTGTGTGTGTGTGTGTTGGGGGGGGGGGGGCTCTTCACATTTCAATTTTAATTATAAAAAAACTATGCATTCACTGCATTGTTGACCTCCAGAAACCGCATTGAAAACCTGTTTTATCAGAGCTCACCCACAAACAAGACAGATAACATGCGTCGTTGAGACAATGTGAATCCATGTGTAAGAAAAGCTAGCCCCTGATTCCTCAGCACCCCACCCGGCCCCCCTTAACCCCCCCCGCCCTCTACACACACACACACACACACACACACAGCCCAATCCCTATCCCCCAAACACATAAACAGGGAAAACATGCACAACTGTAGATATTCATTTTAATTTCAATTTCAATTAAAGTTCCTAAGTGTGACACCCAAAGAGAAACGACCTTGCTTTTAATTAGGGAGTCCAACTTCATGGATGCAATTATTGTGTTCCCGAGCATTCCCCCCCCCCCCCCCCCCACCTATTAGATGAGCTGCAGACTCCTATACTGAAGCCTATGCCGGGATATGGTTTACATATTTATCTCCTTTCCCCCCCCCCCCACCCACCCACCAAAGGCCCCTTTTGTCAAGATGACTTCATAAGCAAACAGCAAAACATTGCCAGCCTGCTTCTCCTTTCTATCTCCTATGCAACCACTTCAAAAGCGTTGGCATAAACCGAGTACGATGCAAGCTGTACCAAAATACGCACGGTCAATGTGGTGTTTATGCTACAATAACTCCATTGTGATCATATTTGGCGAAAAGAGAAAACGACAGATGACACGAGAACCAGAATCAGAATCAGAAAAATCTGTACGTGGGTACAAAACACTCAACCCTAAAAGAACATTAACTAAAGAATCGAAATATAGATCCCGAAAAATACATCGAAGATGGAGAACGCACATGTGCATGTGTGCAGCTGTGTGTGTGTGTGTGTGTCTTCTCCGCCGGCGATGAAGAAGTCATCGTTCTCCCGGACCACACATCGCTGCTGGCTGCTGGCTGCTGCCCAGTGGTCAATAATCTATTAGGGAGGGACGGCCAGGATCCCCCCTTCCTCCCCCTGTGACTAATGCACTGCTCACAGGCGGCCTCCGAGAGGTTAATGCCGCCCAGGTGACCTGCGCCTCCCCCTCCCTCCCCCAAACTGACAACTGCTGTCAATACGGGATACGGAAAGGCTCATTCTCAGCCAAATTGAGAATAGGCTGACTGCCGATGAGGAAAAGCGGGGTTATGCACGGGCTAATGTAGTGATGGGCTAATATATTAGCCCTCTCTGTAGATACCATTCCATTTCAGTTGGTGAGATGATATATACTGTCTTGCATACACTCTTCATAGAGATAAATATTCAGCAGAGGTGACGAAGTAATCAGCAAAACCTGTTCATAATTGTCGGATGCTTGTACACGTGGTTGAGTATGATCCAGTGATCTACTTAACCTGCGAGAGTGTCAACTGCGGTGTTAATGGCCTCCTGCAGAGACGGTGGCTGTCTCTCTCTGTGTGTGTGTGTGTGTGTGTGTGTGTGTGTGTGTGTGTGTGTGTGTGTGTGTGTGTGTGTGTGTGTGTGTGTGTGTGTGTGTGTGTGTGTGTGTGTGTGTGTGTGTGTGTGTGTGAATGCATGAAGGAGCTTTGTGTTTGACGGTTTTCTCACAGATCTCTGTAGGAGCCTGCTTGTTGGATCGTCGGGTTTTGTGTGATGTCCTTTCCATAAACATATGTCTGCATATGTATGGAGAATCTGTAGGCAACGGGTGTAGATTTCGGTGTCAGAAGCGCTATGGTTTTCCGATTGTTGTCCGAGTAGTATCGACCAATCATGTTTGAGCACCCTTACCATGCAGGTGAACAGTCCCTATGGAGAGCAACTATTTCTAATGCCTGATGATGTCGCTCTTATAAGATATCTGAACATAGAGATCAGCCCAAAATGTTGGTCCGGCCCTGGAGCACCTACAGAAGATATAGAAACTATGATCAGGCGCACGGAGGAGGAGACTTGGCCCGGTTACCCTTTATCCAGCCTCACCAGAACACCAGAAATAATACCAGCTTTTGCTGGTGGTAAATCGTCGTCGGACGATAGCTGATGGTTTCCGAGATTGTGTGTTATGTATTGGTATGGTATGTAATTTGAATACATCCTGATCAATGTAGGCTGGTAGATTGACTTTGTCGGTGAGAGAGAGCGAGAGAGAGAGAGAAAGAGAGAGAGAGAGAGAGAGAGAGAGAGAGAGAGAGAGAGAGAGAATAAAAATGAGCCCTTAAAGGGGACTTCCAGTGCTTTAGCAAAATGGAAATTGCGGCCTCATCCGCAGCGTTTAGGCTGCACGTCTCTCTCTTTTGTACTTCATTGGGGTTCATAAATCAACTGCCTGTCACGTCAACTCTCGACGTGTTTCCAATCGGAGCGCGAGGACAGACCCCGTAGGGGCGGGCCTTGGCGTCTGCGGCCCCCACTCCTCTGCTGCGAAGCAGACGTAAATTAGCCGCACCTGAATGACAAGGCGCAGTGCCCCCCCCCCCTCCTCCCCCACACCATAGCTCTCCCCCCCCACCCCGGGGCCCCCAGAGGGACTGTGATCTCCACACAAACTCTCTTTTAATAGACTTACACCTCATTTGGCCTCTAAAGCTTGTTGAAGGGTCCCTGAGGACGTGGGTGGAGGGAGGTGGTGCTGGAGAGGCAGGGGGGGAGGCAGAGGCCCCCTTCAGAGGTCAGCCCTCACCGCTCGCTGTAAAACCAGCTGCAGCGTGAGGGAAGCGTGTGATTGGCTGGCCTTTCACAGGCCCCAGAAGGGGGCCCCAGTGAAAGGCGAGGGGACAACCGCCGCCACGTAGCACAACAACAGGGACGGTTTTGTCTGGCCTGTCACGGCCAATATTTGTTATGGTACGGGGAGGCTGTTTGAGATCACGGTCTCCATGGGGGGGTTACAGGGGAAGTACGGTCGCCATCGCCGCGAGCAACTATCACTTGACGAGAGGCTAACTATCACTTAATCTGCATTCCCGGTGTGCAGACAATGTGTTTGGTTGCGGGTTAATGTGTGTGTGTGTGTGGTGGTTTGTGTGTGTGTGTTCTCGGCAGTATGGCGGGGGTGGGGGAGGGGGGGGGGAGGGGGGGGGGGGGAACCTGCATGGGTATTGACTTGTGTAAGCAGGCCAATAGGATACTGTTGCTCTGTACACAAATCAATATATGATGGGTAATGTAATAGAAAACAATGGCGTACTGTGTCAACTGGGTCTCTCTGTGTGCTATTGTAATAAATACTCTCTCTCGGACCTCAGAGTGTCATGAGTCATGTGCCTCTGATGTTTTGTAATATTTAAATCAACAACAAAACTCCAAAGTGAATTCTATTTATATTTTTCTATTTTTCTCTGCCCAAATAAAGAACTGGCGGAGACAAGGCAAATCAAACTGAATCTGGGGCTGTCTATGCTGACCAAAGTCGCATCACGAGAGCAATGGCTGCGTATGTGGTCTCATGTGTGTGTTACCTGGCTTCCTGCTGCCTCTATCACCTGTCCCTACACGGTGTGCGGGCGTATGTTCCAGCCATCCTGCGACAAGGGGCTCTGCCTGCTTATAATGGAATCATACATGTTCTGTGTCTTAAGGTCAATTCCGTAGCGCGGGTCGTTATATTATTCCAATTGGCCACTTTTGGACATCAGGAGCGCTCAGTTCCTGGTAATTGGCTGAATGAACCCCATAACCAGGACAAAGGGAGGGGATGAGAAAGGTGAGCTTTGCGCTTCCACCGAGAACGGTGTGTGTGATGAATGCACAAGCGAGATAGATCGAGAGCAGGGGGCAATTCTTTTTATTTCATTATTTGATTTGACCAATACTGTTACATCATGCACGGGAGGATAGCGGACACGAATGGCGTTGTAGGGTTTTGGAATTGTGTGTGTCGTATATACTCTCCTCTCTCTCTCTCTCTCTCTCTCTCTCTCTCTCTCTCTCTCTCTCTCTCTCTCTCTCTCTCTCTCTCTCTCTCTCTCTCTCTCTCTCTCTCTCTCTCTCTCTCTCTCTCTCTCCCCCCCCCCCTCTCTATATATCACGGTGACATCCAAAGCATTTATGGTTAATTATTTCAGAAGAACAGCCCCCCCTTGCCGCCTCTCCCTGCCTCCCTCCCTCCCTCTCTCTACCTCCCTCCCTCTCTCTCCCTCTCTCTTCTCCCTGTGTTCATTTTAAAGCATTACCCTGGCGTCCCAGGGGTGCGCCGTTTGCATTTAAATGAGGCGCGGCTCAGACACTCAGCAGCAGATAACTTCCTCCGCTGAAATGTGGCCGGGGGTTAAGTGGTCCCGGCGCTCACGCCACCCACCTCAGCCCAAACATGACAGCTGGGGACTTGACTGTTGCTATGGAAATCATCGTCAACCCCCCCCCCCCCCACACCCCTACACCCTCAACCCCAACAATGCCCCCCCCCCGCCCCCACAGACTGCTCATTTGAGAGACACACACCAAAGTCCTTCCTCCTCCTGCTCCTGCTCCTGCTCTCTTATGCGCTAACAAGTCCCACGCCGTTGTCTCTGGCCATGGTTCTTGCCTGTTTCAAACAGGGTTTAACTGAAAAGGTGTGGTGCTGGGGGGGATGGAGATGGCTCCAGGAGCAGCCGCCGACGTGTTTAGCTGCTCTCAGCTGTGCTGCCTGCCTCTGTGGATGAAATATAAGTAAGGCGGTTGCTAGGGTTCAGGGGCGCTAAAGAGTGAGAGAAACTCCACACCTTGGCCGGACCTAGAACAATAGAAGAGAGACAGCCTGCGCGCGCATTCTCGTTCTGTGTTTGTCAGATTGATCCTGAGGTTGCGAGACCACGCTGCACAGGTGATAATGGTGGAAAATAAATCTAGAACTGTTTCTCTAACTGATTCAAGGTGAATCCACCCCGTTTTATGTGGTGTTGTGGTGAGTCAATCGTTCTCACCCTCAACACTGTAGTCTAGTCAAGTTATGTATGTATAAGATGTGCGCAGTAGGTAGACAAAGCATTTAGAGGTTGGTATTTGGGTATATAGGAGTTTGGTATTTTTGTATGTAGTAGTTGGTATTTGGGTATGTAGTAGTTTGGTATTTGGGTATGTAATGCTTTGGTATTTGGGTATGTAGTAGTTTGGTATTTGGGTATGTAGTAGTTTGGTATATGGGTATATAGAAGTATGCATTAGGTTGGTATTTGGGTATGTTAATTTTGATATTTGGGTATGTAGTAGTTTGGTATATGGGTATATAGAAGTATGACTTTGGGTATGTATTAGGTTGGTATTTGGGTATGTTATATTTGATATTTGGTTATGTAGTAGTTTGGTATTTGGGTGCTCCAGAAGTTTGATGATGTTCACAGCGAGATTTCTTTATAGCAAATAAATGGCCTTCACCTTCACAAGTTTTCCCCCAATACACCTTACGTCCAAACACACTGTTGTCAAATAAAGTTTCTAAGCGTTTATTTCATAAGCTTATAAAATAATAATAAAGATTTAATTGGAATGATTCCTCCATTGTATATTTTGTAGTTCCACCAGATGGAAAAGGCCAGATGGAGGAACAAAATCACCACTCACTGCCCGTCCAACTCTAGGTTATATAAATATCTCAAACTGTTTATGCAACGGCCTGTAATTATAAATCCTTCACTTCTGTTCCTCATTGAACAAAAACAAGTCACAAGTAAGTGCTTTAGAAATCCTCCTATAGCCGTCATGTTGTAACTTGTAACACCGTCAGAACAAAGAGTACGGCAGTTATTCCTCCTCACAGAAGCGGACTGATGAACAGCGCCAGAGGAGTAGGGCTATGCTAAAGTTATACATCACGCTAAATAATTATCTGCTGTACATTTCATCACTCCCATAACCCCCTGTCTCAATCAATCCTGAGCCCAGGGTTCTGGGGAACCACTTGCTGTGCAAACACACACACACACACACACACACACACACACACACACACACACACACACACACACACACAGTCTCACACACACACACACACACACACACACACACACACACACACACACACACACACACACACACCACCCCCGACCGCACCATGTGACCTGTCTACCAGAGCTCAGCGTTCAATCTAAGTGTATTCCTTAACAACAGCAGGACGTCTTGCTTTTACTTCAGTGTGTGTGTGTGTGTGTGTGTGTGGGGGGGTTATTTGCCAGTGACTGAAAAATATGATCGAGAATATATTCTTCAGGGTTATTTGGGTTCTGAATTTCAATGTCATTCAGAGATGTGAAAAGCTTCAAACTAAAAAAGTTTCAGACAATTATCTTTAAAGACAGATCTTAAGACATTGATTCATACGATGCAGCTTCCAGAATTATTGAATATTCTAGAAGAATACCTGGTGGCATTGAGACGTACACTGACACCCCGGCTTATGAGAAGTTGCATGTGAACGTCAATAGCAGTAGTGAGCAGGCTTATGGAGGGGGGGGGGCCACCCCTTCTCCACGTCCACGTCCACGTCCACGTCCACGTCCACGTCCACGTCCACGTCCTCCTCTGGGGCATGAGCTCACCTGCTGAG
>NC_082399.1:8066021-8098760 GCF_031168955.1 Gadus macrocephalus
TGCTACATGTAAGGGTAGATTTACAAATAAAAATAAAAAAGCTTTTAGATGCTAAAGTTTGATATAGTATTGATTCATGGGTGAAGCCGTTTTGATGTTTCTGGGGGGTTTGTCATTAATGCATTTTTTCCGAAACACTTATTTAATATCAGGAACAGTTTGGGTTTTAGGGGTCGAAAGCCTGTTGCGTACAAATGTAAATCATCAACATTGTCCTTGGAAAGAATATTGTTGTTTCTGTTACGGTGTAGCTGTTCGGCCCCCCCAGGAGGGTTTTGACAGTGTTGTATACCTTCCCTCCAGTCCCCCCCCCCCCCCCCCCCCCCCCCCCCATTACACAAATATCAATATCTAGATGGTCTGATGCGGCCCTGATAAACACCACAACGTTTTAATAGGAACACAAACCCCAAACAGGAACGCAGAGGTTCGCAGACAAAGGATAATTTTGTTATGATGAGTCCTTTAATAATGAATTATTTTGATAATTTATGCCAGAAAATAGCAAAAAAATCATTCATCATGTTGATGTGTTGAAAACGGAGGAACCAAGTATAAACGGATAGGAGTATAATGGCCAGAGGTAAAAGCAAAGCGACCAGTCAGCCATTCTCTCTCTAGAACCCCTCCCCAAAACCTTCCCCGGCAAGCACCATCCAAACCCTGCCTAATACAGGATGAACAGTTTGAAAAGTTCACAAATTATTGTGACAGCTCTCTCTCTCTCTCTCTCTCTCTCTCTCTCTCTCTCTCTCTCTCTCTCTCTCTCTCTCTCTCTCTCTCTCTCTCTCTCTCTCTCTCTCTCTCTCTCTCTCTCTCTCTCTCTCTCTCTCTCTCTCTCTCTCATCTCTCTCTCTCTCTCTCTCTCTCTCCAAGTGCCATTCAGATTAAAGGAATCTAATGCTGGCGTAAGCTTGTGCAAGGCAATAAGGAACTATTGCTTTCCTGTCACATGTAATTTATAGCTTTCTATTTGCATCTGTTTGCCCGTGTGACTAATCCCCAACTTTTTCCTCCCCTAGCGCCGATCGATACACCCTCATCCGCACATTGGCACCTGGGGGTGGGAAATGGGTGGGGATGGTTGTGTGTGTGTGTGGGGGGGGGGGGGGGGGGGGGGGTGCTGTCAGTTTACAGAGATGTGTGATCTGGGGAGCCATGTGCAGGGATAGTGGTCTGTGATGCTCCCCTGCCCTCCCCCCCCTCCTCCCACCCACATCCTCTGCCTATCTATAGTGCGGGAGAGGAGAAGGGAGAAAGTGGGAGAGAAGGAGGAAAGGCAGAGAGAGAGAAGGGAGGAGAGAGAGGGATAGAAGGAGAAGGAAGATAGAGGGAGAGGAGGAAATGGAAAGATGGGGTAGATGACAAGAGAGATTGAAAAGGGAGAGAGAGGGAGAGAATGGGAGAGAGAAAGAAGGGGAGAGAGAGGTAGGGAAGAAGGAGAATGGAGAGTGTGAGAGAGTGGTAGGGAAGGGGAGAGAGTAAGTTAAGGAGGGGAATGAAGAGAGAGAGGGAGCTGATTAGTGGGGTCCAGGTAGAGGCAGTGAAGCTAATCATTGAGGTGAATTGATGTGATTTCATGCTTTGTTTGCAAGATCACCCGGACCAAAAGCGCAATGGAGACTTTTCTCTATACTTCACCTTGAACCTATATAAAAATAAACAACACTCTGACCATTGAGTAGAATGTGAAATCATCATCTTTGAGGAAATGTACTTCAATCTATGCTAAAGGTCGGACAGAACATTTTACATATTTCTTGAAGGAATGGTAAGGAATTGCAAACGTGGAACCAGGAAATGCAAACAGGAATTGCAAGGAATTGCAACCTTTTTGTATGGTTGTCATAGGACTAAAACAACGTTTGCCGTTGTCCTTGTCCTGCAGGATTATCAGAACAAAAGTCCAGCAGCCCTTCCATCCGTCTCCTGATGGAACATCGCTCTCAACGCCGGGCCACACCATCGGTAAAGCGCCTCACTCCATTTAAAGGCCATTCTAACAACAACCCGCATAGAGCAAGCCGTTTGCTCTTCAATGCAACGCAATGTTGCCTACAATGTAGCCTGCATCGTAGCCGACCTTATAGCCTGCAGCGTATCCTACAACGCAGCCTGTGATGTAACCTGCAACGTAGCCTGCTATGTAGCCTGCAACGAAACCTGCAACGTAGCCTGCAACGTAGCCTACAATGTAGCCTGCAAAGTAGCCAACAATTTAGCCTGCAACGTAACCTGCAACGTAGCCTGCAACGTAGCCTACAATGTAGCCTGCAAAGTAGCCAACAATGTAGCCTGCAACGTAGCCTGCAACGCACCCTGCAATGTACTCTGCAACGTGGCCTGCGATGGAGCCGTATGCGCACCACATTTAGCTATAAGCTTGAGCCCTAACGATAGCTTCATGTGTGTTTCATCTGCCTCAGTACCAAGCACAGTGTCTCCACCGGTAACTACCGCCTCCAACGACCCGGTCGGCTCGTACTCCATCAACGGCATTCTGGGAATTCCACGATCAAACGGCGAGAAGAGGAAAAGAGACGAAGGTGAGAGAGAATTCTGTAAGGAAATTTTTCTTTTTCACTTCATTTCATCTTAATGTTACAAAGGCAACAAGCACAATGCATTACATATTGTGAAGAGGCTAGCATCATTGTGACAGCAGTTCTGTAAAGGAGGCCTGTGTCTTTAAATAGGCTCTTACCAACACACATCTCCAACAAGCAAAAGCATTATATAAAAATGTGCAAAGTTGCAAGTGTGTCAATCTGACAAGGATGCCTGCTTGATTTGAAGACACAGCCTCCACTGTTGTCTCCTGCGATTAATCTTTATGGGCGTGATTAAGAGGCCTCAGATAATTACATGTCAAGATGATGTAGCCAGCCACCTAGGTCAGGGCAGAGGCAACCATCTCCCCGGGAAAGAGCTTTTCAACAAAACTGTCTCCACTTGACGCTGCTAGTGCTGCTGCTGCTGCCGGAGTCGTAGGTTAGTGGCGAGAGTAGTGCCTGAGGCGATATAGATTATTGGCTCTGTAAGCAATGGGCTTGCTTAATGTCACCACATAAGCAGCCTGATGAGAATAGCTAAGCAGATGCAGTCGCTACCCGGAGAATTAAAGACGCATTCCGCCGTACGGGTGAGTGGGTGGGGGGGGGGGGGGGGGGGGGGGTTGATGTGGCTCCCAAAAGGGGGGTGTGTATATAAACAGTATATCAAACAAGGGGGGGGCGGGAGGAGACAGTAGATTTATTTCTGCAGTGTTTCGGACCGGGGAAGCTAATCAGAGCACGCGGCGGTTTACATAGCGTTTTTCTTTGTTCTGGCATTTGAGCGAGGCGTAGGGGTTTTTGCAGGATATTGAGTGGAATCGATGTTTTATGTGTTGAGAGGGGGGGGGGGGTGAGGGGGGGGGGGGGGGGAGAGGAGGCGGGAAGGGAAGGAGCGCGGGATGACTAATGACCTGTCAGAGGTAGATTTCCTGGCAAAGATATAAAAAAAACAGCATGACGTGGACATGGCAAATGACATAATCAAGTCCCTCCTTCCCTCTCTCACCCGCTTCGATCCCCCACCCCCCACGCCACCACCACCACCTCCTCCTCCTCCTACTCCTCCTCCTCCTCCCCTCCTATAAGAGATGCCATTGTGAGGGCAACGGGCTGCAAACGTCTGGTGTCTCCGAGAGTTCATTTACAGTCTTTGCAGAGGACGTGGCGTATTAGCCTGCGTGTAATGTCTAGTCACCCAGTGATAGAATGCACACATTTCTATGCAGATTGCTACTGAAGGGCAAAGAGGTATTAAAGGGCAGGCGGGGAGGAGTGAGGTGTGTGCGCCGTGAGTGTGAGTGTGAGTGTGTGTGTGTGTGTGTGTGTGAGTGTGAGGATGACAGCCCCCATGTTTCTACGGCTGTTCAGACTCAAGTCATCCCCCTGATGTGCTGCCATTTCTGTGATTTAGGACCTCGGCCAGTGTTGCGATGGAAGGGAAGAAGTGCGTGTGGTTGTGTGCGTGTGCGTGCGTGCGTGCGTGCGTGCGTGCGTGTGTGTGTGTGTGTGTGTGTGTGTGTGTGTGTGTGTGTGTGTGTAGGGGGGATGTTTGTGTTCATGTGTGTGCGCATGTGTGTGTAAACATACATGTGAGTGTCTTCATGCGGAAAAATTTGCATACACGTCTGTTTGTTGCATTGTGTGTGAGTGTGCGTGCGCTTATGTTTATGTGTGTGTGTGTGTGTGTGGGCGTGTGCTCAAACATACATGCATGTACACAAATGTGTGTGCGAGGGCATTGTGCGTGTATGCGTTGCAGCGGTGTGTGTATGCGTCATTGCAGTGTAGGAGGGTAGGGACCGGGTTGGGGGCGGCGGTGTGTGGTTCTTATATACTCTCACTGCCTCTGTAGCCAGTCGGAGCCCACCTAGAAACACAGTGTCAGGGACACTCTATCTTTCCCAAACATAAACCCCATGCCTCTACACACAAACACACAAACACACACATGCACACACACCCCCACACACACCCCCCCACACACACACACACACACACACACACACACACACACACACACACACACACACACACACACACACACACACACACTCCCACGCACACACACACACACACACACTCCCACGCACACACACAAACACCCACACCCACACGCATACACACACACATACTCATGTATCATCAAAACAGTGCTTCAAAAACAATGTCTTGCCCGGGGCCACAGTTTGTAAGAATAGTATATTACATACTACGGTACCCTCCAGATAGCATTGTCGTCTTGCTGTCTACTGTTTTAAAGCGCACCTAACCCAACCCCGGACAGAATGTCTCTCTGTCCGCACTGAATGATGTGCAGGGATGTCTCAGAATATCCCCTCTGCACATACGCATGCGTTCCTTCAACCCTACACTACTCTTCTATTTTATCAATCGAGATCATCCGCTACCATCAGTTCGCCTATTGTCTATCATTAGTTCTTAGCGAGGATCATTATTTACATCCGTCCATTGCACGCCTCATCCTTTTGAATACTCAAATCCCTCTGAGGTTTGCTCTACGCAGACTGCAGCATGTTTGCCAATCATAACCCTGTATTGTTTTCTGCCTGGCCCAGTAGGCAGTGTAAGGCATCGCAGTGTAAGGCAGTGTATATTCCAGTTAATGCTTGCATTCAATTTATCCCCACCGCACACACACACATGCACGCACACACACACATGCACATACACGCATAAGCGCAAAAACACACAAATACACGGTAGCGATTGAATGCCTGAGCCCTATTTAACTCGGTAAGCCCCATGATGATTATGGCACAGGCAGTCATTATCAGCGGCTGAAAACAGGAGCAAAAATGGAGTCGGGGAAAATAGAATGGAGAGGAGGGTTGAGGAGAGTGTGGGTGGGGGCGGTGGTGGTATGGGGTGTGCGGGAGCACATAACCAGCCCCAGAGTATTTGTTTTAGGGCCGTGCCGTGGCATTCTGCCCAGTGTGGGGGGAGGGGGGGAGGGGGGAGGTGACAGCCATCCTAAGTTTCCCCAAGTCTGCGTTGCCCTTAAAGGAAAAAAGTCCCCAGCATTACAGGAGGGGGTGTGCAGATGATGTGGTGTGACACTCGCTGTGTACACCCAGGTCTCCTCCAGAGCCGCTTCGGGGACACAGGTGTCATAGGACCAATTAATCTGCTGTTGCACGTGTTGTCGCAAATTAAAAGTAGCATGGTACACTTGGCAGCGACCGTCGCTGATGGAGGAGTTGGTGGGGCGTTGGGACCCCTGTAGAGTGTGTGTGTGTGTGTGTGTGTGTGTGTGTGTGTGTGTGTGTGTGTGTGTGTGTGTGTCTCTCTCTCTCTCTCTCTCTCTCTCTCTCTCTCTCTCTCTCTCTTGCTTCTGTGACCATGGCTGTCCCGTGAAGTGACATATGTATGAGAATTTGCAATTCTGCGGGGAAAAGCTATTACCTCACAGATGAACATCCAAGTACAGCCCCCCACCCCCCCCACCCCCATATACCCCCCACCCACCCTCCCACCCACCCACACACACCCACACACACACACACACACTCCACCCCACCCCACTCTACCCCGCTCCAACCCGCTCCAGCCCACCGCGCCTTCACCACCACCCAGCCCAGCTCTGACCTGACCATCCATCCTGCTGTCGGCCAGCCCTCCATCCACCACCAGTCGCTGCTCACTAGGGTCCGGCCTAGGCCCCTCGTCCTTGTTATTACTGGTCCTTGATATTAGGTTATGTTAGCATGCTCCGTCTTTCAAAGTTGTATCCCACATCTTTTTGGTGTGAACATCCCCCCCCCCCCCCCCCCCCCCCCCCCACCACCTCTTAGTGTGTGGCTGGATCGATTTTAGGGGATTCTTAAAAAAAGAGTTTCAAAAGTATCCAGTCGGCCTTCACCTCTTTTTGATTCATGAGCGAGAGGGTGCTGCCTCGATACGGCGATCATCACATATTCCTGCAAAAACCACAAACAAGTAAAAGAAATTCAAGCCAGTAGCAGTGACAGGATGGATGCGGTGCTCTGCTCCAGTAGCTGTTGAATTAATTATACCTCCCTCTCCGAGCGTGTCTGTGTGAGCAGGGAACAGCGAGCACTGAGATGAGCCCCCTTACCCCCGTGTCCCGGCATCTGTCGGGGCAGGAGGGAGAGGGAAAACAGGGAGTTCCCCTTCCCAACCTGATGTCAGACGTGGCGACGCGACCCGTCGCGGCGCTAAATTAGATTAATAAAGACTTCTCGAGAAGCCCCGGAAAAACACAGCACAGGAAATTAACGGCCTACAGTTTGTTGTGCGATTGCGCCATTTATTACGTACTGATCGCAATTCCCACCACCCCCCCACACGCAAGCACTTTGCCTGTAATTACAGATCTCTTTCCCCGGGAACTTATTCTTGTGTCGGAGGAGTCGAGAGTTTACAGCAGCTTGTAACATTGAACCAGCAGGACTTGGGTTTGCTTTACGTAGATCCTGATTGGGGCGAAGAAACCCATCTGAGTCCTTCTCAGTCGATAAACAAATGAGTGTTCCCTGATTTAATTTGGCAACACACATATGGAACGGACTAACTGTAGCACGGTGCAGAGTTTGTGTTTCGACGAAAAGGCATGAGGGTATATCCGAGGGAAAGGAGTGAATGTATGTTGACATGTTATTGAAAGGCCGGGATAAGCCCATTCAAGTGAGAGGATCCTTTTAACGACCCTCAGGTGTCAGCCCAGCCCCCTGCGCCTCAGATAAATCAGAGGATTTAATTTGCCCAATGTAATTCTGTGTAAACAATCACAGGGTGTTCGTATGTGATCATCGGTATTCAAGGAGTGCGTTCCGATGCATCTCCCAGACTTCCGATCCGATATTTCCCCTTCCACATCAGCGACCATCTCTCGTTCTGTCTTCAGATCTCCGCCGATTGGGGTGATCTTTGGTAATCAAACCTTTGATCGTCCCCCTGTCCCCCCCCCACCCCCTGCTAGGGGTCGTGACCCCCGGGTGCCAAACCCACAGAGAGACGGCCGGTTTTCTTGATGCGCCAAAGCCGGCTCCCTCATTAACCAGGTGTTAATACAGTCCCACGTCAAGACCAATACGCTCCAGTCAGCCGCGATGATCAATAACCTGAGCGGAGCCTACCCCCTCCCCCTCCCCCTCCCCCGATAAACTGCTCAAAACAACACAAACACCGGGTCCGCTCCCGGAAGGTCAGAGATAACTTACTACTGTTGCACGATGGGGCAATTAAAGGGGAGGAATTAAAGGGAGAGATCAAGAGGGATTTGAGCGGTCAGAATAGCGACACTTACATAGTAAGTAGAGCGGCAGATTAGCTGTGCGCGCGCCTTTTCCTTTTGTACTCGCGGTGTAATTGAATATGCTAAAGCACATTAGGGATGCATAAAATAGATTCATGTCAGTCCACCGAGCGCGATTAAATGTCGACAGTAAGGTTCTAAATGTCACGGGTCCTTCATCAGCGCAATATGGACAGTGGCGCGAATTTCATGAGCGCAATATATGATAATAATAATAATAATAGGGGATTAAAACATAGATATATAGACCTTCCAGTGAACAAACGGAACAGCTGGGAGCAGTCTCCTTAATCAGGGTGTGTAGGATGAGTAGTGTAGGTTGGCCTGGGATGTGTGTGTGCGTGTGTCTGTGTGTACGTTTGTATGTGTGTGTGGGATGTGTATTACACAGTGTGTAAATGACAAATGTGGCGGCATCGATTATGCTCCCCACTCAGGCCGGGGCTGATGGAAAGGAATTGATGAGTGTGTTTGCGTTTGGTAAAACACCACCGCTGACAACACCCGCAACAACAACAACAAATTGAGCTTGATAAACCGACAACGTGGTGGACTGCGGGCGTCCGTCGAGGCCTTCCACCAGGGAAAGGATCGCAAAGTCGTCGTTTGCTTTCCGATTACGTTGTCGTCCCTTTGGTCCAGCTCGATACAGCGGTTTTAGTCTTTTAGCGATAGCACGGCTGTAAAATAGATACGACCGCGTCGTCATAGCCGACCCCTTGACGCTCCCCTAGTGTATCATCACGATCCCAAGAACACAAGAACACATACATGCCGACACTTAACATGTTCACACACACACACACACACACACACACACACACACACACACACACACACACACACACGCACACTCCACTCCACCCAGAGTGGCCTTCATAACAGAGTGAAACTCAGAGATCCTTATAAGAATCAGGTTTCACACGATGGCTCCCCAGGCAGTGAAAAAGAAAAGAAGATGAATAAGGTCAAGTGGTTAGACGATAGACCGGCGGCCATAACTATAACAGAGACACGATTGATCAATTGAATTCCGCGGCGCGAAGGGGAATGAAAAATAAATAAATAAATACGAAAGAAAAACAAAACAAACATGGGATTAAGTGGAGCATTATACGCACAATGAGTTGAGGCATGATTTTCATTTCAAGTTCATTCCAGCTCGCTCTCACTGGCGCCCAGATCAGGCAATCAATAAGAGGCCCTTGCATATCATACATCACCCACGCTCCCAGCCCTGCACAGAACATAATCTGCCGCAAATTTAGAATGACAGATTTGTACTGGAGCCCAAGTGTCATGGGGGGTTGGGGGGGCTGGAGGGGGAGGTGGGGAGAGCGAAGGCAGGACGACAGCCAGGACTAGGGGGGGGGGGGGGGGGGAGGGGGCGGAGGGGTGGAGGTTGAAGGGAAGGGTGGGGCTGGTGTTCTGGTGTGGTTTAGGTGGAGTCACCGAGGTGAGGGGAGGGGGTCACTGCTGCACACGCTGGTGGCTGGCCCGGGCACTGGGGCGTCTCTCCCTCTCTCTCATTAATCAGACAGGGTTATTGGGTTGCCCGGTCCTCTGTGGTTGTTTGTAAACCTGAGTGTTTACGAGATGTGTCTGTGCTCAGCGAGAACTAGAAGCAGCGATACAGGATTTAAAAGAGGCTTTACAAAAAGGTGCATTTTAATAATTTTAGGTGGATGTAGAAATACATATGTGGTGTAGTCACAGCAGTCTGCAGCTTTCGTTTGTCCACCCGTGATCGGCCACCACACCATGCATGCGTTTCAAAGCAATGCTAATCCATCAATTACCGAGGGGGTCTTGTGGATAGGATGGTGTTGATACTGTAGGGGGTAGCCGGCTCTCTGGCAAGACAGTTAAAACATAAAAACAATTGCGAGCGGCACTGTAGGCAGTGGCTCAGCATAGCCTTTAAGACATGGTGGAAGAACTGTCTCTTCAAGGAGCCTGCACACACACAAACACACACATAACCTGACACACACTCTGACATACAGAGTGTGTCAGACATACACATACATGCATGTACACATGCTGCCACACACAGACACATAAACACTGACACACACAGACACATGCACACGCGCACACTTACAACCACACTGACAAACACATGAATTAATACACTCACGCTGACACCACACACACACAGACACACACACACACAGATCCTAAAGTAAACAGACCATGAAAAGGGGGTGACATCAATAATGACACAAATCTTGCAGACCAAAGAAACAACAAACAACAACAAAAGTGCAACAAGTGCCCAGCTTGCAGGGTCAGCATCTCGATTGTTGCTCTCTCTCCTTGTAGATGGTTCAGATGGTTCAGGCCCAAACAGTGATTCTCAGGGTAGTGTGGAGAGTTTACGGAAACACCTCAGGGCCGATGCCTTCACGCAGCAGCAGCTGGAAGCGTTGGACCGGGTGTTTGAGCGGCCGTCGTACCCGGATGTCTTCTCCACGCCGGAACATATCAAACCCGAACAGGTCAGTACCGCCACCGCGTCGCACCCACCTTGGTTTTTTCTGTTCTGCTGGGGAGTTTGGTTTTGCTGTTTATTTTTTTGCTTGTGTGTTTTGCTTGCTTGCCTTCATTTCTTTGATTATGCATGTTCAGATTTGATTTCTTTTATTTTGGAGGTGTAAAATTGACAGCTAAAGTCCAGAGACAGCCAAGCAGTAATTCCTGTTGGATTATGAAAGCAGCATGTAAAATGCTGGAGGGATCTGCTGGAAAACTCCCACATGGTATTGATTTTGTGATGAAAAACGCAGGCCTTGGATTGCCTATAATAGAGAATAACAATAAGGCTACGGGAAATTAATCGATAACCCAGATTCTTCATTATTTTGTTCGAGTCACTGACTGCATTTTGTTTTCTTGTTGTCTTGCTATTGGGAATCTGCACAGAATATATATTTATATATAAATATATATACATAACTATACACAACTATAACTATATATATTTATATATAAATATATATACCTCATACATATTTCTTTAAAGCTTTCATTTCTCACGTGTTACAAGGCAATGAATCACTGCTACAATCCATCATCATTTAAAATAATGAAAATAATTAATATGCATTCGGTGTAAATCCGCTACCCCACAAAAAGCCATAAACCATGTAACATATAAGAATATACACATATACTTAATATGTCTATACGTATACATTCATAAAAACATATATACATATAAATATATATATATATTGATACATGTATATTATTTATTTATGTATATATAAATATATGCATATACTGTGATGTATATATATATATATATATATATATATATATATCACTTTCTGTTAAAAGCACTGGGATTATTACAATGGATAACCCTTATTTACTTTCATCATACTCTTAAACAACAAGAGACTTCATTCATTTCCACCATGGACCTACAAGTCAGACCCATAAAGCAAAGACAATCGCCTAATTGAGTTCATTTTAATTTCTCTCCAATCGGGGCAAATTACGCAGGTGATAAATCAGTGGGACAGCCCTCACCTCCAGAAGAGGGCCTAATTTGCAGCTAATTACAAAACTGATTTCTACTGGAAGATCAATACTAAGGCGAATTGGAAATGACTTGCAATCACAAAGAGCATCAGGGAGCGTATTATAGGCAATGGGGGGGGGGGAGGGGAGGAATGAATAAAAATAGCAGCCAAGTCGAAGGAAGGGACGAGAAAAAATGGCGCCCTAGAACAGTCTAGAAAAATCAGCTTTAATTTGAGACGATATTAATCAGGGTTCTTTCCTTTCCCTTTTTTTTCACTTCAAGTCCAACCCCCCTTTCGAGAAAAATGTGTCCCTATTAGCCAGTGTCTGGGCTCGGTAGCAGGGCATTAAAAAGACATTCTGGAGTAGCAAAAAAACAAAACAATGCAGTCACTCCTCCCACACTTCTGCTAGCCATGTGGTCATCCTTTTCAAATCTATCTTCCCCCCCCCCCCCCCCTGCTGCTGCCCTTTATCTGCATAATAAAACGTCCGTTGTGCGAACCAGGTCCCCGGAGAATAGAGGAAAACATCCGACAATGTGCCGGCTAACAGTTGTAGCAGACAATTAGAGTTTATCTGTGATAGAGGCAGACAAGGCTTGGGGTCGCAGGCGAGCAGCAGATACACCCACACACACACACACACACACACACTAACACACACACACACACACAAAGTGGGGCCTTTGGACAAACACTTGGTCCGGACACTGAACCTCCGGAAGTGGCATCTAATTACACCGTGAAACCTGGTGACATCTGCTCTGACTTCAGCTTCAACCGAAGTAACAGAAGTCGCGCGTTGAAAGGTCACGTAAAAAAACTATCTCCGAGTTGAGATAGCCAGAAAACAGACAAATAAAAACTAAAGGAAGGGTTTAACCTCACTCGATTGAGGCGCAGCAACAATTATTCGTTGAGGGGTGATGCAATTCACCCATTCACACCAATGTGTAGCAAAAAGCAACGGAAATTTGTTTTGAGGATAGGGGCTGCAAATTAAAAGCTTAAATAGTGCATGGTGTTGCTGAAACAGGGCCACATGGTGTCTGTAACAAAGCACAAGTGCTTCCTCCCTTGGCTGATCAGGGGTAAGGGGCTGCAGCCAAGCACAAAGAGCCAGCTGACGCCGCAGCCCCCTCTCCCTCATCTCAAAGTCCCACTTCCTCCCAGACAATACCAAAACACATTCATGATATGCTTGAACTGTCTCCCAGAGCTTAACGCACACACACACACACACACACATACAGACGCAAACACACACTCATACGTGCGCACATACATACACACAGATATGCATACTCGTGCGCACAAACACACGCACTCATGCACTCACGCATACATACACAGTCATATGCACACACGCACACACACGTGCACAAATACACCGTACAAATGCACACACACATACAAACACAAACCCTCGCATGCAAGTCCCCTACACAAACACACACACATGCAGGGACACACACATACACACACAGGCATACACATGCACAAAGGCCCACACACACGCACCCACAAGGTACATGGCAAACAAACAAAACCAACAAAGACACACACAAACGCACATGCATACCACACACAATACAGTCACACAGACGTATACCCACGTAGGCCAACGGGGGCCGTGTTTCCTGGGGAGGGGGGTGGAGAGGATTTCCATCTAGGTATTGTTTGGTTGTGTAATGACGACCACGTCCTCTTTTTTCCCAGGCTAATGAGTACTCGCTGCCTGCCCTGAATACCGGCGGCATGGACGAAGTCAAGCCCAGTTTATCCTCCAGCGCCAACCCAGACCTGGGCCCCAGCGTGTCGCAAAACTACCCTGTAGGTAAGATCAACATGCTGGTGGTAGAGATTAGGGCCCCCGCCAAGCACACTGGGGCCAGCTTTCACCCTCTGTTTGTTTCTTAGAGCGACAACAACAACAACAACAAAGTATGTAACGCATGAAAAATGGAAAAAAACAACAACAATAATAAATTCATGCTGTTAAATTCTTTTGACCTGGCGTCCACAATTGCACAAATTGAAAAAAAAATAAAAGCCAACCGGCAAAATCCAAACAAAAAAAAGTAAGTGTGAAGACTTTTTTGATCACGGGCGAGCTTAATAGGTGGAACGTCGTTCTGATGGAAAGAGAAAGTGATTTTAGACATCCGAAGTAAGGCATCATATGGTTTTCTTGCTGATCAAGCAGGGCAGTTGAGGGAAGTGTGTTTGTGTGGGCCATATATGTCTGTGTGTGTGTGTGTGTGTGTGTGTGTGTGTACGTGTGGGTGTGGGTGTGCGCTTGGCTGTATGTTTCTATGTATGGGTGTGTGCGTGCGTGGGTGTAGGTTTCTATGCATGCGTGTGTGTGTGTGTGTGTGTGTGTGTGTGTGTGTGTGTGTGTGTGTGTGTGTGTGTGTGTGTGTGTGTGTGTGTGTGTGTGTGTGTGTGTGTGTGTGTGTGTTTGCGTGTGAGAGAGAGTGTGAGCGTGTGCGTGCGGGTATTTATCTATGCATTTCTATGTGTGCGTGTGTGTGCGTAAGTATGTATGTATTTATGTAGTGTTATATGTTATGTGCAGCAGGGAGGGGTTGTGGTGTTGGTGGTGTTGGTCAGTCAGGGCAGGACAAGGACCTTTGACATCAGCTCGCAGGAACTCTCTCGGTGGAACAGGGGAAGGTCTTGTCAGGCGACAAGAGTAACTGCGTTATTTGTTTCTCGCTTTTTTCCGTGCTGCTCCACTCTTGCGTGGCCTTTGTGATCTGTTCGCTGAAGGTCTTGTCAGACCTGCTGCCTGTGTTTGTGTTTGAAAGAGAAAACCTGTGTCGAGGCAGGAAAACGTTTAGGCATCGGCAGGTGTCACGCCCAGACGCAAGTTCATTCATTTACTTCTCATTGCACTGCTCTCTCTTTATCCCCACTGCTCTCTCTTTATCCCCACTGCTCTCTCTTTATCCCCACTGCTCTCTCTTCTCCCTCTTTCTTGTCTTTCCTTGCGGCATCTCTCTTTCGGTTACAGTAAATGGCCGCCTTGCTAATTTAAATACTGTTCCACGGTTCCTGTGTTATAAGCGGAAAAAAAGAAGGGGTTAAGTTTACCGAAAGTTTATGATGACTGTCTTGGGGGGGGGGGGGGGGGGGTTTAATACACAGAGCTGTTATTAAAATTCATACAATTATGCAGCCGCCATTAAAGGCAAGGAGTTTTGTATGTGGGGGAGGACAGAGTGATTGAAAATTGCAGCAACCCCCTCCCCTACACCAACCCCCCCCCCCACACACACACACACACACACACACACACACACACACACACACACACACACACACACACACACACACACACACACACACACACACACACCACCCCATGGCTCGCCCATGATAGCCGGAGCCAGTCTTATGCGAACACAGAACAGGCTCCTTACTCATTAATATGTGGGAGGTCGATTTCCCCTTAAGGGGGGCCTTGTGAGAAAGGTGTGCGTGTGTGCGGGCGCGCGTTTGCGTGCCTACGCGTCTGCGTGTGTGTGTGTGTGTGCTTGTCCTTTTGCGCCCTGATGGTCCTATGAAAGCAGGTTTAATGCTATGAACGCACACGTTTGCAGGTTCGTCCATATCCACATGGGAGGCCATCATTGGCTACACGTCCCTTCGTTAAGGACAGCATTATTATTGATTTAAAACTCAAACTGATAATTTCTCCCATTGAAAATAATATACATCATGACGAGATAGCATAGTTGTAAAAAAGGTTTGGCAAAACTTCCCCAGCGCTGATTGGAGGGAAAAAGGGACAGAGCTCACTTCCTATCTCACCCTGGTTTTATGCTGGTACAGTCTACTTGAAACAGAGGCACGCAGTGTTCCAGAGGTCATACTGGGAGAACAAGCACAGCTCTGACTTCCTGTTGGTAATTAGTATTTGCTTAGTGTTGGGTCCCCTTGGTTTTCCCCTCAGTGGTTCCATGGATAAATGGTGAAATTCAGGTGTGTGGTCTCTCTCTAATGGCTGAGCATTACAGTTGACTTATCTGCGATAAGCCTTGCAGAGGAATTTTAAGCCCCCTTCCAAAAAAAAAGCTAGTAAATTATCTACAGCATTTAGGCTCGGATCCAATTTCAAATTAATTGTGTCTTTACGAGGGGGGGGGGGGGGGGGGTACTGCAGATTATGTTCATCCTTAAAAAAATGCTTTCTAACACCAATTAAAATGCTTGCAGTTATTGATCTTGTTGATTTTATGTCCTGGAATTTGCATAATCTATTAGAAATGAATGATTCATGAAGTGCTCATTGCCAGAGATCAGGATTCACAGGGAACTGTGAGGCTTGAGAGATAGACATCTTTTGTGTCCTCTGCTTATCCTATTAGGGCTTGAGAAGTACCGGCAGGCCGGGCTCCAATAAGAAAGGGATTTAAAAGGCATTGTGCACATCATCGAAATTCAGAGGCAAGAAGCCACTTCCATTAAAGCATTTTCTCTCTTTTCTCTCTCTCTCGCTCTGTCTCTCTCTCTCTCCCTCTCCTGCACATTAATGCAGTATTACCTACTAAATAGTCCCTATTACCCCATAAAAACACCAAAGGGTTTCCGTGAATATGGGCACAGGACAATTGCATATTGTGAGGTAATTTCTATTGTTGATATGGGAAGTAATTTCTTTGATGAATTCCCTTCGAGCAATAGATTTCCATTCGTGGTGGGGGGGAGGGGTGCTTCTTATTCTTGTTTCGTTGAAACTGCTTAAAATTCATACGGTGTGAGTCTTCGGGTGGAATTTATGAATAGTTCAAGAAGAACTTCATGTGTATTTTGAGCAATAAAATGCAGAGATGGCTTCGATACCGGGGTCGAATCTCCAGGCTCCCGTATCGCTTTGGTTTCTGTATTTCCAGAAACGACTCAAGCCCACCCTAAGTCCTGTTGGCGTTTCTGTCTCTCGCCCATCGCTGAGCACTGTGGGGGTCAGGTCCTCTGAGGATTCAGTAGAAGTTTTACACATATCCATGGACTGACTGTAATGTACCACTTCGTGACGTATTCCCCGCTGGGCCTATTAACCAGACTCTCCAAGGACTTCAAACTCCCTGCGTCAATGACACTTTTCCTTTTCCTATCTCTTCCTTTATACAAGGTCCTTAAGAAGGTGCTTCTGGTCACTTCACTTCGGTCCATGTGCGTCCCTCCTCAGGGGAAGTGAGCCGTCATACACAGGTGTTTGGAAAACCCTACAGTCAATTAAGCGTCGTAGCAGCAGCAGTAGTAGTAGTAGGTAGAGAGTGAGCGATCTCTGTGTGAACAAGACAGACCCACCCTTGTCCGGTGAACAGCGAGCAAGGATCAGACAGCGAGCCTGCCTTCAGTGATGTGTGGCCTAATGACAAAACCACTTGTCTCGAACCCCGCTGGGGGAACTTGGCTTGGGGGTCGGGGCTCCGAAATTAATGCTTAATTTCGCCTTGCCCCAAAAAAAAAAAAGAAGCAAACTAACCTTTGAGCACACATTTGATAATGAATGACTTTCAGTCGTTGTTTGGGGAATTAAAGCAATTTGGCTCTCCAAACATTCTTTACTTTAGTTGTAATTAATTAGGGGTGCCGAGATTTCGGGCGAGTGATAAATCGCTCGGTTCCGCGCATAGCCTAGAAATTTGAGGTCGGAGAATTTTTTTCGTCGTTTGTTGTTGTAGCAAACATGAAGGTGTCCCCGTCATGGTAAATTTAATACTCTTGCAAGCAAAAGAGTCGTTCGCAAATGACTTTGGCTCTGTGCCAAATAAAAAAGAAGGTCACCCGGATATTTTTGTTCAGTTTTTCAGTTGGTGGTTTTATTTTTTTGGAGGGAAAACCAAACTGATGTAATTACAAGCAACCGTATATATCATGTGGTCCATGTTCCTGTCATGTTGGAATTGGTTAAGATAAAACACATGGTGTGCTGTACTGTGCATCTCAACCATGCTTCTTCATTAATTGCCACTTTAAATAGGATCCACATGGCAATGATCGCTTTAGGGTCTTCATGCCTACTTAGTTAGCATTCTAAACATGTCTTTACCCAACTGTTTCTATGACTTCCCACTGCACAAAGAGTTTCAGATGAATAATCTAACTCAATGTTTCCTATAGAATTCAATACCTCAATTCAATCAGGCGATATTGTACCCATGGCTCAATAGAGCCGGTTAAGAGACACTTATCGAATTAAGACAAGAAATCAACAGTCCTTTGTAACGGCCAATGCAGGGAAGGGAAAAAGAGGAGTGGAAAATAAATAGCTTGATTTGCTGGCACTCCATCTAAGGGGACCATCAATAGGAACAGTCGGTTTGAAGTAGCCCATCTTTTAATGAGAAACTAGCGCGGCGGCTCTGTTATAAAACAACATTGCTTGGAAGCAAATAATGAGGCTATCATTGCTGTACAGAGGGTTTTCTCCACTGGTTCCTCGGTGAAAGAGGCTTTAAAGGGGGGGGGGGGGACATTAACAGGAGTTTACGCAATCTGGGCCAACAGCATTCTGGAATATATTTACAAAAAAAAAATCGGGGGCCCTCCCGTTCAGTGGAATAACTCTGAAGTACTTAGAGGCGTTGTGTGTGCTCACATACATAACGGTGCTTATGTTTCGCAGTGATTTAGAATAGAAGAAATGTCTTGTAATATCCATGGGTCAAACAGTGCTACAGTTTAGTTTTCGCTTTAAAAAAATACCTATTATGCCCTTAGGTCACCAAAACTAAGTGAAAGTGAGAATGATGTTGAAGAACTGTGACTGTTTTTGACATATTTCCACCATAACACTTGTTCAAAGTTTCAATGCAAGGCTGACTATCATGTCTAGATGAGTTTAGTTTTAAATGTGTATTGGTATGGAAAGTTTTGCTCGCCGCTGGCTTTTTACTTTGAGGGGATTAAAAAGATTTAGTGTCACACTTCAGGATGCCAATTACACTGTAACTCCTTTACCGTTGAGGAATAACAATTGTCGACGTGAATGCTGTCGACTAATACAGAAAAGAATAAACAATTAGATGTACCCATGTATGCACACACAAACACATGCAAACACACACACACACACACACACACACACACACACACACACCTGCTATTTCCACCCCATAGTGCACTGGCTTGTGTCTGACTAATTCTTATTAAAATCCGGAAGGTCCTTCTTTGCTCGCCTCTCTAAAGCTCTTAATTATCTTAAAACTTTCAGTCTAAACACTTTTAATGACACAGCATCGTCCTGATCCCTTGACATAAATCTTGCGCTAGAGAGCAATGGCTGGGTTATTAAATGTCCCATTTATAATTCCATATGTCATCTTATTTTGAGATGAATACAAACGATGGCTATTTAGTAAGTCGTTTTTCATCCAATAATACAGTAAATCCATGTGTGTTTGTCTGTGTGAGTCTGTGTGCCTGTGTGTACATGAGTGCGTGTGTGCACAAGTACATGTGTGTGTGTGTGTGTGTGTGTGTGTGTGTGTGTGTGTGTGTGTGTGTGTGTGTGTGTGTGTGTATGTCTGTGTGTTAGCGCACGCGTCTGCAAGGCACACACAGCAAACCCATACCTAAGTGTGCCCAGTGTTCCTCATGCTGCGTGTATGTGTGTGTGTGTGTGTGTGTGTGTGTGTGTGTGTGTGTGTGTGTGTGTGTGTGTGTGTGTGTGTGTGTGTGTGTGTGTGTGTGTGTGTGTGTGTGTGTGTGTGTGTTTCTCCTTCACTCTGGCAGAGGCCTTCATCCCTCCGACACCCTCCTCATCGTGTATTACACAGGAGCCATACGAGGCTTCCATGGCTCCCTTCACCCCCATCTCCTCCTCCTCCTCCTTCTCCTCCTACACCACCTCCACCTCCACCTCCTCCTCCTCCTCCTCCTACCCGTCCTCCCTGGCTTGCCTGGGCCTCGCCGACCACCAGCACAGCCACCCTGCCGCCCTCTCACTGGAGGCCCCGGCCCATTCATTCCCGGGCCCCCGAGCCCCCCGCAACACCCAGTATGCTCACCAAGCTATACTAGCAGGTACCTCACTGATCCCACCGTCCATCCCTCCATCACTAACCCCACTCACCCCCTCCCCCGCTCACCCTACTAACACGCGAGTGGTCGACGGGCCGACACGCAGGACCACTAACAATGCGATTGATTTAAGTCTGTGATTCTTAGAATAAGTCGTTTCATTTCTAAGCACATTTGTATTATACGTTCCTAGAACCAATGATGGGACTTTTTTAGACATGAACACTCTGTTGTAGGACTTTGAGTTTGCCCGATATCCCCCTTTTACATGTGTCCAGACATCACTGTCATATGTAAATACAAATAACCCAGGTGCTAAAGGTCCCAAGTAACCTAGATACGTGTTCCACCTGCTGCTGACTACAACTGACCAACTCTGGCCAACCAATTGTTGAACCCAAACGTGTAGCTGCGAAAACCCAGCAGCAGCGTTGGCAGTGAGAGCGGACTCTCGCCTGATTCCTCGAGAACACAGATACTGTATTATGTAGCTCGGCGGACACAGGCTAGTCACAAGGCCTCCTCATTAGAGAGCCGTCGAGAGCAGGGGGGGGGGGGGGGGTTGCCCTCTGAGACGGCCCTCGCTAGCTCTCTCTGACAATGTCGCCGGGGCCTCTTTCTGCCACACAGGGCCCGCAACGTATCCCCCACCCCCTCTAACGTCCACTAGACCCTCTCTCTCACTAGAAAAGAGAGAGAGAGAGAGAGAGAGAGGGAAAATCAGACGTCAGCGTCAATTAAAGGAGTTGAATGTGGAGGGAACGTACGCCTTTGAGCCGAGGGGGGCTCTGTGGAGGGAGGCCAGCGCCACGCCTGGTCGTTACTGGCCCGGCTCAGACCCAGCTAATGGATAGAAGAGGAGGAGGAGGAGGAGGAAGAGGATGCTTATGGCGTGTAGCAAGGGGAGGCTGCTATATTTAGATGGGATCAAATAGAAATCTATAGTGTGGTGGGTCTCTCGTGGCGTATATAGGTGGACGAGCGGATTGCTTTGTTTGTTCTCCACACAGTGGCCGAATCGGGTGGCGATCTCGATCGATGTTTGAAAGGCGTAGATGGAGCAGTCTTGTTTGTGGCGTTTGTGGAGGCGCAGAGAGAAAAGTGTGTGTTGGACAGTCAGGACTGTTGGTGGTGGCGCTCTGTCCCGTGTCTGACGGAAACGTATAGGAAAAAGGCTCTGCCCGGAAGTCTAACCCTGGATTATTTGCTGTTCGTGGACAGCACTGTGTCACGTTGTGTCGTCAAACGCGGTGACACCGGTGACCCAGCTGTCATGTCTAACGATTAAGGAGGTGTGTGTCATTTTGATCTAGCGCCCCCGATGGAAATATGAATCATGTGTTTTTGTTTTCCTCTCTCCGCGCAGGTCGGGACATGGCCAACACCACCTTACCCGGGTACCCCCCCCACGTCCCACCTACAGGCCAGGGCAGCTATCCAACCTCCACCCTCGCTGGAATGGTTCCTGGTAAGCCTGAGCACTGTTCATTGGCTCATATCGCATTAGGCCACGTTTAACAGATGGAACTGTCCTCTGTGCAAACAAATGAAACCGATGAGAAGCGCACACGGGGAAACGTGTAGAAAAAACGCCGCCCCCAAATTGCCACCAGGAAATGCAATGAATATTGACCTGTGGGGCTAACAGACGCACACATTCCTCCATCGCCTCCCTCTCTGTGTGTGTGATTGGATTAGACAGGCTGAATAAATGATCCGATGCCGGGGAAGAGGACAGTGGCTCTCACCACCACCGGTCCTGTCCCTCCTCAATCCCCCCCCCCCTCCCTCCTCTCCCCCCTCCCCTCCACCTCCCTCATTCCCTTCCCTCCCTCATTCCCTGATTCGGCTCATTATCTGCCTTGCGTTGTCCGTTCTCATTCGGGGCCGTCAATAAAACCGTGGTCCCCGGTCTCTCTCTCCCCCCCCCCCCCCCCCCCCCTCCCTCCCTCCCTCCCTCCCTCCCTCTCTCCTCCATTCCCCTGCCCCCGTGCTTCCTATCCCCCCCTCCCCCCCAGCCCATCCCACACTACTTAACCTGCAGTTCAGGTTCACAGCAAACAGTTAAGGGTCAAAAAGCAGCAGCAGCAGGAAGAGGGGTGTCGTTGTGTCGGCAGCACGGGATCCCGGTGAATATTGAAATGACCGTCCCTCAGAGGCAGGTCCCGGATCGGGTTTCACCAGTGGGGGCAGGGGGGCGGGGGGGAAACACCCGTTTGGTGCTACTGGGTTTCCCTTGTTCACCGGCGGCATCACCATCACATAGGCTCAACAGCGGCGGCACAGCTGTGCTACTGAATGGCGGGTTTTTAGCTTTGAGGTGATTAACCCATGCGGAGAAGGGAAGCAGATCAGGTGTACAGCTGTGTAAGCAAATCATCGGCTAATCACACGCAAGGCATCAAACGGGGGTGGAGGGGGGAGTGAAGAGGGGTGGGGGGGGTCTCCTTGTTACTTTTGAACGAAGAGCCACCAGATTGCTCCTCCAGGTGGTTTCAACCCGTTTTTTCGGTCGTTATATTGTTTTTTTATGTTCATCACTCTCACTTTTCTGGAGTGATGTGGTTATTTAACTGTCTTATCTGACACTGTTTCCCCAAACAGTGAAGAGCCTTAATCCAACACCGTGGTGTTTGGGTGTTTAGACGATCCATTCATCCACCTCTCTGCAACTTCTCTGAGATTTAGAGACAGGCCATAACAGCAGTAAATTAAAGGCATTTCTCACCCGCTCTTTTAAATCAAGCCTTTTATGGTCTCATAAAAGGAGGAAACACAGTGAACCAACAGCAATGCACACGGACATGCCCTTAGCCACTCGCACTGCAATGAATTTCCTCTTTTCGCCAAACGTTAGAGCTCTAACAGTGAAGGTGCTACGACAGAAGATGTTAAAAGCTGTCCAAGAAGGGGCTGCAAGATTTATGGCGCCATTTCAAAATTTTAGGCATGCAGTCATTTATTACCACTAGGTATTTATTAGAATAGTACGGAACAGACTTGAGTATGAAGAATGGGCAGATATCCACAAATGGGAAAGCTGCCTTTACCGTCACATCCCGCATTGTTCAGTGTCGCATAACTTAAGTGAAATGAAAAAGAAATAAATTACTTGGTTGACTGGCCCCACATATAGATGGCTATCATTTCCCTCTCAAATTGCATCCTGTTTGAATGATGAGAAACGGCAGCATGTGAGAAGGTAATGGTTTTGACGTATTGAAATGCTAATTGATTTGTTTTTTTGTTTTTCAGGGAGCGAGTTTTCGGGAAACCCCTACTCTCATCCACAGTACACAAGTTACAACGAGGCATGGCGATTCAGCAACCCAGCACTACTAAGTGAGTAGAGGTTTACATTGGCATCATTTTTTGAACAGTATCCTAATGTTGATTATGTTTTGATAATAATAATTATTATTTATATTATTATTAAAGCATTAATGATATAAGGATACTGTTCCAAAAGTGTAATCATTTTTATTATAACAATAATAGCAATCCTAACAATAATACTAAAATAATACTGTAAATAATTTTAACATAATAATTATATTTTTTGAACTGTTGGCTGAAGGAGGTCGACTCTGTCGTTGTGTAACAAAGAAATGGCAGTCAATATTATTGTTGTTCAAATGGCTCGTTCTTCTGTTAACTTCCAGGTTCCCCTTATTATTATAGTGCCGCATCGAGAGGCTCCGCCCCTCCCACTGCTGCCACTGCCTATGACCGTCACTAGTTACCATGGAAACCAAATCAATCTTCAGGACCATGGGCTCGGCCTCCGTATTGCCCCGGTGTGAGCGGCACGGTCGGCTGGACACTGGGCGAGTGTAGCCCCCGCTCACACAATGAGGAACTAATCTTTTTGTTTTCGCTGGGACTTCAAACTGGAAACTTCTCACTCCACAATTTTCCAACGTTCAACATCAACCCCCTCCACAACTCATCCCAGTCCACAAGACGCTCGATATTCCCAGAGACGTTGATGACTGACATTGTCATGAAGTACAAAATCCAGTGACTCCAGTAATTCAAAATGAGGAGAGCTCATTTACAAAGAGCCATCAACACGCTGAGACAGCTTTTGGAAGGTTCCAGCACAAGTTTTATTTATTTTTTTGTTTCTCCGTCACGGAACATCCACGAGACGCTGTACGTTCTCCGTGGAACGTATCAAGAGGTCTGCCCCCCGTGAGCTTGCAGTCTATCAGCTTCCGTCTCCCCGTCGGTCTTCCACTCACAGGGCCGTGCAGCGAGAGAGAGGCGAGCATAGGACATTGGTGATGCCAACCGGGGTGGTGGCTGTTGTGTTTTTCTAGGATTTTTACGTTGATCCATCTTGAACTTGCAGTTACTAATTAACCAAACCAACCCCGACATTCAGCATGAATATTGCGCTTCAACGGATGCTGTGAGAAGATTAGGATATGTTCTCTGTGAAACACAATCAAGATGTAAAAATAAAAGTACAAAAAAAAATATGATGAAGCATTGATTTAAAAAAAGAAATGGAGGGAGCCATGAACCTATATTATTATGGCCCTCTGTTTGCAAGGTTTCAATAAACTAGTAAATATATTCTTAAAATAATTTTTTATTTCATTTTTATAATTGGTAATGACTTGTGTTGTCTTACTATAGCAGACTGCTTGACGATAGCATTTTCGATTTCTTTATCAGGATCAAAAAAATTAAACGGATCATCCAGGCAACATCTTTGTGTTAATTTTGCACTATTTTGGAGGTTTGCCTCATTGCTGAGGCAGGATGATGCCTACAGCGATGAGGACGGGGTTTGATTGAGTATGATGTGCGAAGGCAAAAGCGAATCGAAAAACATTTTTGGGAAGTGAAAAAGGCACTTGTGGTTTCAAATGGTTGTTGTTCTTCACTCTGATATGCATTTGTAATTAAAGGCTTTAGTAATGGTTTACTACTGTTTGACAGGCCCGCTGGATTTATTTTGTTTGTTATGTCACTGCCTTTACATGCACTATTGCTATTTACAGTACGTTGGACCTTATGAACCCTCCTTTTTAAGTTGATTAAGTCTTTGGCATTTAACTACAGCATTGGATTTGAGTCTTTCAAAAAACAATTTTCAAATCAACATTGCT
Organism: Gadus macrocephalus; assembly: GCF_031168955.1. NCBI lineage: Eukaryota > Metazoa > Chordata > Actinopteri > Gadiformes > Gadidae > Gadus > Gadus macrocephalus. Next base: position 8,090,560 of record NC_082399.1, read on the forward strand.
GTTGCTACATTTGACAGCAATTATGCAAACAAGGCTATAAATACATTAACCAAATTCACTCTGATAACACTCTTAGTCAACAATGAAGCAAATAATTCAGCGAACAGCAGGACCATTTTTCCGTTAATGCCTTAAACCTGTTTTCCTGCAAGCACACACGACTCTGTGTGTTTTTAAGCCAAGGTGTTGTGAAGGTGAAATTTGTCTCGTAAAAATCAAGGGATGGACTGTTTAAAAGATCCCTCAGACAATTGCTGCAACTGAATGTATTTATTGCATTTGCCAAAGACTTATTTCTCGTTATTGTTTATTTACAGCCTCCCTATAATCGTCATGAGAGCAGTATTATTATTATTATTATTGGTAAAAACACCCATTCTTCATGATGAAAGTATATGTATAAATTCTATGCAGTGCAAAGATGGTCCTCATATGCATATTGAGCTGTCACCCTAAAGGTAGGTGGATATTATTTAATGTTATTTACAAATTGTTCGTTATTAGATTATTATTTTTTCGGTGAGTGTTGTGTGAAGACACCCCTTCTGTAAATACAGTCAAAGAAAACTTGTCATTCTTGTTCATTGGTATTATCACTTTCATTATACTGGTCTCACTTGTACAAAAATAAAAGTGTCTGAAATCTTTTACGTAAAGGGGCTGCAGCACTGTCTTTCCGATTCTGTTAAACTGGTGTCGAAAGAGAAAGCACAATATCATAGTCAAAACCATGATACGAGAGAGAAAATACTGTATCAATATTTTTGAAAGAAACGACAAATTCAGATTAGATATACTTTGACATAACTCCCCTAGCAAAGTGTCTGCCCCTAAACTTGACATCTCTAAACACAACGTCTGTGTGTCACGAGCTAAATGGGTCTCAGCTCCCCCTATATACGGCCAGCCAAGTGCACCTCACGTACAATGTGGAAATCGTGTCTGAGTTGACTAATTACCCGGTCTTTAGCAAATCTCCAGTGTTTAAACAAAGGCTGTCTAAACAAACACCGTGCTGTAATGAATTCGCTGAATTAATGAGAACATTTTGAGATAAACGTATTGACTTTCTCCTGATATAAAGATCCTGTGGTGACTGTGAAGGGGGCTACAGTGAGAAAGAGCCTCTGAATGTGTTTTTTCTCTCTCTCTCCATGATTTGGATCAGTGAGCAGCACATAACACTGTTTAACCTCGCTGTGCCTTTTTGGTAAAGCTGAATTAATTTTTCTAGCAGTTTGCCTCAATTCAATTTGTGGTAAGTTGCAGTGAGAGGTTTATGCATGAAATCCCTCTTAGAGCTTATTTTCTCTCCTTTTCTGCTGTAATCCCTCCAGTACCCCTGCCACTCTGTGTGACTTAGGGATATCATAATTGATTTACAACAAGTGGACACTGTGCTGACTCCTGCCCTTGTGTGATTTGAGAAGAATTTAGGTTTGTGTGCAAGATAATGACAATCAACAAAGAGAGAAGTATAAATGTAATAGGATGTCAGACATGTGTGTCTGTTGTGAACAGCAATCATATTCCATTTGCATGTTCGCTCAAACTCTGACCCCTCCAATTTTGCCAGGCATTCATTGCAATGCAGCACTATTATATTTTGCTGTATCCAGTTGGGATGCATGGGAAATAAACAAAATCCCCCAAATATATGCAATTTCTACCAAATCCCAACAACCTTATATGGACGAAATTCATAGGTTCACATCATATACAGTACAGCATGACTTGAGTTGGTACTGAGGAACTGGAACTCTTCCCTCTGCCTCTTCCCCTAGACGGGTATTCCCAGTGGTGAAATTATTCCATTTGGTGGATAACTTTTATTTGTCATACTCCTGTCTAAATTGGCATCTCTGGTTTGTCTTGAAGAAACCATTACACTGAAAAGCTGGATGCATCCGTCAATCAAGTGCATCTCCGAAACGTTATGCCAGATGATGGCATCATATCTTCATACACACATGTGTATAGATATATATATATATCCAAATTAGAAAGGCACTAAAGGGCACCTGTCTTGTGCTTTTGCTAATCAATCTTAACAATATAGGTAACTTTAGAGGTTAGAGGTTAAATTGAGAAGTTCTCTCAATTCTGTGTGGCTCAAACTCGAAAAGACTGGTTGTACCCACAAAGAATTGTTATTCTGATGACCTATATCCGAGCAGTCATTCAAACTCATTCAGTAGCTTGCATTATAATGTCAGATAACAATGGCAATGTACCGTGACACTAAACTCACACAGATCATGCGCACACATCAAGCACTGTGACCACTACAGTCGGCCCCACGTCGGTCCTACCGTGGCAATGGATTTGTCAAACCTCGTATCAGTGTACAGCGTGTTATACTGTTCATCATAGCGCCACGATGGCAGAGCTAACTGTTTAACACAGAGCTGCTCTGTACTGCTACTCCCAAAGCCGTACTGCCGTCTATAATTTGGTTGCCAGGCCGCACGTGTGCATGTGTGTGTGTGTGTGTGCGCGCGTGTATGTGTGTGTGTCTGTGTGTGTGTGTCAAGTGTACAATAAATCCTCTGGATGTTATCATTCCGCAGAGACACGTCAGGAAGCAGAGGGGAAGGGAAGGAGGAGGAGGGGGAGGAGGGTGCTTCCAAGATATGAAAACGCAATTCACGTCTTTATATCCGAATCCTAGTTTGGCATTATGAAACAGGAAATAGATCTGCTGCTTTATGTGCTGTATCTAATTGGATTTCCCGATGTATAATACGATACTTCACCGGTATCCATCAATTGCTGCGGCTGGACCTGTTTGCATGGAGGTGTCAGTGGGGCAGCCTTGCTTGTTATGATGCCTGAGCAGCAATTATGAGGTAATTTTTGACTCTTTGCTGGGCGAGGCCACGCAGCAGAGACTCAGGGGGTGGGTTCCTAATGAGTGAACATTGATTGATTGGCCGTAATAAGTTCTCCGCTCGACCAAAAGAGTATGAGGAGGAGAAGATAAAAAGATAAAAAACGTAAAAAAGGAGAGGTGGGGGGGATGGGGGAAGGTTGAAGGCGTCGACGTGCCAAAATGACGGCACACACACACTGAAACAAGCCCAACGACCGGGTATCATTTTCGTTCATCAGGTGAGGCGGACCGACGAACACTTTGCGTCCGAAGCATCGCCAGGGACCGCAGCCCGTCGGGGGGGGCCGGCTGCCTTGGCCCGGTCCACACTGAGTCCGCCACGCCGGCCCCTGTGAAGCCCCCCCCGTGCCAACCCCAGAGCCAAACCTCATTTACCCTTCACCAGTAAATAATTACCCTAATGGCTATTGTGTGATACATGATGCAATTAAAGGCCCTAATGCAATGTGCCTCACTTAGTGAACGTGTCAGAGCACCACAACATAACAGGGCTGCGCTGGCGGTGATGGCGGTGGGCAGCAGGCTGGAGGAATGGAGGGGGTTGAAGGTGGGCAGGTGGGGATGGAGGGAGTGAGGGGTGGAGGCACCTTACCGGCCCTGCGTCATGGGGATATCATCCAAAGCAGGCAGTGGGGGCTCCCTAATCAGCTGGATCTGTCAGTCGGACCTGTTTGTTTGAAACCCAAGGAGCCCTGCAACATTTGGATGGGGTGGGGGGTGTGTGTGTGTGTGTGTATATCACACACACACAGATATACACATGAACATGCACACAAACTCAGTCACTCAATCACACACATACACACATACACAAATGCCAACACCCACACAGACAGACAGACAGACAGACAGACAGACAGACAGACAGACAGACAGACAGACAGACAGACAGACAGACAGACAGACAGACAGACAGACAGACAGACAGACAGACAGACAGACAGAAACACACACTCAAACACCCACACAAATAACACGCACACACACACAAAGAAAGGAACTGATAGGAGAAGTTAAAGCGGGAAAGGGCAGAATTAAGATCAACGCAGCAACCCCCCCACCACCACCCCTCCCTCTCCCCTATCCTTCCCCCCCTAACCCCAGCATCTCCATCGCGGCTCCCCTTCCCCCCTCCTCACCCACACACCCCCACTCACTGTCAGGCCAAACACATGATGAATTGCCCTGTCAACAGAATTCATTCAGGGACCAATTAATTCAGCAGAAATGAACTAGAGCCATCAGTCGCTGAAAAACTCGGAGCAAAGAGAGAGCAAAAGTAGCTCCCTTTGTATCGCTCGCTCAGCAAGGGCCGAGAGACAGCCGCGGAGACACACGGGGAGGGTGAGGGAGAGAGGGAGAGAGAAGTGGGAGAGAGCCAAAGAGAGGAGTATAAAGAGAGAGGGTTAGATAAAAGGATGATCAAATGATGGAGAGCAAAAGGATAGCGAGGCATTAGGGGAGAGAGAGAGAGACAGGGAGAGAGGGGGCGAGAGAGAGAGAGAGAGAGAGAGAGAGAGAGAGAGAGAGAGAGAGAGAGAGAGAGAGAGAGAGAGAGAGAGAGAGAGAGAGAGAGAGAGAGAGAGAGAAAACGAGAGAGAGAGAGAGAAAACGAGAGAGAGAGAGAGGAAGTGAGAGAGAGAGAGCCAGGGGAGTCCAGTGGAAGTTAGCCTGACAGGAATTGGTCATTTAATGCTTTGGCGCACTGGAGACAGCCGCTGTCATACAGGAAGCCATGACAGGACTCCCCTGGTACTTTATTTATTAATTATCCAGAGCAGCAAGGGGCATTTCACTGTCTCACTCCGGGCGCGTCAACTCGACTTCTTGTCATTCCCCTCCATAAACAGGTCCTTTAGGCTCAAACAGGAAGACACCCCGAGTGCAGGATTTTGCTGTAATTGTGACTTTATGTTCAGTTTCTATTTAAAGCTGTTGAGTATTGATGCCCACCTACTGAAGTGTTTTCGCAGACTCGGTACTGCAGAGATGTAAGTAATGGAGCATCCATCTTTGAAATGCAAGGTTTGTTGATTAACTCGTTGAGTCGTCATGGTGATGAAATAATGATAATCCTGTGATAACTGACTGACTAAAAGGCTGTAATAATCATGTTTTCTAAAATAAAATAAAATGTATGACATGGAGGGTCACATATTAATAATATGGTCAATATAGTAAAACAGTTTACTCTCAAAACCTTCAGAATGCAACAGGACATTCATGGTTTCAATAGAGAAAAACACAACAGCCTTTGAGTGGTAAACTAAGGTAAACAGGCATGTTACACATTAATAATGCTACGAATAGCTCTCCATTTCACCTAAACAATTAAAGGGACCAATGTCAAGAACCCATGTGTTAATGTACAAAATGATATATAACACATTGGGCAGAATGTCCTGTAGCTACATTATAGATAGTGTAACAACACCTATAAAACAATAACATTATACAACTCTTGGCGTGGTTATAATACTATCATACCAGAAACGTTGATGTCCACATTTACATCAAACAGTGAACATGGTTGCATCACACCATGAATCACACATGAATTACAAGACGTTATATTTAGCCCTTTTGGCGGGAATTCTCCAAACGAGGGGGTGATGGTGAACAGGCTCAGAAACAAGCTATCTCTTGGATACGTCTAACTCGTATCGCCCACCTCAACAACGAAAACTTAACCTTGCATCGTCCAGCTAGCCTTCCTCAAAGCACATTACTCAAACCCTGGTTCTGGCTAACGGAGGCGTAACCGTAGAGGCCTGACGTGGTGTCTCCATGGCTCGCGGCGGCGGCGGCGGCGGACGTAGCTCTCTCGGCGGTGGGAACGTGATGAGGCCCGTGGTTGACCTATCTAAGTCACAGGTTTGATCTCTCCCTATTGTGTTGTTGCCGATCAGCCCGGTGAATATTTCATGGGATTCTTTTCTTTTGGCTCGCGGCGTACCCCGATGTAACAGGAGGCTAAAGGGGGCAGCTGCAAAGCCTCTTACGCTATCAGGTATTGCCTCAGGTCCCGGGACAACCCAGGACAACAACACGCAACCCAAGGACCACCGGGCTACTCCCCAATGACCACGTCGTCCGCCAATGAGGTGAGCACAGCCCAAGCCCCCCGACCAACAGCTTCCGTAGGCTTGAGGTGAACCATGGACATGTAGAGGAAGGCCCTCTTGAAGAAATGCATGGGAGCTAGACACAAATACACACAAACATACACCAGAGTCATGGTCCCGAAATGTCATTGGAGGGGGGGGGGGGCCAGTGTGTCAGCCAACATCCCCACACCCCCAAACACACACACACACACACAACCACAAACCACCACCAGTAAAAAACGTTGATCAGTGGGAATCTTCAGCAGCGACTTCAACCAAAAAACAACAACAAAACAACAGGCGATGAACGGAGAGGAGGAAGACGAGGATAAAGAGGAGATTGGGTCTGCGGTATATAATTAATTAAATGAGACTAATTAGGAACATGAGAGCAGGTGCCAGGCTATGGGCTGACAGCACAGACAGCCAGACAACAGAAAGAAAAGGGAGGGGGAGGGGGGTTGTGGAAGAGAGAGAGAGAGAGAGAGAGAGAGAGAGAGAGAGAGAGAGAGAGAGAGAGAGAGAGAGAGAGAGAGAGAGAGAGAGAGAGAGAGAGAGAGAGAGAGAGAGAGAGAGAGAGAGAGAGAGAGAGAAACTATGGGTAAGGGGTGTAACGTGACAAGAGGAGGGACAGAGGCAACTTTCTGTGTTTTGTCACATGAAACCCTCCAAGGAATATATATGTGACAGAAACCGTAGACCTAGACGCCATGGGGGTCTATTGCCTTTGTTTAAGACAGATTTTCATTTTGCCAATTTGAGGTTTATGCAAGCGAGAGATCGCTCCGCTAATTATGACTGCCTGGGCGAGGAGGAGTTGCGTAACCGAGCACAGACACGAGATACCTCTAACTGAGTAAATGAATATGCATGCACACTTTATTGGAGGGGACGGATGAAAAAAGAGGGGAGGGGGGTGTTGGGGGAGGGTGTTATGTATTTGTCAAACTCAGCGCTGCATCAGTGACTGTACTGTAAGGGGAGGTGCGCTGGTGCAGTTGATCATGGTGAAATATATCCAAAAACAAGCGCTCACTCAAAACACGTTCAAATTGTCTCAGACAGAAATACCTCCAAACTGGTTGAATACTAACAACTATTACAATTAAGGAAACAGTGTTATTTCAAAGCCTGTAACCCTGTGTTTCCTGTGCAATCCAAGTGAGACAGAGAGATAGCAAGGAATGCTGCATGGTTAGGGCCACAACCTGTATTTTTATTTCCAACAAAGACCAAAAAAGCTCTTCCATCCCTCTATCCTGTTTCACCCCAGTGAGGTAAGCGACATCGGGGCGTGCATGTCCAGTGTTCACAGCAGGGGAGGACTGAGGACTGAGAGAGGCACGGGGCCTATTTTATCACAATTTACTCACTAACCAGTTACAAATGTGGCATGTGATGACAATAATGAGCCTTGATGTCACTTAGCCTTCGGACCGTGTGTGGGTGCGTGTGCGTGCGCACTCATGTGCGCGTGTGTGTGTGTCCCGAGTCCGCCAGCCACTTTAAGGTCTCCTGCTCACAAGGTGACAGACACCTCAGTTAGAGGGAGAAAGCGAGAGAGACAGGAAGAAGTAGAGAGAGAGAGAGACAGAGTGCGTTGGAGAGAGAGCAAGAAAGTGAGAACAAGATAGAGAACGAGGGAGAGAAAGAGAGAGAGAGAAAGAGAGCAAGAGAGAGCGTTGGAGAGAGAGAGCGTTGGAGAGAGAGAGAGCGAGAGAGAGAGCGAGCGAGCGAGCGAGCGAGCGAGAGAGAGAGAGAGAGAGAGAGAGAGAGAGAGAGAGAGAGAGAGAGAGAGAGAGAGAGAGAGAGAGAGAGAGCACTGCACCGCAAACAGCATTATAAATTACTGTAGATCCTATTTGTGTCAGTGGAGGCAAGCGAGGGGAAAATTCAACATCAGCCCTATTTATTCATTTACTTATTCCCCGGCACGGCCCCAGGCTCACCGCTGCTCAGAGGGGCTCAGGGGCACTCTCTGCACCTTGCTCTTCTGACTCACAAACAAATGTTGTGGGTTTTTCCTTTTTTAAGTAAGACGCATAGGCATTGCAGAGGCACTGGTGCAATCACAGTGAATCAGGGGAACGCACTAACAACGCGCCACAGGACAGTACATGCACTCGTGAAACCGTGCTTACTGTTGACCTCTATGTTCGTAGCAGTTTTATAAAGGAGTTGGCTTGGACATTTATTGTGGA
>NC_082399.1:8098860-8202889 GCF_031168955.1 Gadus macrocephalus
GTCCTCGTCTCGCTTAAAAAAACAAAAAATCAAAGGAAAAACATTTAATGGAATTACTTAGCCTTTTTTTCTTATCAGCCCTAGTCCGAGCTTCAGCCACTCGGCTGGAAAAACACAAAAAGACGCTGCTCTCTGAACGAGAGTGCGGGAGCAGAGCATTGTTCAGAGCGGAAGAATTAAAGGAACTCGAACCGCAGGTACCGAGTGGAACAACAAGTAGGCGGAAATACACTGCAGCTTGCGCTGGATCCCTACCAACAATCGTCTGCGGTTACATTTTCGGGAGACGACTCGAGCAGAACCACAAACACAAACACGGAAGAGGCAGTTCTTCGCCCGGCTTTAAACGCTCGCGGCCGTCGAGTGGCCCGCGGACTTGCCAAGTGTTGCCGCTTGTGCTCCTGACAGACAGCATTATCCCTCAGAGTAGGGGGCGGCGTGGGTGTGGTCGCGACCGCATGAAGGCTGGGCTCCATGGGCCTCTGCCCACCACCTCTTGGTTCCTACGGAGGTGGCCTGGGATGGTGGGTGGTGTGGGGGTCTATACAAAAGACCCTTGGAGAACAAAAACTGCGGATCAGGCTTGGAGTTTGGAGGAGGGGGGGGGGCTTGGATGGTGGTGGAGGGAGTAGAAGAAATCAGTGTTGCCGCCAGACCGAGACTGGCACCGACATGTGGGGAGGTGTGTGTAAGGCAATCTACAGAACAAATGAGGGCACAATCGCCTGTCATATTTCACATTTTCTCCCTTCTAAATAAGACAAAGACCGCCGTGCGATGCGGTTGAGCGCGGTTGCTCTCTCTCTCTCTCTCTCTCTCTCTCTCTCTCTCTCTCTCTCTCTCTCTCTTCTCTCTCTCTCTCTCTCTCTCTCTCTCTCTCTCTCTCTCTCTCTCTCTCTCTCTATCCCTCGATGAGAGGAAACAAACAGATGTGGAAAAGCATCTCACGTGTCTCAGCCGCTGTGGCCGTGTCTCTCCCCCCCGCCCGCCTCAGGTGCGGTGATGAATCTCTTTGAGAGTGATTATGATGGCGCAAAGTGATCAAGCAAATGAAATATCCGGGGCCTGTGCGTATAACTCAGTGAGGTGAGGTGGGTTTTATAGTCCCTGCTCCGGGAGGGCCATGCCGTAGCGCTGTGCATGTCCCGGGCAATTGCTCCTCCGATTTCGATGTCTTACACCCAGTCAGCATCTCCGGTTGTCGAGAGCTCTTGAGTGTATGTTGTGGCTGGTTTGTCTGACTATTATACAGACTGAAGACTGAGACTTCCCCTCTGTGTTGTTTCTTGCAAAGAGAATTTTCAGGGGAGTGAGATAGGATGTTGTTTTTGTCGTTGGCCTTTGTCGGTGGATTCAACCAGCCCGTCATTAAAATGATCAGTCAGTCAGACGGTCTGTGAATCAGTCATTTTCAGTGAGCCCACAGCTAACAAGAAATACTGTTGAGATCAGCAAATCAGTCAACAGTCCGTAGTCAGTTGGTCATTCAGGCGGATTGCCAGACATTCGATTCAGTCGGTCGGTGAGTCAGTCAGTGAGCCAGACAGTCCACCAGTCATAATGTTGGTGATTCAGCCGGTCAGTCAAACAGTCAGCAGTCAGTCGGTCATTCAGTCGATCGTATTGCCAGTCAGCAGACATTCAAGTCAGTTGGTCGGTGAGTCGGTCAGTGAGCCAGACAGTCCACCAGTCATAATGTTGGTGATTCAGCCGGCCAGTCAAACAATCAACAGTCAGTTGATCAGATAGTAAGTCAGTCAAACATTCAGTCAGTCAGCCAGCCAGCCAGTCAGTCAAATAGCGTCTCCTCAGCTCTCTCTCTCTCTGTCTGAGCACCATGAGTCCACTGTGATGATCCAGCGATGATAACTGGATCAATAGCTCCTGCCATGTGGACAGCTGTCAGAGCGCTGCATGGCTACTCTCGCAGGGGACACGCTTTTACGAACGCCTCGTTCCTCCCTGGGCTGCCGGGGAACTTTACACTTCCTCTGACACACTTGATCCTATAATTTGATCAAGAAAGGTGTCACATTAGGCACATCGCGCATCATAAATGAGAAATATGGGGATTTTATGAACTGTAAATGAGTGCCCCTTCATGGTTGGTTATTTTAGAGTCAAAATATATTAAACAAAAAGGCTGCACTTGATCATGGATTCTGTTCTGTCAGCACTGCACAATGGCTGCTTGTTTGTCTGATGAATATGGACATTGAGACTAATTTACGTGTTTAACGATAACTGATCCATTTCTGTGAGAACTTTTTTTTGTTACAGATATTAATATCACTATTTGATATAAAAGTATTCTTTAAAAATTAAATATTCTCTAGGTGGATTAGCTTGATAATATATATTTTATTTCTTATTTTTACTTGGTCAAACTTCAATAAAAAAATAAAAAATATATAATGATATAGTTTCTGCAATGTGCTTTAAGGGCAAATGGAAGACAACAGCGTAGGTGAAGCCTGGGAGATGTTACTTGAAGAGGAATGAAATTGGTTAATACAAAGGCATGTCGGTAATAACAATGTCCTTTCTCTGGTGACAAAGACAGAGTGGCTGCATTTGGAGCGTACAAGCGCGCAAGACAAGTGATGGCTGAAGGTAGACTTTGGGAGAGTATTTGAATTTCATGTCCAAGAAGAGGCAGCCCATCATTAAAAAACTCTAATTTCTGTGTCAGGTGGAGTTACAGGTAATCGATCATCTTGTCACACCGATTTCTTTTTTTTCTGCCCGTTCAAAGTGATTTCTACTTCTTTCCAATTAAACTTGTTGCCGAAAAAGAAAATGTCTCTGGCTATTAAAGGTACATTTTGCCATGTAAGGTCTTTTTTTTTTTTTTCTTCGCCAAAGGGAATTTCAGAACATTTCCGCAGACAGGAGCCCAAGGGAAATAGTGGCCTCTGTGTAATTCCTAATGTATAGCTGATCTGAACACAGCGGCTCCTTTGATCATCGGGTTTCGTCATTAAATATCATAAATATTGTACACACATGTAAAATATGTTTTCAATCTGTATAACTTGATTGTTATTCTTAACAAAAATGTGAACGCTTATTCTTGTACAAAGAGTGTACTTGTACGTTTGTCCTTCGCTACGTTCAATTCCCATAATCGACTACCTCTAGCCTTGACGAGTGAATAATACCGTTGGTTCAGGCGCGAGTATTAAAAGAGTTGAAGAGCGAACCCCCAGCATATCACAGTAATGATACTACATTGTATCGGCCCTGCAACAGCTTACGACCGAGGCGACCTAGTTCCTATGGTACATCTCGTATTTCTAAGGGCCTTTCTCTGCGCCACACGTGGACTGAGGGCGGCGTGGCTGCCGGTGACAGACAGGTGCTTCAGTCGTCGGAGAGCAGAGGACTCCTGACAAGATGACAGCCCCTCCCTGAACGCCGGCGACGTCTGACACCCCCGCCACCAAGGCGCTGGCTTAGCTCTGCATAAAAAGCCATTTATTGGTACATTTCTAAATGTTAACGCTTGTCAGCTTCAATTCCTTTAAAGAACTACCCCCCCCCCCCCCCCCCCCGACTCCCCTCCTCACCTGGGGGGCCGGGGCCAAGAAGAAAAGTCCCTGACAGACAATGACGGAGGAGGGTGTGCCACGGCTAGCGGCCACGGCTAGCGGCCTCCGGCAGGCCCACCCGGGAGGCTGGGGGCTCCTTTTGTCCCAGGGTCTAATTTATTGATGTGGCTAATCTTCAGGGGGTGGAGTGGCCGTGCTCAGAGGTGTGTCATTTTATAGAGGGAACCACTGGAAAAATCACTGACCTTGCGAAGACATTGCTGTAAAACTCTTGATTCATTTCAATTAGTAGCCGGCGTCCATCTTGGCAAGTCCATTGACGAAATGGAAGGGGGGGGGTTGTGGAGGGGGCTCAGACATCTCCTTCTCTGAAAGAGAGCTCTCCTAAGTTTTTTAGTTAGTTCTAGTGTGTGGTTCTAGCCTTCACTCCAGAAGACTTGGCTTCTTTACCATTCCATCCATCATTTGCACAAACGCACTCAGATGTTTTTGTCCTCCTTTCTTTTCTTTTCTTTATCAGGAAAAGTTAAACATGTGACCTTCAAGATGGGTTTCAAAGCAGCATAGTTAACTAAACACATCAAGATCCAATCCTCCAAAAAACCAAACCCCCCTTCTCACGAGACCCCCCAGAGGTCAGTGTAGAGGCAGTCTATATTCGGACAGAGGTGCAACGGCCCCAGAAGGAGCGGGGATGAGGAGATGGAGCTTTGATTAGCAAGAGCATTCCCAGCATGCTCGGCTATGACAAATGAGTGACTCTGAAGGATATCTAAGGCGATCAGGATGAAGCACCAGTCATTCCAAGGAGTGGCTCTAATTCTAGTTCCAATTAGACTTTAGCGCCATACGCAAAGTGGAAACTGTTCCCATGGCATTTTGGCCTATCAAGTGTTTCTCTGGTTTGCTTGAAACTGAATGAATAAAGAGAATAATTAAAGTGATAACAAAGGCATAACATTTAAATCATTGAGGCACCACATCTGGGATCGCTATGTCACCGCGATGCCGCTTTTGCCCTCCTATTCGGCGCCCCATTCTCTCTGCTTGAGAGCAGAGGCACAAAATGGGGAATAAAGAGAAAGGAGTGGGAAATACGGGAAAGATTGTAACATTAAAAGGTAGAAAGCGAGAACGCAAATAGCCGTTCGGCTTTAGCGTTATTAATGACTCCTCAAAAATGTCTGACTTTTCCAATCTCTCCTAGAAGCGCATGAAAGAGTCTGCAGATGAAGCTGACCTTCAAAATGTTCTTTGGTCTTTAGTTAAGAAATTCACTCGCCATTATGGCATCATTAAGGAAACAAGGATAAAATTACTCCATGGTTAATGGCCTATAGGATCCCCCACCAAAATTTGTTTCAGATCTAATAAAACTGTGCTTAACACACTCGAATGAATTATGAGGACTCTTATGCCGGCTATTAAAATGGGGAAAATAGATTTTCGTGAGCTTGGAGGACTGGACTTTCAAATCAGATAGTAGAATGGGATTTTCTGGGCGATAAATTCCACTATGTCTCAATTTAATTTCTTTCAACCCTTAATTCCGAAGGTATGATTGATTCTGCGGTTTTCCCCGCCTTTATCAAAACCAGTGTACACCCATTCCCCGTCCTATATAAACACCCACGGATACAGTTAATCGTCTATTATCTAACAAATACACACAATGTCTTTGTTCATATTGAACATAATTAGACAAAAGACAATGCAATCAACTAAAAATAATGCCATTCAGGATTGATGAGTTATTACAAAAATATAATTTTTTAGTTTAGATTTTTTCGTATTTACTTAGCCTGCTGCTCTGAAAGAAGGTTCAGGGGCCCTGGCTATTAACGTGTTTGCATGATGGGGGAAAAGGGAAAGCAGGCAATAAGCTGTTATGGTAGATAAATGAAGCTGCGGGCCTCCCTGGGTCCCTGATGCTGTCACGTAGAACACCGTGCAGAGAACCTGCAGTGCTTCCTCCGGTTTGATCACACACACAATCTGCTATTGTAAACCAAAGTACGGATGCCGTTGTGAAATACACACTTATTAAAAAAGAGAGAGGGGGGGGGGGGGGGGGGGGGGGGGTGGAAAGTTAGCCCGAGATGGCGCCACGGAGAGGTGGTGTGTGTGAGGTAATGGCATTTGCTCTCTTTAAACTTTAATCTTTCCTATTAATTCCATGCAACTGGAGAATGTACGAGAGTTAATGTTCCATGAACGTGTTTCTCACTCCGCAATCTCTTCGAGCTAATTACCTTCAGGTGCTAAATGGGAGCAAATTGCCATCCATTTGGATGAGAAAAATTTCACCTCCTGTTCCCTAGTGAAACATTTTTTTGCAAGGCGTAATAAAAAAACAAAAAAACAAAACACGCCGAAAAAAGGAAGATGGGCTCCGCAAAGGTACACAGTGGTCATAAACGCCGCTGGTCCCCTGCTCTTCTTTAACCCCGGCCGGCTGAAACGGGACACGGCGCCGGTCCCCTCTCGCTCTCTCCACCCGGCACGCCGCTCAGCGGGTGGAGGTCGCGCAGAGGTCAACAGGTGCTCTTCTTGACAAGGGGGAATGGAGCAGATGTTTGATTGGCATGAATCATCTAAACGGGCCCATTAAACAGTTATGATGTGAAAGGAGAGGACTCGTGGTACCGGGGACTCTTTTTAATAACTGTTTTGACGGGTAAACAGAGAGGAGACCTTATGAAGTATCGCGGCATTCAATAAATACCACCCAAAGGGTCCGGAGACCACCACTTCAGCACGTACATACTCATTTCCAACTCATGGTTTAGCCGTTGGCCACTGATGACCCATTGGAAAATAACAGTATACTGTTCCTGGCTTACTCAAGGTATACTTTTTGGATGCTCCTGGCATTCTAATTATACGCTCACAGTATAGGCTACTTATTCTTTACTCATTGGATGCTCACAGCAAAGCCCACTTCTTCTATACTTACAATTGATACTCACAGTATAGTCTACGTGTTGTATACTCATTGGATACACACAGTATGGCCTACTTCGTGTATACTCATGGGATACTCTTGGTTTATCCTTCCTCTATACTCATTGGATACTCATTGTATATCCTTCTTCTACACTCATTGTATACTCATGGTCTGCCCCTTGGATATTCATGTCATAGTTTGTAACAAACACACATTTTCTAACTATTCTCCTTTGTGCCTACAGTTTAAACTCCAGCAAATAGTTTCGATGCTGTTAACCAAGGAACGGCTAAGATGTCTCGCAGCCTCACAGAATCCCGGATCGACTCCAAGCGTATCCGGTGCCCATCCGCAGGTCCCTGTGGGTGCAGCACAGTGCAGCACTACTGACGGAGCTCACCAGACTCCCCCAGCAAGGTGCAGCATACGAGGGGAGGAGGAAAAGGAAAAAGGCCAGCTGGGATGGGTGGGCCACAGTGTGATCACTCACCTTCATCCCTGATTTGTAGTCATTATCCTTACCAGCATTTGAAGATCAAAAACAAGGACGGCAAGAGTGATAGGTGGGGGGGGGGGGAGAAGAAAAAGGCAGAGATAGAGAAAGAGAAGCGGGAGGTTTGCTGAAGGAGGCTGAAGGGAAAGGGGTGGACGTCTGTCTATCTGTCCCAGCAACTGTCATTTGCCCCTTATTTGGTGGATGTCGGGGGTGCTGATGGCTGCGATGTTTGGGAGTGGGTGGGGTTAGGAGGAAGGTGGATAGGGGTGATAGCACCTTAAAACCAACCAAGCTGCAAAAGCAATGAATATTAAATTCATGCCTAAATAACTCGCTCGATGTGAAGAATTACAGTATTATAATTTTAGATTTGTCATCGATGGGACACACCGGCTCAAACTGGAACAACGATGCACATCGGAGCAATGTTTTCGCCGGTTATAATCTGGGTACTAAAATGTATCATCTGACTAATAAAGCAAATGGCATTGGTTTTGAAAATAGACGAAAAGCGCAACGGTATTGAAGATAGACCGAAACTTTGAATATTTGAACACATAAATCCATTGAACGCACAAAAAATAAAGCGTGTAATTACATAAGCAATGTCATCTTCTCCTTACCCAGCCACATCCCATTCAAAGTGTTTAATGTTGAAGGACTCCCATCAGGCTTTTGTATAAATTAGCCAAACCCTCACTGTGCTGGAATCTATCCCCAACTGTTTGCGAGAGAAAGCCGAGATCCCCCTCTCCCCCCGTCTTTAGATTTAATTATCCTTTGTTGTTCTTTTTATCTACCTTCAAGGATTGTCCGCAGTAGGGGGTTAAAAGAACGGGAAGTGGAAAAGTCGAGGGGGGTGTTTGATAGCGAGCTCATAGTATGTGGGGCTGGTTTGTCCTCTGTTTGATCTGATTTCTTAGAGTGACACAGCAGGAAATGAAATATGAAACCAACTGGTAACAGTTTAGTGAACAACAGCGTAAACAAAGTGAGCTAACTTTCCCTCTGAGCATTACTTCTTTAATTTAGCGAGTACCTAGTTTTAACTTTACTGAGACAGAACATAATGAGAGTTGCACTGTGTGTTGTGAATAGAAGTCCTAATTCCACAATTGTTTTTGTTTTGACAAAAAGGGGAACACCATAAAATAACCATCTTCATATTACAACACGGTGCCATCGTGCAAAAACATTTCAAATCATTGTCATTGAAATATGTTTTGCCTTGCATTATGTCAAACTCTAGATACTGCACACATCCCCTCCTCCCAATATGAGTCTCCGACATAGCGAAATGTGCATGCCATCGTTCATTGGATGTGAGTTATCCACAGTGGCAAGATTTCCACTTATTGATTTATTAGACCATCTGAAAGAGCTTAGCTTTTTCTCCTTGGAGGGAGCAACACATGTAGAACATTGGCTGAATTGATGTTGTTAAATAATTGACCATCGTCCAAGACTGCATGTGCAGTCATTCAAGCCAACAATTGGAAGCAATAAAGGAACAAATAAATACATAATGTAAAAATAAGACTAAACGTTGTTCGTTACTCAACAGTGTAGGCAAAGTCCTTCGGTAAATATCTCAATATAGCACGTTTAAGTCTCCTGTACAAGCAAAATAATAGATTTTAACCCTCAATGATTTATTTTGCCATGTCAATTTTATGAGCTGGGTAATGAAAGTGTGGAGCACATAATTTAACCGTAGAATAATGGTGAGGAGAGAGCGAGAGATTAACTATTACCATAAACGTTACAATTTTTTACGAGCCCTATTGGTTTTTGTTTTTAATCTGTTTTACAGCATTTCGCTATTCTTTGCAGGATAATTTCACTTGTAAAGAAATCTCCGGATTAGTCTGCCTTCGACAGTAGGAAACAGGATGGACGTCTGGGAATTCACTAATCAAACTTAGTGAATTCTGAAAGATTCAAACGGGCAAACCAAAACATTGGCGAGTGATGCTCTTGGCAGGTGCAACCACTCCCCTGCCAAACTGTCACCATTTAGGCTCCCGATAACGCAGGTAATTGCATTTCCAGAAGAGCAGGACCAGATGAAACATGCTGTGGACAGATACCGCTGGCACATTGGCCCCTTCTGTCGGAAAATTTCATTTTTCCAGAAGGAAGCCATGAATGCTAAGGCTGAATCCAAATCCGTTTTTCCGCACTTTATCAGTGTGTGGCCCACCAAGTGGGGAGATGGAGGTAATTCATTCAACTGAGACCCACCACCCTAATCCAATTTCCAGCCTCCCCCAGCAAGAGATAATTACAAGTATTAAAGCTGTTAGGACAGGGGGGGGGGGGCGGGAAGGCCCTCACTGTAGACCTCTGCTGCAGGCCCTGGAAGTATGGACTGAGCAGCTGAGGGGGTCGGCGGGTAGGGGTGAGGAAGGGGGTGTGGGGGGGGGGACCCGTCTGCTGGGAGAACTCAAGCTAAGATATTGTTCAAAACTAAGAAAGTGTGTTAACTAATGAGGCAAAGGGAATCACGAGGTATAAAAGGACCTCCACCGCCAAATGTCATCACAGGCCCCAGGACATTTTTTTTTCTCTCTCTCCCTCTCCGTCACTTAAGAGCAGATGAACAATTGACCGTTTCATCTGTAAAGACAAGTATGGCTTCCTGCACAATCAGTATGCATATAATCCCGCTTGGAATCTCCTATGGTTTCTAACACAAACTAAAGGACGAAGGCGGCCCTCCAGACCCACATCCCAGCAGCTCTTCTCCATGACATTGCCAGGTGTGATTTGCTAGACTCAAGTGGGATACCTATCTAATTTGCAACGCATCATCAACTCCTAATTCCCCGTACCGCAACGGATATGGAAGAAATATAAATATATACATTTTAAAGACGCACCGTGCATCGCTTTCAGTTGTTGATTTTTCTTTTAGTGCGCAGAAAAATCAGGTTAGACTACTATTAATTTGCAAACTTTCCCAACTCCTACCGTCAAATGATCAAATACGCCACCGAAACCAGGAAACAATCTACCGTTTGATGTCTTTGATGTGGAAGAGGGACAAACGAGATTGCAGAAGGAGGGGTGAGGGGGGAGGGGGGGTTACCATAAGGCTTTTGGTTGTTGTCCCTTGTCAGTGTTAACTGTGACTTCCCAAGGAGCGGAAGCATGAAACAGGGGCTTCTAATTAACGGAAGCAGAGATGCTCCTATACAGGTCCCCTTTTCAGGGCCTCACAATGGGCTGGGCCCTGTGAAGCAGAACCAGGATCGGAATATGGAGGGGTTGAATGAGAACACACCCAAACAAGACACCCGACATCAACCGACATCACCCCCCCCCCCCCCCCCGGTCCACTCTCTCTTTATTGTCTATGTCCGTCGAAGAGCAACCGTGGAGAAAAACAGAAGGTCCCCGGTTTGTTTTATCAATTACAGAGGATGGAAAAGCGACGCAGATTGACAAGTTTGGCCCCTGGACCAGACGAGAAGTTAAAGTGACATAAAGACACACATTCCGTGGTGGAAAAAAAGACGGTTGCTGGTGAACTCAAGTACACTCTGCCGTTTCATTGTATTTTTGTTTGATTGGTTTTGGTGCCCGTTATTTTTTTATGGGTCAACGGATGAGGAGATTTCATCGTGGGAAATCCTGAGTATAGTCGTTACAACTAACGATATATGTTACTTTTGAGCCCCAACGGAAAATAAAATGTTTTATTTTCACGAACCCTTTTTTTTAAATGCCTTTCTGATATATAGGTGTGTGACTGTGTTTTCTTTATTTGTTGGTACTTTGTTCTTTTGTGCCTTGGGTTTAAAAGGAACAGGGTGTCTAACTCTTTAGAGGCCGCCTGCTGGGGCATGCATATTCATACTAGCCATTTTAGGAAAGAACTAATCCAATTTATGAGCTTCAAACTGATCCGTTTCCATTATTGTTTAGGACCATTTAGACTCCTAGATGAGACACTTATCCCTGTTTAAATGTTGTTGTTCTTTTGGTCCTGTGGTAATTGAGGAGATAAGTTGGGATAATTTGTGCAACGGGATCCATCACAAAAGACATATGTTTTTATTTGTTTGTCTGCCTTGTTACATTGTGGGGAATGCCTGAAATGCTCAATGTTTTGCCAATAGTAAATAACATTGTTCCAAATCAAATCTAATAAATGAATTGAGGTCAGGGTTCAGTCAAAAGAAAACAGCCGATTAGGTCTTCAGATAAAACATTGAAATATCCAGTGTGCTACATCGCTGTAGCTGAAGGCTTGTTACAATGATGTCAAACATTGTTTTTTTGTGATACGTATATATTGACATTTCGATTCTTTCGCCGGAAATGTTTTTCTATGGTTCACAGGCTTTTATATTTCCATGAAATGTGGTATACCCGTGGCACTAAAGTACCCCACAAGGAGTGGTGTGAGAAGTTTTTAATATGTCACAGGCCTAGTGCTGTTTGGGATTTCAGTGTGTTTTACTCTGCTTGCCCACCCATCCCCCCCAATAATCTATTCTGTTCAGCCAGGCAGGTACATTGACAAATGTTTCCAGCATTAGGTATTTACCTAGTGGATGTAATGGATGTAAAGAGTTTGAAAATGCCGACTGCACTAACAGCATGGGCAGTAGCAAGAATATCTAGACTGTGGAGAAAACACACCATTCAAGAGCAGAAATCAATGTTTGGAGGGGATTGCTGTGTGTGTGCGTGAACGTGCATTCATGCATTTGTGTTAGAGTGTACAGGATGGTGTGTGTGTGTGTGTGTGTGTGTGTGTGTGTGTGTGTGTGTGTGTGTGTGTGTGTGTGTGTGTGTGTGTGTGTGTGGGTGTGTGTTATGTATTTTTTATGTTTGCACTGACATTTTGCAACCCGGCAGGGTCTGCTCTCTGTGTTTATCCGCGCACGTTTAATCCATCCATCCAGAATCCATAAAACAGATGAAACAGTAGGACGATAAGATTATGCGTTCTACATGTGGGTAATTCTAAAATAATGATATAGTTTTGCCACCATCTGTTACAACACATGGGGAACTAAAACAAGGGACCGAAAAAAGAAAAGCTTTGATGAAAAAAACAAAAAAACGGAATAGAAAAAAAAAGGGTCTGGTGGGACAGTTTCAAGAGGCTGGACTCAGGGTTCGGCATGGATTCCCTTTCTTGTCCTTCTGTTCACTGTTCTCTCTCTTTTAGTAAAAGTACTTTCCAGCCTGTGAAGGCCCTACGCAGCCACGCTCTTTCATTACACGCACCATGCCTCCCAGCACACAGATGGGTCGGACACTGGCTCTCGGGTAAGCTCGTATATTTTACAAACTTCTTCTTTTTAGATGTACTGAAGATATATTATTTTATTTTATTCGGGGTCCACACTGTTCTAAGAAAGACCCACAACACGGTAACACTGCATAGTATTCGATTCGCAGGATGCTGGATGACTGCAGCATCCATCAGTGTGATATTGATGTCAAACACATTCTTTAAGTTTACTTTGAAAGAGTTTATAGAGGACCGTCATGATTAGAAATAAGCGGGGGGGAAAAAACAACAACAAAAAAAAACATATGGCCATAGTGTAGGCCTGCAAGCACAATGCAGATGTACCACACCGTAGGCCTATATCAATTCAAAAAATTGCACTTTTAATCCAAGCCAGCCCATAGACAGGAGGTGCGTCTACGATGCAGTCAATATATGGGTGGCACACAACCATAAAAAGCACAGCCTTCTTTGCGGCGTTTGATTTACTGTCACGGGGGCACGGTCGGAGGGCATCATGAAACCCTTGTCAGATCACTAATGAGGCTGTGCACGTCTTTCAAGCACTCTTTATATCCTCTCTTTCGCCTCTTCCCCTTTCCCTCGTAGCGTCCTTCCTTGTCCCTCGTTCCAGGATATTTTTAGGAATTATATCCCCTGGCTGATGGGCGATGTTCTAGGCGCTAAAGTGGGATTGCTTTTATCTGCCGGTGTCTTTGTTTGTATTCTTTATTTTTCAATTGGATACTTGTTATGTGGAAAAGAAAAGATAATCTCTGTTAAGTTCTCTCCTTGTATAACTGAAATGAATTTTGTGTCTCTTTACAAGCCATAACTCACCAGAGAGTTGTCTATACGTTTTAAATGTTGGGCTTTATATTGACATCATAGTGAGGGCTATATTGAACATCTCAGGGATCGACTCCAGGCCAAAGTTTCCTCTCTTATTTTCTGTTTCCAGTTACAGTCTCTGTAGGCTACTAAGTCAATGGCCCTGATTTATCATAACTTCCATTGTGGACTGTGTGCCTCTCCACAATGATTGCATAAGACTACCTCACCTTAGGTATTTTAACTCTATGCATAGTCATCTTGTAAGCTATAATTTATGTTTTAATAGATGAAATATGACGTTGGAAGGGCCGCTGTGCTTTCCCCCCTCACAGTGCCGTTTCATCCGTCTAAAGAGACTCACTTTATTTGACTAGCCACCATTGGCCCTCTTAAAATAATATAAGGGCAACACAGTTCTCCAAGGAAATTAAGTGCAAGTTGATAATTAAGCTATGAATCACCGGGACACTTGCTATGGGAAAGTTTTAAGGAGGACCGGGTCGGCCAGGGTTAGCAATCATTTGCAGTGGTCACATTAAAATGTGCTGACAGCAGCGACGGGAACAAGTTCCCACTTTGATCCGATGACAGACCTCCACCTAATCTACATGTCACGTCCACTCCCTGTGCCCACCCTTATTAACTCATGAAGTTTGTAAAAACAAAAAGAGCTAAAAAGAAGGAATAAATACAAGAATGAGATTCTTTTGGAACCAAAACCCTGGCAAATATTACCTGTACATCACACGTGCAGTTGAACAATTGCACGTCTTGTCACACGTTTTAATCTCTATTTAAAATCTTAAAATTGGCGATTTTCTAATTTTGTTATGTTTTCTTTTGGTTTGTAGTTATTTGTGTAATTTATTTTCATTCATTGAAACCCATATACTGAATGTTGTTTTGAAAGCACAATATCGTGTATTTTTCTTCTGTTAGCATATTAGCATTGTTTCAGAAAATATAATTGTTTTGGACAATCGAATAAGGAAACAAAATAAATATTGAGAATAATATCAAAAACACGTTGGCTCCGCCTGTATAGCCCACTGTAATATTACGTTACCGGTCTCTGTAGGACGAATTGACCAGATTCATAACTCAAGCTGGTTGTAGACGGTGAACCGCAGGCAGATAGTCCAAGCGGTTGGTGGGTCATCGAGAGGCAACGTCCTAAGAACATCAGGCAAGGTGTTCTGCTGCCCCCCAGGGGCCTGAAAGAGAGCTCGCAGACAGGCCGTTGTGTTGGGTTCCCGCCGCCTGCCACTGGATGCATGGGACTCAAATTTACCATGGATGTGTTAGGAGTTGACACATGTAGGCCTAGGTATAATAGAAGACGATTTTTGGATTCTATTTTTTCTTTAAAAAAATAAAAAATAATAATAATTGTAGTATCACTTCAACTGCAATTATATTTACTTTCTTTCATCTATTTAATGGATATATGGGTTGTGTACTTTTCAAAAATAGGCCTAGACTAAGGCCTATTTGTTAACAACAGTGTGAAAGCAATCCAAAAAGGAATTGTTACTCATTATTTTTGTGTCAAAGTTCTTAATATCCAATAAATGTGTTGCGTAAAAATGTGCAACTGCTACCTATTTTGGGAAAATATTAATAATCTTATGGTTATGACGCATTTACAAAGTTACCAAATTATCAATTCAAAAATGTAACAGTTATTGTATGAAAAACTGTCGCGAGAGCAACAGAGCATGTTGAGAATAAATCATCAAATCTCAATCATCAAATTTAGAAACGTGAAACCCTTATCGATGTTACACAAAACAAAACTGAAGATGAATCACTGGAGTAGATTATGATGCACTCTCAAACATCTGTTTCCTGTGTGTGTTACAGAAAGATATTGCTTTGTAGCAAAGCGAGATGTGCCATCAGTGACTGGTGGAACAATACTTTGTGTTTCCTCCCAAACAGACACAATGTCACAGAGGCACGTGTCTACATTTTGTAGTTGCTCGGGGAAAATAATTGCCTTATCTGCAACTGTCAAAATGATGAATGCCCCAGAGAGCTCAGAGAATTGACTGATGGAATTGTGGGGTGGGTGTGTGTGTGTGGTGGTGGTGGTGGGGATGTAATCCCTGATCGGAACACTTTGTATAATACATTAACCCTCCTGGTACAATAGGCTGCACAGAAACAGATTTGTATAGACTTGTAGAAATAAATTCGACAGAGGTTGAAGGATCGATAAACAGCAGGATTTATGGGCTTGTCTGAGTAAGTCAATGCCATACAAGGAGTATTTTATAAAAATGAAAAAAAAGCAATGCTAGATGTATTTATGATGGATCAGTAATTCTATTAAAATAAATAGACCAGTAGTATGTGACATGTATTTGGAGCTTTGTTGTAATGTGTGCATAGAATACAGGCCTACTAGTAGTATTATTAGTGCACCTTGTCTTTTATGAATTTTCAGAATCTCAAATTGGGATCTCACATTAGTTTGGATGTCTATGATATGGCTAGGATGTGCTAGTAAAACTTCATCATTTGATTATATAAATAATTTTCGTACAGAAGATAACTTGGGGGTGGGGTGCGAGGGGGGAGGGGGGTGCTGCTATGTCCCCCTTACTCCTTAA
The DNA here is from genome assembly GCF_031168955.1 of Gadus macrocephalus. Lineage (NCBI taxonomy): Eukaryota > Metazoa > Chordata > Actinopteri > Gadiformes > Gadidae > Gadus > Gadus macrocephalus. The sequence continues at coordinate 8,114,555 of NC_082399.1, forward strand.
GGACCAGGGGTGTGAACCCCCTTTAAAAAGCAAAACCGTGCCAAATATGAAGGGATATCTTTCTTAATTATAGAAGACATTCATATTTGATCACGCCGTCTGAAAAACGGTACCTACCCATCTCTCTCCCGTTGGTCACACCTGGCTGGATCACGTTTTTATCCCCAATATGAGCCGGGAACACACCTGTAGCAGGTTAATGACCCCACACTTTCCACATCATTTCATTTACCAGCCCACTGCCGGGGAAGCTAAACGCTTCACTCCCAATTCACTAAATTATGAATTAGCTAAAAGGTGAGGTGATTAAAGATTCTCTTTTTGGGGGGGGGGGGGGGGGGGGGTCCAACCAATAGGGCTCTTCCGGCAAGGCTAAAAGGGATGTATTCCGCCGTTAGTTAGAAAACGGCTCCCATATCAATTTCGGGGAAACATAAATATTAGAGGAGGAAGGCAAATTATGTGAAAATTACCAATCATAGGGTGCAACTAGAGAGGAGTTGCTCCTAATGGCGGAGCTGATGGCACAATGAGCATTGTGCATAGCCAAGTGTGTTATTCCGTTATCTGGGAGTGATGCCATTTTGACGCGTAGGCATACATCAAGATATCTCAGCTGAACCGGTTTATAAATGCACACTCACTCAAATGATACCTTATGAAACCACAGGAGTGTGTTGTTCCATATATGAAATCAAGTTGTAACACGTAGAAATACTGTTGATGTTGTTACCTGAGTTGTTATTTTTGGGATAATCATAAAATCTCGCGATGTTATAAGACACTCCCTAGATTGTACATTATGCTCCATATTCCCAATGATTCAGTAAGACATTTATTTAGCCTTAATGACAGCTTGTCCAACACACACAAAACTTCCAGCTCTGATAGTATGTACTGTTTCTGACACGTCACATGGTACAAACTGTGATATCTGAATAATGCTGCTAAATCATTATAAGTAGCATAGAGATCAGTGCCTTGCTCTTCCCCAAGGCTTAGTAGCATCTGGCTCTACATGTGTGCAGCAGCTACATGCATGTTTCGTCGTTATTAATCCCAATTAATTGTCCCTGCATTTTCCCGTTTCAATATTTGACTTTGACGTGTTGAAAGACCTTAATTAAAATTGACTTTGCACACAAGCATGTGCTCTTGTGTCTCAGCTTCAAATTGCAAATAGGTGTTACTTAACATGAACATCTTGACATTCACATTTGGGCACAGACGGTGGCCTAATGTCGCTGGTTTCTTCCAGTCACTCACGCTCATAGGTAGAAGGCGTTTGTCCTCAGTAATAGGCATTAATAGGCAGACTGATGTCTCTACTCAATTCTGTAAATTGGAAAGCGTGTGAGACTAATGACTACTGTGTGTGTGTGTGTGTGTGTGTGTGTGTGTGTGTGTGTGTGTGTGTGTGTGTGTGTGCTTGGTGTTTGTGTGTGCGTGTTTGTGTGTGTTTTCGTGCGCGTGTGTGAGCGTGCGGGGTATGTCTGTTTGTTTGTGTGTGTGTGTGTGTGTGTGTGTGTGTGTGTGTGCGCATATATGTGTGTGCATGTGTGTGTATGTTTGTGTGTGAGCGTGTGTCTGTGCATTTGTGTGTGTGTGTGTGTGTGTGTGTGTGTGTGTGTGTGTGTGTGTGTGTGTGTGTGTGTGTGTGTGTGTGTGTGTGTGTGTGTGTGTGTGTGTGTGTGTGTGTGTGTGTGTGTGTGTGTTTGTGTGTGCATGCATGTGCGTGTTCTGTCTGCCTAGAGCCACCAGGGAGAGCTGTGTCTATTCCTTAAAATCACTACAACTCACTACACCAACTGTACCAAGGAGAGTGTAGAGACTGGCTTCATAGCAGGCTTGTTTGTTTAAGGGGCAACAAACATGACTGTACACACAAGTGAGTTTTTTCTTGTTGTTGTTGTTGAGGACCCTCCTCTTCGTTTGGACATAGGATGAAGGAGAACTCAATTAGTGATCCAACTATTGGTGTATTTTACCAAACCCCACATTTCATCTGTTGGGTCGGTATTTGATCTTTTACTGTAAAATATTTCATTCAAGATTCAGCTCCTTAATGGGCCCTGATGTACTTTCGCAAATTGGGCCACCGTGCGCTCTGAATTGAGAAGCCAACTCTTTGAAGAAAGTGTGTCCATAAAATGTCCAGCGCAGGATGTGAGGTTGTCGGGGTCTATTGCTTCTGCTGCCCATTAACTAGGGATTAGTCCTGGTCAGCCAGACAGGCCCTTTGAAGGGGTAATTCCACACACTCCCCCACAATAGAGAATCAGGAAGCAATCATAACACAAACCCAAGAGATGGGTTCAACTAAGGAAGTCAACTTTTCTTCTGTTGATGATTGATGCAAAGATTGTACGCTGCTGTCGTACAAAGCCGGAACATAGATAGGGACATCTGATTCTCTTTGTCAGACACACTCATCCACCCCTCGTTCTTGAGAGTGTAAAGTCAGAAAAAAAACCATTTAAGCTCAAGCAGTTGTGGGGAGGAGCGGTGTGCAGTCACAGTAGGGAGTCACAGAGCAGGCCCACCACGCCGAGTCCCATATATCTGTCAACACGCCGCGCACGCGTCTGCGGTGGTACCATGGTAAATAAAGTGGTTTGTGAAAGAAAAAAGAGTTACCATTTTACACACATACACATCTTTTTCAAGAGAGGTTTGAAAAGGTATGTGTCAGACAAAAGAGTCAAACGTAGTATGATAGACTTAATTCAATTGCTGTATCTTCTAGACTGAAAGGGAGACAGGATACATTCAAAACCTCTCTTTCTACTGGGCAGCTGTCTACTGAGGTGTAGTAGACTCACAGAAATCATGATTACAGTTTACTAGGTAAAACTGGTAAGGTCCCATTACAGCATGCTTACTGGTCTGCCATCATAGTGATGAGTGATAGCTGTAAGATCTCATGGACATTCGTCTGATGAAACTAGTTTTATTTATGTGTTTACTATGTGATGGCCTATTTTTATCAGCAGTTCACAGTTCGTTTATTGTACTAGTTTGAAGTTTTAATGACTGAGATGAGTGAGGTTTGTTTGTGGAAAAGATTTATTTTTTAACTCGGAGAAGGAACTCAATGGACCTTTAATTTTAAGGACCTGAAAAAAGACAAATTCCTGCCGTGTTGTGCTAATACAAAACATTAGCACATAAACAGAAATAGAAATTCAACCCGCTACACGCAATACTTTTTTCCCACACAAAGGACTAGTTGTTCGGCTAACTTCCAGCCCGGTCCTGAGTGCTGCCCTTGACTAGCCCAAAAAGAGTTCCGTCTGCCCAGGCAGTGGCCTTCATTCGGTCTTTAATGCAAATGTCCATGGTTGCTAAAAGGGACACAAAAAGGGGGAGGACGAGTTGAGTTGGCACGAGAAGGAGAAGGCTCGCCATGTTTCCCATGCCCACTGCCAGAAGAGAGATAAGCCTTTAGTTGGATGGATGCGGTCCGATAGGAACAACCGTTTATGATGCTTCCTGGTGAATTCAGTAGAAAACAGACTAATAATATAAGTTCATGAAGCAAAGATGAATTCAAGTATAGAACTGAAGTAGCCTTTGAGTACCACAGAGCTTTACCTGAATCTTAAAGAGATTTAAAAATAATCTTTTGACGTCAATCAGCTGTCATCTACTGTTAATGATAGGTCTGGGCCTGCCACCTGTTTGGCAAATTCTTGCTCTAGTAGATGATTGCATATCTGCAAAGGCGAATAGGAAGTGTGTGCGTGTGTGTGTGTGTGTGTGTGTGTGTGTGTGTGTGTGTGTGTGTGTGTGTGTGTGTGTGTGTGTGTGTGTGTGTGTGTGTGTGTGTGTGTGTGTGTGTGTGTGTTTATGTGTCTGTGTGTGTGTATGTGTGTGTGTGTGTGTGTGTGTGTGTGTGTGTGTGTGTGTGTGTGTGTGTGTGTGTGTGTGTGTGTGTGTGTGTGTGTGTGTGTGTGTGTGTGTGTGTGTGTGTGTGTGCTTAAGTGGGTAGTTTCAAGGCCAGTACTGATGGTACTGTGTAGTATGTAAAGCACCACTATAGTGTGCTCTGCCTGCAAATAATCAGTGTCCTCTGTTCTTTGTTGAAAAGCACACCTGTGCTCATTTGGGGTGCAAGCTCTCAGTTGGCTGCTATGCCGCCATGTACACACAGGTGCACCAGCATACGACATAAATGAGAGATTCTCCAAAAATATATTTTCAAAAGTTAGACCAATAGAACTGGTGTGTGAATTTAGTACCGTCTTATGATGTGTGCACTCAGAGGTTTCAGTTTGTGGTGCTGTTGAACTGGAGAGGGACTCATTGTCTCATTACTGTGTTCTTGTGGTGCGCTTCTGTAAGCATTGCAGCGGTAAGACAATGCTATACTTGCAAACATCACACAGACAACAAAGCACTCCATAACAACTGGGGGTGGTACAGTTCTGCAGTGGGGATTTCTGGTACATGCTTATAAAGATCCTCAAGGTTTTTATTTTCTTCAAGGGAGCATTTTGCTATTATACCTTATCGAATGAGACGAGAAGTTACAAAATGACAGCCTTGTGAGGCAGGAATAGAGAGTCTTTGTTCACCAGAAGGAGCTGGTGTATGAAAATTGACCTTTGCTAATGCCTCCCATTTAGCTCTCAATCGCTCTCCTTTTCTCTCTCTCTATCCCTCATGTTCTCTCATTCTGTTCTCGCGCTCCCTTGCTTTTTCTCTGTCTCTGTCTTTGGCACTCCATTTCTCTCTCTACCTTCATCTCACTCTCTCTCTTACTCTCTCGCTCATTCACCCTCTCCTGTTTCCCCCCTCCTCCTTTCTCTCTCTCTATCCCTTATGCTCTCTCATCCTGGTCTCTCGCTCTCTTTCTCTCTGGCGCGCTCCATTTCTCACTCTTTCTCCCTCCTTCTCACTCTCTCACTTGCTCTCTCACTCTCCCTCTCCCGTTCCCCCTCTCTCCCTGTCTATCTCTCTCCCTATCTCTCTCTCTCTCTCTCTCTCTCTCTCTCTCTCTCTCTCTCTCTCTCTCTCTCTCTCTCTCTCTCTCTCTCTCTCTCTCTCTCTCTCTCTCTCTCTTACTCTACAGAGGAAACTTTCTGAGAACCTCCATTGCATATGATGATGTGTTTTGGACCATTGGCAATATTTAGGGTGTGTAAATAATAATTGATAAATGGTCTGCATTTCTATAGTTATTTTCTAACCAGTGGCAACTCAAAGCTCTTTACAACACGGTCTAACATTCACCCATTCATACGCATAACGACTGCAGAGTCAACCATGCAAAGCGACAGCCAGCTCGTCGGGAGCAGCCATGGTGAGGGGTCTTGCTCAGGGACACGTGGACACTCCGAGCAGCCGGGGATCAAACTATCAGCTTTACGGTTCTCAGCCAACCCGCTCTACCTCCGGAGCCACATGCCTCCTCGCCCCGGCATACTGGAAGAACCCCTGCACCCTGTCCCCTCCACATTATTAACCATTTGGTTCCTCCCCCTTCCACTTTTATTCCAGGGTAGATACATAACCAGTAATTTTCAATATCATCCCACTGCAGACACAAATGGGCGTTCTCGTGTGGTGGGGGTTCCCGTTTACGCAGACTGGAACGCCCCCTTCTTATTCTTCGTCGCTTTTCTCGCTGAACTGTATTAAAATGTCAAAGTATACTAGGCCTACTTCGAAACTATGTAAATAGTGTTGTAAATGAACTTCCAAAGCTTTTCAAATCTTCTTAGGAAAATAACTTCACAAGGTGTGTCTTTTTACAATTTATTCGTTACCAGCATTCGTAGCGTTGATCAGCAGTGAAATAGTCTGCTATAAGACGTTGACGTCGCTTAGCAACCGAATACGCTGGGGTTGACAAGTTACCGGACTACTACCCATGCAAGTGAACGGAGCGTTCGACGGCATTGAGAAGGAATAAGTGTAATAAGTAAGGAATAATCACCGAGAGGCCGGGCAATAAACAGTTTGATATGCCCGGCTCGTGGACGGCTTACCGCCCGAGACGAAGTCGAGGGCGGTAACCTTCCGCGAGCCGGGCATATCAAACTGTTTATTGCCCTGCCTTGAGGTGATTATTCCGTTCCGTCTACTTCGCGCCGGCCAACATAATAAAACAATTTATATACTTTAATAATTAGCCTTTTTCTTATTCGTATTGCATGCTTATTAAATGTATGCTCTGTTTAATTCCATCTCCCTCGAAAAGTAGTTCCCTTTAGAACTACGGTGAATAACGTTAGCTCAACTGTAGGTAACGCGTTTCTATAGCAACCACACAAGGCTGGATCTGATCTCACTAGTTTAACAACGTAGTTGTTACATTCGTATCAAGTAAGCTTTAATGACGATCGATCAAACATGCACTCCTTGGTTTATTTTTACAACGGACCTCATGTTTGAAATGTATGTGATAGAAAACGATACAAGCGGCGTATTGATCTACTGTGCTCAGTCAGCAGCAAGTAGAACCGACAAGTCAGCGGGCAATATGCCGGATTAATGCACCCCTCCCAGCCAATCAGAATCGAGCATTCTTAAATGAAGTAGAACAAAGGCCTTTATTACACGGGTCTTCTCAATGCCGTCGAACGCTCCGTTTTTTATCGGTCGTCATGAAAAAAAACATAAGGGGTAACACTGTTGTTTTTTATTGGTCGTCATGAAAAAAAACACAAGGGGTAACACTGTTGTTTTTTATCGGTCGTCATGAAAAAAACATAAGGGGTAACACTGTTGTTTTTTATTGGTCATCATGGGTAAAAAACATAAGGGGTAACACTATCGTTTTTTATCGGTCGTCATGAAAAAAAACATAAGGGGTAACACTGTTGTTTTTTATCGGTCGTCATGAAAAAAAACACAAGGGGTAACACTGTTGTTTTTTATCGGTCGTCATGAAACAAACATAAGGGGTAAGACTGTTGTTTTTTATCGGTCGTCATGAAACAAACATAAGGGGTAACACTGTTGTTTTTTATCGGTCGTCATGAAAAAAACATAAGGGGTAACACTGTTGTTTTTTATTGGTCATCATGGGAAAAAAACATAAGGGGCAACACTGTCGTTTTTATCAAATGAAACGTAAAGGGTAACACCGTCGTTTTTTATCTGTCGTCATGAAAAACCCATAAGGGGTAACACTGTCGTTTTTTATCGGTCGTCATGAAAAAAAACACAAGGGGTAACACTGTTGTTTTTTATTGGTCGTCATGAAAAAAAACACAAGGGGTAACACTGTTTTTTTGTTATCGGTCGTCATGAAAAAAACATAAGGGGTAACACTGTTGTTTTTTATCGGCCGTCATGAAAAAAAACATAAGGGGTAACACTGTTGTTTTTTATTGGTCGTCATGTAAAAAAACACAAGGGGTAACACTGTTGTTTTTTATCGGTCGTCATAAAAAAAAAAAAAGGGGTTACTCCGTCGTTTTTTATCTGTCGTCATGAAAAACCCATAAGGGGTAACACTGTTGTTTTTTATTGGTCATCATGGGAAAAAAACATAGGGGGTAACACTGTTGTTTTTTATCGGCCGTCATGAAAAAAAACATAAGGGGTAACACTGTTGTTTTTTATCGGTCGTCATGAAAAAAACATAAGGGTTAACACTGTTGTTTTTTATTGGTCATCATGAGAAAAAAACACAAGGGGTAACACTGTTTTTTGAAAAAAACATAAGGGGTAACACTGTCGTTTTTATCAAATGAAACGTAAAGGGTAACACTGTCGTTTTTTATCTGTCGTCATGAAAAACCCATAAGGGGTAACACTGTCGTCTTTTATCGGTCGTCATGAAAAAAAACATAAGGGGTAACACTGTTGTTTTTTATCGGTCGTCATGAAAAAAACATAAGGGGTAACACTGTTGTTTTTTATTGGTCATCATGGGAAAAAAACATAAGGGGTAACACTGTTGTTTTTTATCGGTCGTCATGAAAAAAAAACATAAGGGGTAACACTGTTGTTTTTTATCGGTCGTCATGTAAAAAAACACAAGGGGTAACACTGTTGTTTTTTATCGGTCGTCATGAAAAAAAAAATGGGGTAACACTGTCGTTTTTTATCGGTCGTCATGAAAAAAAACATAAGGGGTAACACTGTTGTTTTTTATTGGTCGTCATGAAAAAAAACACAAGGGGTAACACTGTTGTTTTTTATCGGTCGTCATGAAAAAAACATAGGGGGTAACACTGTTGTTTTTTATCGGTCGTCATGAAAAAAACATATGGGGTAACACTGTTGTTTTTTATCGGTCGTCATGAAAATAAACATAAGGGGTAACACTGTTGTTTTTCATCGGTCATCATGGGAAAAAAACATAAGGGGTAACACAGTTGTTTTTTATCGGTCGTCATGAAAAAAAACATAAGGGGTAACACTGTTGTTTTTTATCGGTCTTAAAGGCACCCAGTGCAACTTTCGAGGCTTAAAAATAAACATTCAATTTCTAGTCTTTTTTAAACGTAGTAAGTTTCAATAACTCCATACCATTACATACCGACATTTAAGCAGCAAAGATGAGACGTCGTTGTGTGGTGAGAACTGATACAAAATCGATAACAACAACAATGCCGCCATTTTCTTTATTTTTTGTAACCTACAATAAATAAAGCAGGCTTCCAGTCAATGGAAAAATGGCTTCTCCCCACCGGCGATTGTTGTTGTTTACGATTTTCTATCAGTTCTCACCACACAACAACGTCTCATCTTTGCTCCTTGAATGTCGATATGTAATGGTATGGAGTTATTGAAACTTACTACGTGTAAAAAAGACTAGAAATTGAATGTTTATTTTTCATTGAATGTTCACATAAAGTTGCACTGGGTGCCTTTAATGAAAAAAACATAAGGGGTAACACTGTTGTTTTTTATTGGTCATCATGGGAAAAAAACACAAGGGGTAACACTGTTGTTTTTTATCGGTCGTCATGAAAAAAAACACAAGGGGTAACACTGTTGTTTTTTATCGGTCGTCATGAAAAAAACATAAGGGGTAACACTGTCGTATTTTACTGGTCGTCATGAAAAAAAACATAAGTGAAATAATAGAAAAACACACATACATTTTAATGTCATGTATATCCTCTTCATTGATCATTGATCATTGTGTATTGTCATCGCCTCAGTGGTGCTGTGGAGTGTACTCTGCCTAACCCACTGGCGACCGCGGCTCAATTTCTGTGGAAAACACAATATCTTTGATTTGATACGGAATGCTCTCATGTCTATTGCACAGTCATATGTAACCACAGACAAACTACTTTTACAAATCTCAGTGGAAAGTGGAAAGTGGAGAGAGCTGTGAGCTAACCCCCTGGAGACCGGGGTTCAAGTCCGGTTGATGTCCTCTGTTGGAAGACTCTTATCTCTATTTCATGCGAATTATAAAGTCAAGTATAACAATTGTATTGACTTTGTTCTGTGTCTTGATGGTGCATTGATAAGTTCGGAGGTTAATACACCACACTGCGCAGGTTCGGATCCCTGCAAAAACGTCGACAGGGGTACCACTGGTAGTTTTATTGGTCGTCATGAAAAAAAACACATGGGGTAACACTGTTGTTTTTTATCGGTCGTCATGAAAAAAACATAAGGGGTAACAGTGTTGTTTTTTTCAAATGAAACGTAAAGGGTAACACTGTCGTTTTTTATCTGTCGTCATGAAAAACCCATAAGGGGTAACACTGTCGTTTTTTTATCGGTCGTCATGAAAAAAAACATAAGGGGTAACAGTGTTGTTTTTTTATTGGTCGTCATGTAAAAAAACACAAGGGGTAACACTGTTGTTTTTTATCGGTCGTCATGAAAAAAACATAAGGGGTAACACTGTTGTTTTTTATCGGTCGTCATGAAAAAAAACATTAAGGGGTAACACTGTTGTTTTTTATCGGTCGTCATGAAAAAAACATATGGGGTAACACTGTTGTTTTTTATCGGTCGTCATGAAAAAAAACATAAGGGGTAACACCGTCGTTTTTTATCTGTCATCATGAAAAACCCATAAGGGGTAACACTGTCGTTTTTTTTCGGTCGTCATGAAAAAAAACACAAGGGGTCACACTGTTGTTTTTTATTGGTCGTCATGAAAAAAAACACAAGGGGTAACACTGTTTTTTTGTTATCGGTCGTCATGAAAAAAACATAAGGGGTAACACTGTTGTTTTTTATCGGTCGTCATGAAAAAAAACATAAGGGGTAACACTGTTGTTTTTTATTGGTCGTCATGTAAAAAAACACAAGGGGTAACACTGTTGTTTTTTATCGGTCGTTATGAAAAAAAAAAAAAGGGGTAACTCTGTCGTTTTTATCAAATGAAACGTAAAGGGTAACACTGTCGTTTTTTATCTGTCGTCATGAAAAACCCATAAGGGGTAACACTGTCGTTTTTTTATCGGTCGTCATGAAAAAAAACATAAGGGGTAACAGTGTTGTTTTTTATTGGTCGTCATGTAAAAAAACACAAGGGGTAACACTGTTGTTTTTTATCGGTTGTCATGAAAAAAAAAAAAGGGGTAACTCTGTCGTTTTTATCAAATGAAACGTAAAGGGTAACACTGTCATTTTTTATCTGTCGTCATGAAAAACCCATAAGGGGTAACACTGTCGTTTTTTTATCGGTCGTCATGAAAAAAAACATAAGGGGTAACAGTGTTGTTTTTTATTGGTCGTCATGTAAAAAAACACAAGGGGTAACACTGTTGTTTTTTATCGGTCGTCATGAAAAAAACATAAGGGGTAACACTGTTTTTTTGTTATCGGTCGTCATGAAAAAAACATAAACGGTAACACTGTTGTTTTTTATCGGTCGTCATGAAAAAAACATAAGGGGTAACACTGTTGTTTTTTATTGGTCATCATGGGAAAAAAACATAAGGGGTAACACTGTTGTTTTTTATCGGTCGTCATGAAAAAAAAACATAAGGGGTAACACTGTTGTTTTTTATCGGTCGTCATGTAAAAAAACACAAGGGGTAACACTGTTGTTTTTTATCGGTCGTCATGAAAAAACATAAGCGGTAACACTGTCGTATTTTATTGGTCGTCATGAAAAAAAACATAAGGGAAATAATAGAAAAACACACATACATTTTAATGTCATGTATATCCTCTTTATTGATGATTGATCATTGTGTATTGTCATCGCCTCAGTGGTGCAGTGGAGTGTACTCTGCCTAACCCACTGGCGACGGCGGCTCAATTTCTGTGGAAAACACAATATCTTTGATTTGATATGTAATGCTCTCATGTCTATTGCACTGTCATATGTAACCACAGACAAACTAATTTTACAAATCTCAGTGGAAAGTGGAGAGAGCTGTGAGCTAACCCCCTGGAGACCGGGGTTCAAGTCCGGTTGATGTCCTCTGTTGGAAGACTTTTATCTCTATTTCATGCGAATTATAAAGTCAAGTATAACCATTGTATTGACTTTATTCTGTGTCTTGATGGTGCATTGATAAGTTCGGAGGTTAATACAAGAAAAAGCTCAGGTTCGGATCCCTGCAAAAACGTAGACAGGGGTACCACTGGTATTTTTATTGGTTGACATGAAAAAAAACACAAGGGGTAACACTGTTGTTTTTTATTGGTCGTCATGAAAGAAAACACAAGGGGTAACACTGTTGTTTTTTATCGGTCGTCATGAAAAAAACATAAGGGGTAACACTGTCGTTTTTTATTGGTCGTCATGTAAAAAAACACAAGGGGTAACACTGTTGTTTTTTATCGGTCGTCATGAAAAAAAAAATGGGGTAACACTGTCGTTTTTTATCGGTCGTCATGAAAAAAAACATAAGGGGTAACACTGTTGTTTTTTATTGGTCGTCATGAAAAAAAACACAAGGGGTAACACTGTTGTTTTTTATCGGTCGTCATGAAAAAAACATAAGGGGTAACACTGTTGTTTTTTATCGGTCGTCATGAAAAAAAACATAAGGGGTAACACTGTTGTTTTTCATCGGTCATCATGGGAAAAAAACATAAGGGGTAACACTGTTGTTTTTTATCGGTCGTCATGAAAAAAAACATAAGGGGTAACACTGTTGTTTTTTATCGGTCTTAAAGGCACCCAGTGCAACTTTCGAGGCTTAAAAATAAACATTCAATTTCTAGTCTTTTTTAAACGTAGTAAGTTTCAATAACTCCATACCATTACATACCGACATTTAAGCAGCAAAGATGAGACGTCGTTGTGTGGTGAGAACTGATACAAAATCGATAACAACAACAATGCCGCCATTTTCTTTATTTTTTGTAACCTACAATAAATAAAGCAGGCTTCCAGTCAATGGAAAAATGGCTTCTCCCCACCGGCGATTGTTGTTGTTTACGATTTTCTATCAGTTCTCACCACACAACAACGTCTCATCTTTGCTCCTTGAATGTCGATATGTAATGGTATGGAGTTATTGAAACTTACTACGTGTAAAAAAGACTAGAAATTGAATGTTTATTTTTCATTGAATGTTCACATAAAGTTGCACTGGGTGCCTTTAATGAAAAAAACATAAGGGGTAACACTGTTGTTTTTTATTGGTCATCATGGGAAAAAAACACAAGGGGTAACACTGTTGTTTTTTATCGGTCGTCATGAAAAAAAACACAAGGGGTAACACTGTTGTTTTTTATCGGTCGTCATGAAAAAAACATAAGGGGTAACACTGTCGTATTTTACTGGTCGTCATGAAAAAAAACATAAGTGAAATAATAGAAAAACACACATACATTTTAATGTCATGTATATCCTCTTCATTGATCATTGATCATTGTGTATTGTCATCGCCTCAGTGGTGCTGTGGAGTGTACTCTGCCTAACCCACTGGCGACCGCGGCTCAATTTCTGTGGAAAACACAATATCTTTGATTTGATACGGAATGCTCTCATGTCTATTGCACAGTCATATGTAACCACAGACAAACTACTTTTACAAATCTCAGTGGAAAGTGGAAAGTGGAGAGAGCTGTGAGCTAACCCCCTGGAGACCGGGGTTCAAGTCCGGTTGATGTCCTCTGTTGGAAGACTCTTATCTCTATTTCATGCGAATTATAAAGTCAAGTATAACAATTGTATTGACTTTGTTCTGTGTCTTGATGGTGCATTGATAAGTTCGGAGGTTAATACACCACACTGCGCAGGTTCGGATCCCTGCAAAAACGTCGACAGGGGTACCACTGGTAGTTTTATTGGTCGTCATGAAAAAAAACACATGGGGTAACACTGTTGTTTTTTATCGGTCGTCATGAAAAAAACATAAGGGGTAACAGTGTTGTTTTTTTCAAATGAAACGTAAAGGGTAACACTGTCGTTTTTTATCTGTCGTCATGAAAAACCCATAAGGGGTAACACTGTCGTTTTTTTATCGGTCGTCATGAAAAAAAACATAAGGGGTAACAGTGTTGTTTTTTTATTGGTCGTCATGTAAAAAAACACAAGGGGTAACACTGTTGTTTTTTATCGGTCGTCATGAAAAAAACATAAGGGGTAACACTGTTGTTTTTTATCGGTCGTCATGAAAAAAAACATTAAGGGGTAACACTGTTGTTTTTTATCGGTCGTCATGAAAAAAACATATGGGGTAACACTGTTGTTTTTTATCGGTCGTCATGAAAAAAAACATAAGGGGTAACACCGTCGTTTTTTATCTGTCATCATGAAAAACCCATAAGGGGTAACACTGTCGTTTTTTTTCGGTCGTCATGAAAAAAAACACAAGGGGTCACACTGTTGTTTTTTATTGGTCGTCATGAAAAAAAACACAAGGGGTAACACTGTTTTTTTGTTATCGGTCGTCATGAAAAAAACATAAGGGGTAACACTGTTGTTTTTTATCGGTCGTCATGAAAAAAAACATAAGGGGTAACACTGTTGTTTTTTATTGGTCGTCATGTAAAAAAACACAAGGGGTAACACTGTTGTTTTTTATCGGTCGTCATGAAAAAAAAAAAAAGGGGTAACTCTGTCGTTTTTATCAAATGAAACGTAAAGGGTAACACTGTCGTTTTTTATCTGTCGTCATGAAAAACCCATAAGGGGTAACACTGTCGTTTTTTTATCGGTCGTCATGAAAAAAAACATAAGGGGTAACAGTGTTGTTTTTTATTGGTCGTCATGTAAAAAAACACAAGGGGTAACACTGTTGTTTTTTATCGGTCGTCATGAAAAAAAAAAAAGGGGTAACTCTGTCGTTTTTATCAAATGAAACGTAAAGGGTAACACTGTCATTTTTTATCTGTCGTCATGAAAAACCCATAAGGGGTAACACTGTCGTTTTTTTATCGGTCGTCATAAAAAAAACATAAGGGGTAACAGTGTTGTTTTTTATTGGTCGTCATGTAAAAAAACACAAGGGGTAACACTGTTGTTTTTTATCGGTCGTCATGAAAAAAACATGAGGGGTAACACTGTTTTTTTGTTATCGGTCGTCATGAAAAAAACATAAACGGTAACACTGTTGTTTTTTATCGGTCGTCATGAAAAAAAACATAGGGGGTAACACTATCGTTTTTTATCGGTCGTCATGAAAAAAAACATAAGGGGCAACACTGTTGTTTTTTATTGGTCATCATGGGAAAAAAACATAGGGGGTAACACTATCGTTTTTTATCGGTCGTCATGAAAAAAAACATAAGGGGTAACATTGTTGTTTTTTATCGGTCGTCATGAAAAAAAACACAAGGGGTAACACTGTTCTTTTTTATCGGTCGTCATGTAAAAAAACACAAGGGGTAACGCTGTTGTTTTTTATCGGTCGTCATGAAAAAAACATAAGGGGTAACACTGTCGTATTTTATTGGTCGTCATGAAAAAAAACATAAGGGAAATAATAGAAAAACACACATACATTTTAATGTCATGTATATCCTCTTTATTGATGATTGATCATTGTGTATTGTCATCGCCTCAGTGGTGCAGTGGAGTGTATTCTGCCTAACCCACTGGCGACCGCGGCTCAATTTCTGTGGAAAACACAATATCTTTGATTTGATACGTAATGCTCTCATGTCTATTGCATTGTCATATGTAACCACAGACAAACTACTTTTACAAATCTCAGTGGAAAGTGGAGAGAGCTGTGAGCTTACCCCCTGGAGACCGGGGTTCAAGTCCGGTTGATGTCCTCTGTTGGAAGACTCTTATCTCTATTTCATGCGAATTATAAAGTCAAGTATATCCATTGTATTGACTTCATTCTGTGTCTTGATGGTGCATTGATAAGTTCGGAGGTTAATACACCAAACTGCTCAGGTTCGGATCCCTGCAAAAACGTCGACAGGGGTACCACTGGTAGTTTTATTGGTTGTCATGAAAAAAAACACAAGGGGTAACACTGTTGTTTTTCATCGGTCATCATGAAAAAAAACACAAGGGGTAACACTGTTGTTTTTTATCGGTCGTCATGAAAAAAACATAAGGGGTAACACTGTTGTTTTTTATTGGTCATCATGGGAAAACCCATAAGGGGTAACACTGTCGTTTTTTATCTGTCGTCATGAAAAACCCATAAGGGGTAACACTGTTGTTTTTTATCGGTCGTCATGAAAAAAAACATAAGGGGGTTACACTGTTGTTTTTTATTGGTCGTCATGAAAAAAAACATATTTGAAAAATATTAATAATTGTCCTTGTCAAATAAAATATAAGGGGTAACACTCTTGTTTTTCATCAGTCAGCATGGGAAAAACACATAAGGGGTAACACTGTTGTTTTTCTTTGGTCGTCATGAAAAAAAACACATGGGGTAACACTGTTGTTTTAATCAAATGAAACATGAGGGGTAACACCACTCATCGGTCGTCATGAAAAAAAACATAAGGGGTAAGACTGTTGGTAACACTGTCGTTTTTCATCGGTCGTCATGAAAAAAAACATAAGGGGTAACACTGTTGTTTTTTATTGGTCGTCATGAAAAAAAACATTTGAAAAATATAAATAATTGTCCTTGTCAAATAAAATATAAGGGGTAACACTGTTGTTTTTCATCAGTCAGCATGGGAAAAACACATATTGGGTAACACTGTTGTTTTTCTTTGGTCGTCATGAAAAAAAACACAAGGGGTAACACTGTCGTTTTTATCAAATGAAACATGAGGGGTGACACCATTCATCGGTCGTCATTAAAAAAAAACATAAGGGGTTGCACCGTTGTTTTTTATTGGTCGTCATGAAAAAAAACACAAGGGGTTGCACCGTTGTTTTTTATCGGTCGTCATGAAAAATACATGAGGGGTAACACTGTTGTTTTTATCAAATGAAACGTAAAGGGTAACTCTGTCGTTTTTTATCTGTCGTCATGAAAAATTCATAAGGGTTGGAAAAAACACAAGGGGTAACACTGTTGTTTTTTATCGGTCGTCATGAAAAAAACACAAGGGGTAACACTGTCGTTTTAATCAAATGAAACATGAGGGGTAACACTGTTGTTTTTATCAAATGAAACATAAGGGGTAACACTGTATAGAATAGAATAGAAACACACACACACACACGCACACGCGCACACACACACACACACGCACACGCACACACACGCACACACACAAACACACTAGCAATCTCATACACATACACAAACACACACACACACACACACACACACACACACACACACACACACACACACAATGTGTGTGTGTCTAACACAAACAGTTCCTATGGTGGCTTCATCATTCTTCTTTAGTCACAGGGAAAGAGACAGCGGTGAAAAGAAAAGAAGAAAAGTGGAAACCAAGAGCAGTGTTTTAAACGCCTTCAGCATCTATTTTGTCCTCTGCTGGCATCCTTGGAGAAACATCTAAACATGGAATCCCACCAAGGCCTCTTATAATGGTCACTCTTTAGCGTACACTGCCCTGCTCTTAAGGATTCTCTTCTTCCCCTTCATCTGCCAGTCCTGTGGCGGGAGAGCAGACAGCGTTGCGTGGCTGTCTAAAACACACGGTTGCCACCATAACATCTGTTGTGCTAACAGACCTGTCATTAGGCGGTGGAGAATAAATATTAATCTATTAGTGGTCATTGCCTCATAGCCGGTGTCCTACCGTGGGCTCCTTCCACACTGTCCCCGAATTCCACCCTTAGCTCTATCTATTGGGCTACTCCATCTCAAAAGGCTTCCAAACTGTATAGCAGAGGTATTTATGGTGAGTTTTTGTTGAATGCTCGGTTTTTGGAGTGTTGCCAAAATACGGTTTATTGTGGGACCAACGGTGACCAATGGTCGCTAGTTTTACATTTTTTACCCCTTCTCTTCTCCCTGTGCTTTTTGCCCACACAAAAGAAACTATTGAGATGCTCTTAGGTTAATGAAATACTGGAGCTCTGTGTTCCCAGTCAGAGCACGCTGAGGAAACACATTCATCTGTTAAAGACCCTTCCCCAACCTGAATTATCCCCCAAAGTAGTACTACTGCAAATTTAAGTTTAGATTATCCTCCAATTTCTATTCATGTTTGTATCACATCTAAATACAGGATATACTTCAGAAAATATGAAAGATGTGAGGGTATCGCTCTCCAAACTCTTAGGATATTTTAGACTTGATCACAAGTCACACCATCACATGACATATTACATTTGGGTATGTGCTTGATTAAACTCAGCCCTGTCCACTTAGTCTTCAACTGGTGCTCTTGTGTACCCTCAGGAATGTTGCTCCAAGCTTTGAATATACATCAAGTGTTTATCTTCCCTCTGAGAATCAAGAAAGGGACAGTAAATCTCACAATGGGCTTTATTCAACCAGCAAATACCTCGTTCCAGCGTTCAGCTCGGTAGGGGGGACTGAATTCCACATTCAGTTCACCTCACCGAGCTATTGTTTGACACAAAGATGGCAAGGTGAATAAGACCTATGGGATCGGTTCACTGTGAGGCACCGCCATGCTTTTTCTCCTTGTTGCATTCTGCCACCTGCTAGAGAGAGTAAGAGAGAGAGACTCTCTCTCTCTCTCTCTCTCTCTCTCTCTCTCTCTCTCTCTCTCTCTCTCTCTCATGCTATTTTTGCTGTTATTAAAGTAGGTTCTAACATGACGGAACCTGACAATTTCAGAGCATTGTAGATTATTACACGGCAGCACAAAAACAACCTGTTTTCATTCACACAACTTGACTCAAAAACACACACTGTGTACTTTATAGGCCTATCCCGTTTTAAATACCGTAACTGCTTAATTTCCCATGAGATTATCCACACATATTTGGAAGGTCTCATGTTTCAGCTATGATAGTTTGAGATAAAAAATAAGAAAATAGGTGGGTAGATTAGGAAGCCAATGAACGCATCGGCATATGAGAAGCACTAAGGTGGAATCAGAAATATGCAACCTTTTAACCGGGGGGGAAGGAGAGCATTGGGCAGAGGAGGAGGTTGGTGTCCCAAGTGTACGTCACATCACGTGTCATTTTAGGACCAGTTTTGTGCTCTTACTCAACCAACCTTGATCCCTCTGTAGCCCCACTCCATCCAAAAACAGATGGCCTGTACCACACAGCAGTGTTTAAAGTAATGGTTTACCACATGGTTGCAGGTGTGTATTTTAAATATAATTAACACAATTTTCCACAGTGACACTTTATTTCTGGTGTTGTGGGTTCTGGGTGTTGAACTGTTTTCATAAAAAACATAGTTCTCATGCAAAGGATGTCATTCAGCACCAGAAATATATATATAAACATACATATCTATATAACTTCCATGACCACTGCCATAATACTGATTGTTATTTTGTGTCTTTTGCACATTCCTTGGTGGCTGTAATGGTCAGACAGCTTGCCACTATATACCCTCATCTAGAACCCACATCCCATGTGGAGTTTTCCCTCCTTTGGCTGAATCTAAATGCAGAGCTACTGCGAGCAGTCATCGTGGTCACATGTCCTTCGGTTGGTGTTTTCATGGGCGTCATGGCTTCCCTTAATATGCCCTTTATCGTTTCAATGGCCTGATGTGCCTGATGTGATGCATTCACAAGTTTTGCAATATCACTTGGCCTAAAAAAACAACCTGGAGTAATTTTCATATTGAGCAATACGATAAAGTCTTCATGTGACGTTGTTTCAGCTTTTTTCGCTCACTTTCCTCGTTAACATAATACATGCTGTAGTTTCAATTCAGTGCAACAAAACATTTTAACTAACTGACTTAAGTTTGATTTGTGTAACCGTGTCTATGTTGGCAGTTTAAAACAAAGAAGGAATAGATTGGAATTCGTAGTAACTCTGGGGTACAATTTCTGCCTGCAACAGTGTACAATTAACTTTTTTTAACAGCCAGACAGAAGATGGCGTGATACTTAATCCTATGTCATAAAAAAGGCTGCAATAAAACAGGTTTTTTTCATGCCAACATTAAAAAGATAGCCATTTAGGCTGCTAGAGGCTAAAGGGTGCTGAACACAACAGCCTAAGAAAGATTTAAGCCGAAACAGATGGATACAATACAGAAAGACCAGTTTGGTTTGGGCTTTGTGTGGTCGTGTTGGATCTGACAACCTTTGTCAAGCCCATGGGCATGTGGGTGCCTGTTTGTCTCTCAACTGTCACGCTTGATGTCTAGGTGTACGTGTTGGAATCAAGTTAACCTTTGAGGGAGACTGTTTCTCTTTTCTGATTTCTGATTCCTAAAAAGTTAACCAATTGATGTATTAAAGTGATAGTTCTGGGTCCTTCTGTTTATAGAATAGTGATAGTTCAGGGTTGGAGGCCCGGTCAAATCCCAGATTATCAGCTCTTACTAGAAGTAACCAAATTGATCAGAATGTACAGAGTGATGAATGTAGCACTAACGGTGCTCAGAAAAATGTTGATATATATTTTTTCGATTCACTGATCAAATAGAGAAGAGGGAAATCGCTAATTGAATGGTGTTATTTACCCACTCTAATCAGTGGCAACCGCTTCCAATGATTTCAACTAACCCAGTAGGATGCTAATTGAACTTCAGAGAGCCCTACCCCCATAAAGACATATGCAGAGAAGAGGTAGGGGAGACTAGTAATTAAATATTACACAACGAGGAACACGTTTCTTTTTGTAGGTGAGCTTGTTCTAGCAGAGCCCAGCAATTCTCAACAGTTTTTCCACACACAGCCTTTTATGCAGCGCGATCACGACCTGTGGTGTCAATTGATTTAAGACTCTGAGACGTTCAACTGTTATAAGGGCAAAAGAGGGCCCTGTGTTTTAAGTCTAGCTCTGACACGAGTGTTATGCGTATGAAGCGGTCCTACGTGCATTTACAGATTAAGGCAACCTTCTGATCTCCTGCTCAAGGCTGCCTATTTTCAACCCCCTCGCGTTTGATGTGGCGGTGCACCAAATAACTAAGGGCAGGAGGGTGGGGTTACCTAAATACCCTTATTTTATTTCAAATTGCAATGAAGGAGGAGGGGGGTTAATTCTGCATAAAGTGGTTATGCTATTCTATATTTGCCCCTTACCATATGGTGGCGGTAACTCCACCCTCCACACATGTCCCACATGAAGCGACTCCAATATAAGAGTTTATGAATGGCCCGCTTCTCTTCATTAGATTTTTCCTTGGTCACCGTGCGACGTATCTAAGACACTGCTGCCGACATGGAGCGACCTCACCCTGCATTTAGAAATGGGCCAGTGACGAAGGGGAAGTGGGGTGGCGGGGCGGGGGGAAGTCGGTGTCACTGAGGTGGAACAGGAATGTGACTTTGTTAGTAAGCTAACAAACAAACAAAGCCTAAAACCGAGCGGAGAATGGGACATAGAGAGGTACAATGATGTGTAGATAACAAGGGGAAATGTAGGAGAGACAAGGATAAGGGAAATGAAAAAACAGGTGCATGGAGAGAAATAAAAAGATGGACAGGGAGTTGAAAGGGAGAGAGTGGGAAACAGACAGGGAGAATGAAGTCAAAGGATACAAAGAGAAGAGGCTGGGAGAGTTGCAGAGAGAAAGACTGTGTGCATATTTAAATATGAGAGAGAGAGAGAGAGAGAGAGAGAGAGAGAGAGAGAGAGAGAGAGAGAGAGAGAGAGAGAGAGAGAGAGAGAGAGAGAGAGAATATCCTCCTGGGGTTGAGGCAGGCGGGCGGGGTCAGGTGGAGGAAAATGGCTTTGACCACATTATGTGTAGTGCTGGGGTAATTGCTGGGTACAGGAACCTAAATAGATACGCGCCCCACAGTGGTAAACATACTGGAAGTTAGCCCTGCTTCCTCCGAACGGTCCCTGTGGCTCGTTCCGTCCAAGACTAACTCCCTGTGCTTGACCAGCCTGACTCACAAACATGTGGTGGGAAAGGTACAGAATGGGTGGGTGGGGTCAGGTCATCCTGAACAGGCCTGAAAAATACTTGGAGACTGTAACTGGGATTAGGGAGTTTGCCCATAAACCTGAATTCACTGGGTCTATTGTAAAGAGAAAAATCGAGAAATAAATATCGTCTCATCCGCACTGACTATTTATTGTTAATAATAGATCCAATGAAACACCATTCTATTCCTGACCTGACATTCATTGGGGAATATGTGCAAATCTTTTAGAGTTGATCATATCTTCAGTTTCAAAATATGTTGTCATTGGATACTGCATTTAAGTTTTGTACCATTTACTATTAAGTTGTCAAGTAAACTCTATCAACTGACAGTGAGTTCGGATTAATTCAATCAGGAGCAGGCAAAGGTTATGTCAGTTTGCTCAAGCAGGTATACTGGAAGGCAGTGGACATTTGGGTTTGAAGTTGAACCCAGAACCATTTAGCTGCGAGTCAGACACTCTAACCACTATCCTGGTCCCTGGTTGATATGAAGTAAGTAGTACAAGTTTATGTATTGGTAAAACCACACAACCCTGGTTATAGAAGAAGAAGCATTACATGGCATGATCCTAATATAACCCACATCAGAACAAAAATAACATAACATGCAACAACTGGAAGTTGACATTTATTGTGACAAAATGCACATGAAGGAGTGTATGTTGACTTACAGCCTGACAGACCTGGAGATCAACCCCCTGTTTGAAAGACACTAGCCATGAGGCTTATGTCAACAGTGACACACACCTTCCACACAATCCTCACAGAACCCTGCAAGCCAGCTGCAGATTCAAACGTCAGCATACATTTGAGCAACCTAAACAGCTGCTCCTACAGAATGGATCCCAACAGCCTGCTTTTCTCTTCTTGTACAGCTACCTGCAGATCGACATTAGAACGTGAAACAGAAAGTGCCTAAAGCGTGCAGAAGGAAGGAGTGATTTACATTGTGCCCACAAACCTGGAGTCCATAAGGATGGTTAAACAGCAGGAAAAATAAATAAGCATAAAACAAAACCACTTATTATTAGTTTTAGGTTAACATGGCTAGGCAATGGGCTTTTCCTGCTTCAATAAAGTTTACAAGGCCACTCATTGTTGGAGCTGGGCAATGTAGTACATTTCACTACAGATCTCATTGGTATAAAAAGCAACTTCTGTTGACTGCACATTATTTGATCATAAGCGTTTCTTCAAGTGACCCCCCCCCCCTACATCTACAGTACATAGGTACAGTAATATCTCTTTCAGCTTTCTTAAAAGCTATGTTTTCACATGCACAGACACTAACAGATTACCGCAATAGTTTCCTTTCCTACCAACAGAAAGGAACAGTGTTGTCCCACCACAAAGACCCCACAAGAACAAACAATACGCAATATGACTGTTAAAGACAATGGTCTATTAACATTCTTTCATTTAAATAGTAAAGCACTTTAAAGAGCGTATTATCAGACAAGATCTTTTTGAGGCTAGCAGCCCCTCATAAATAATTATCTATCTTTCAAGCCCAAACACTTTCTCTTGAGGGTTCCAAGGTTTGCAAGTCCTACCTAGTTAAAAAACTTATTTTCAATCAAACTTATTGATTTGTCTGTTAACATTTCTTCACTGCTTACAAACTTGTAGCCAAACAGTTTCAACGTCGACCCACAAACCTTCTGAACGACCTGAGCTATCTTGAAAGGTATATTCGCCCGCCATTTTTCTACTTGTTCCGAGGATTTCTTCTGCGTTGAATAAATGCCACCGGTCTCCTTGGAGGCCTGTGTGTTGCTGAGAATCCAGGCCTTCACCTTTGGAGTAAACGGAATTCCAGCAAAATTGTACATCTCCACAGCCTTCTGCAGGGGGAACCGGGCGATGTCCTCATAGCGCACCAACATGTAGCGCCGACGCAGCCACGGTGGCTGCCTCAGGCCCAGTTCGGCCGACATCCTCAGGTTGTTGCAGTTCCCTTTGAGCTTACTAACCTCCACGTCGTCGATGGGCACGTCCCCATCCTCGGCCCACTGCTTCCAGTTCTTGTATCGGTCGGCGAAGGCCACGATGCGAGACGCCAGCACGGCCCTGGGGTCCCGCACCAGCTGGATGAACCTGACGTCCAGGCCCGGTTCCTCGGCCAGCAGGCGCAGGGTTTGCAGTTGCCGCACCCTGACCAGCTTGATGGCCCTGTGCGCCTTCTGCAGGCAGGACTCCGAGGCCAGGGTGAGGTTGAGAGGGCCGCAGCGTCGGTTCTTGCAGGAGTGGTGCTCGAACACGCCTTTGACTGACGGACTGCACACAGAGTCCTCACACAGGGAGCTGCTGGAGCTCCTGCGGAAGAGGTCGGCGGTGACGTGGGCCACCGGTGCCGGCTCGATGAACCTCTCCAGCAGGGAGAAGTCACAGAGGAAGAGCCGCCGGAGGACCTCCGGGTAGGCCCAGTTGGCCGCCGTGCTGTTGACGCCGCCGGTCGCCAGGGTCAGCCTCTTCTCCACGTGCCA
The DNA here is from genome assembly GCF_031168955.1 of Gadus macrocephalus. NCBI lineage: Eukaryota > Metazoa > Chordata > Actinopteri > Gadiformes > Gadidae > Gadus > Gadus macrocephalus. The sequence continues at coordinate 8,138,331 of NC_082399.1, forward strand.
CAGCGGCTCATACAGGTAGAACATGTTGTCGCTCTGCTGGTTGAAGAACTCGCCCATGAACGAGGAGCCCGAGCGGGTGGTGGACAGCAGGAGGATGTGCTTCCGGCCGCCCGAGCCCTCCGGCTGGTGCTGGGTGCGGTTCTCCAAGTGCCGCTTCAACAGGGTGAAGGCCGGGTTGGGCTCGCGGGGGGACGCGTGGCTCAAGCTCGCTGAGCCGTTGTGTCTCAGGAGTTCACGGGAGGACAGCACGGGCTCCAGAGGGGTGCGAGGCGTCTGCCTTAAGGTGAGCTTATCGGACACCCTGAACACATGGGGAGGAGTCACAATGGCACGTTACTTGGTTAACACGAATAGTAAGCGGTCCTTGAAGTGGAACTTAGCACAGGACAAATAGACGTTTTATGTTGCTAAATGGATGTCAGGTTAGTGAGCTGTCCTGGCGCAAAATGGTTAAAGAAAATGATAGGCTGTTGAAGAAAACACAAAAGCGCTTCATTGATCACTGAAATAGGCTTACCTTGAAATTATGTTGTTTTCCTTCTCGATAATAACAAGTGCCAAGAAAAAGACAATGGATATTGTGTATTTGATCCTCATCCTTGGATGTAGATGTGGTTGGATATACTGTTACAGACTGCTTCTTAATAGGTTCTGCCAATCTCGAGAGCGTTCAGTGGACTTCTTAAAGAGCCCTCCGGTTATTTACATTCCCCATTGTGGCTGATGCTTCTTCCTGTAAATGAAATGAACAATAAACTGTCAGTCACAGTGGAGGAAATTATAGAACTTCAACTGTCCTTAAATATGCAGCGTCGGTTTTCGGTTTCTGGTTTGATGACACTATCATTTGTCAGTTGTTTTCACCAATTGTGACGGACGTACACAAAAATAATATTGGTAATAATTGTATATTAAGACCCCAATTTTACCCAATATCCATATTTACCTTAAGGTTGTAGTTGCTTGAGCCCTTGCTGATGATGCTTAGTCATGCACATCAAAATACAGCTGTAAAAACTATTTTGGTACTTCCCCTTTCTTGAGTTGGATATAGAGATTAAGACTTTTGAAACTGATTTTGATTATATGTATCTAAATAAAAGGGTCTTGAAAGAGAGCTTCTTTGGAAACGTATTGAGTCAGCTTGTGTGGAGGACCATGTTATCTTTAAACACACCAGGGAACTACAGAAGCATGGCCACCCACCAAGCATGACCAGATGCACCACAAAAGAGCAACGTTGACCTTTAAACCTTTGCAGCTCATTGCCAAAATTGGTCGAAAGATCCTCAGCTGGCTGGCAGAATTGGCAAGGAACATTCTGTCTATACACTATCATTTTGGCTCTTCAATATAGACAACAGACCATACACAGTCCTGTTACGTCTGAGCCTCCTCAAACTGTGTTGTGTCCCTTCACCCCACCAGTGGGCACATACAAACAGGCTTTTCCCAGCTGCTCCTGTATGTCCATAGTGGGAGGAGATATTCACCCTAGAGCATGGCAGCTGATACTCAAGTCAAATAAAAAAAAACCTTCAACTAATATGGAAACCAAAAAAAATACTGCTTGAAGTTGGTGTTTCTACCACAGCTGGGTTCTTTTTTTATAATAGAAGGGGCCCATAAAAGAACACTGTTGAAATTCCGGCATCAACATTGAGCCACAATGCCTGCCACTCGGATTTCAATACAAGACTGTAGCCCCTGCAACAAAACATGCCAAATATGTAACGCAATATGTAAATGGACCATGACTTCAACAACCGCATAAGGGGACACACGAGTATTGAGGATATCAATGGCTTACTTGTTAAAGTATCAAATAGTCAGACTAACGACCATAAGTCAACGCCATGGCAACCACACAGTAGGGGAGGCTTTTAGATTTCCCATTAAAACCAGCCTTCTGTAGGAAGGGAAAGTATCGTGATGCTTGTAACATGGCTGTAACATGGCTGTAGCATGGCTGTAACATGGCGGCAGACTGCTGTACCGTGTTCAACTCTTCTACACGTCTGGACGTCCAGTTCTCACATCCTGCTGCTGCGACCTTTAACCCGGGGACATAGTCCGGGCAACGTAGCCCCACTCCTAAAGGCCCACAAACTAAACATTGGAAATAGTTGGACACGGCCTGTGAAATTCTGTGAGATGGTATGGGAAGGTTTAGGGGTCCCGTGTAACACTGTCAATACGCAACGATGACGACGGCTTATGAAATGGTGAATGGCGGTTTGTACTGAGGGACGGTTGGGGGGATATCTCAGGCGGGTGGGCCGGGGTCTCCCATAAGGAGGGAATCTCAGATCTCTGTTGTACACCACCACGGTGCATACGGAAAAAACACAAGGCCCTCTGACAGAGCATAGTGTCCCAAAGGCCAAAAGGCAAGGCATGAACTCAAAGAATCACTCACACGTCATGGTTATCAATGACTAAGCTAACAATATGTTGCTGGTCGTGTATGCTCGGAGACACAACATGCTCCCCGTAGACCAATTACTCTTTTATTTTGGATGGAAACGCTGACAGTGTATCTGAAGAAATAAATAAATAACCATGAACTCAGAAACCATGGATGCGCTACAATGAAGCCTTTTTTTCTAGTTTTATTTCCCCCATAGCTCACTGACTTTAATAAAACATTCGGGGGAATTGTGACCTACCTATACTGATATAGGTCACCTTTGATTGTGATTAAATAAAAAAATGACAGTCATACATATTATTAATAAACATACTCTCAATACTATGTTTGGTAAAATTTGACTATAGCCGTGGCGGAAAAAATATGCATCTTCTTCTCAAATATGTTTCAGAGATGGAAAGAAGGAATATAAAGCAATATTCTAGTTCACCAAAGTATGTGGCTGCAGGTTTCATCATTTATATGGTATGCTAGATCCTCCCAAATTACCTAAGCTTTTTTCACAAATTTTTTGTCTTGTGTAAAACCACCATTAGCTGACATTTCTGAATATTCAAAAGCCACTGAGGCATGAGACACATTTGATCATCTGCTCATAACGAAACCGTGAATGCACAATTTATCACCTTGTTACAAATTATATTAATAGCTGCCTATTATTTAATGTAAATCCTTTGTGACAGGAAAATTGAACATCAGTCAGCCATACCAATTGTAATTCGGTTTCTATGGAGGGTGTAGGCTGAAGCACACTATTTCGTGCGTTAAATATAATAGGACACATTTGCTCAAACGCACCCCACTGAATGTGCCATCTCACACAACTGTACATGAGGAAACAATGAAGCTGAATGTATTAAGATGCCATTTGAAATCAGTTGAGTTAAGTTATATTGCAAAAAACAAACATAGTTTACACACGTTTGGGGTAGACCTATAAATGATAGGAAATCGTTTTTTTGTGAAAGTGTGTTCAAACTATAAACATCGTTTGCGAAGTATGGTAATAGACGCAAAGTCATCAGGCAATACCCACCGTTCAATCTGTTCAACGCAACAAGTTGCTGCGAAAGATAGCGTGACCGCTTACATCCTCTATGAAACAGTCCCTAAAGTTAAGTTTGTCCTTCGTTGGCGACTCCAGAAAGGTAAAATATCCCCATTCTGTCAAAAATCTATTAACATTTAAATTATCGATATTGATATAACAAGAACTAAAATTTAAAAAAAGTATTAGTTCTCGATAGTTACGTCTTGTTGCGCTCTCATTTTCCCAACCCCTCTCCAGTTTGAGATCGTTCAAGTCGGCAATTGCAACTCACTCAATCACAGGGGAAACTTAGGTCAAACAAAACACCAGCAGGAGGCCTACTTGCTCGATGCTGTCTACCTTCACGTAAAGAGCCTTGTTTATTGGTTTGTTCATTATGGACAAAAATGGACAATAACTATTTATGTTTTTTTTGTTTTAATATTTTAAAATACGAATTAGAAAGTCATATTCAGTGAGTACATACTATTACTGCGCTAATTATTTACTTAGAAATTAAGGAGGCAAATACTACCATCTAGTGTACAACATTACGTTGTGCGTTTACATTTCTGGATTATTTCGGGTATGACATAAAAAGGTATGCGAAAATGTAGTTTATTATATTTAAATGTAATATATAAAGTTATATACATTTTAGTGTGTTGTGTGTTATCTGTAGGCCAATATATTACATAGCTGTTCCAAACGAACTACAATTCCCAGCATCGGTCCATTAGTAATGACGTAATAAGAGACTCTTCAGGAAGGTTGCAAATTCTGTTGCGTCAGTAGCTTGCGCACTTACATCAAGAAAGGTGAACAATTATCTAATCTGTGTTGGTAAGTAATACGAATACAATTATTTTGACCGTCTAACAAGGTTAATGATGGGAATGCCGTATATTAGGTGTCATGTTATCCATGTACATCCTATATTTTGTTATTATGTGGTTACGCCAATGTGATTAAACATGCTCTTATCTGTTGGGGTCAAAACTGTTTGACAAACATATTTGACTGGAATCTTGTATATACCTATTATGTTGTCAACTGTTTATTGTTCTACGTTTGTCAACAGAGAGCAAAACAAATCACAATGTTGGTGGCGAGACTAGCCTGCCTGAGGGCTCTCCCGGTGGCGGGGCTCCATCCCGTGTTGGCACAGGGCACTTCTGCCCTGAGAAGCCAGGCTATGCCCACATGGCAACCTTTGCTCAGGAACCATCAGGTATATTTCATTTCCATTGTTGAGGTCTGCCTTGTTTGTATTCGTTTGATTAAGCAGTGCCACCTATCTAGGCATCTTGACTCCCCACTTCTATGTGTTTTCTTAAAATATGGTCTCTACCACTTCCAGACACTGGAAGTTGGGGCTTGCATCCAGCAGCCACATATTTTTTAATGTGTTCTTCATTGCTAGCTAATGTGGATCGAATGGGGGGAACCTTATGATCCCGATTCCTGCCTTAGCATTAAACATAATTGGCCAGGAATTACTCTACTTAGTTTTGGAATATGTAGTTGTAAATCTGATCATACCCTTACTGATCTAATATCAATATAGTTTACGAAGCTTCAAATGATGGTATGTTATCATATAATTTATATAACTTACATTAAGAAATGGTTAATGTTTGTAATGTTTTGTTGGCATGTGTGTACTTTTTCCTTTATTAGGGTTATTCCACCAAGGCCAGGTTTGGTTTCCGTCGCAGCAAGACCACCAGAGATCAGCTCAAGGAAGCAGCCTTTGAGCCAGCATCAGAGACTGCCATGAAAAGTGAATACAGCCACTTAACCCATCAAATCCCTTACTTAGTGTGTAGACTGAAGTGTTGTCAATACAGACCGAAAAAAACACCTTCATGTCTTTCTTAGAGTTTTGGAGCCACAATCTTCTTATACCACCGTTCTTGAAGCATATTTTACTTGTATCATTAGTTAATAGTGCAGTTGAATCTGATTGTCAAAGTGGATTAAGTGAAGCACTAAATGTGTTGTTGACTTTGTCTGTAGTTGATGGCATGGGAAGGATGATCCTGGCTGGAGGAGCAGCTGTCGGTCTTGGCGCACTGTGCTATTACGGACTAGGCATGTCTAACGAAATCGGTGCAATTGAAAAAGCAGTGTAAGTCAACCTAAACAGGCACACTATTGTCAGGCGTCTTCACAGATACAAGACACACCAGATACTGGCAAACAATACTGTCATTATGATTTATACTTTGATGATCGCATGCATGGCGCACCTGAATATACTATTTATCTAATTGACTTGCAAACCAATCCAAAAAAAGTAGTTTGTAGTTTAATGCTGTTAAACTATCACAATTTTGATCGATTATTTAAAATGTTAGGAATAATTTGAAAGATATAAAACCCTACGCTAGCAAGTATTAACCTACGCCACCAATATATGAAGTACATCCTAAATCATTTGGCTATTCAGGAAAGCATTGGACGTGTTTCTTTATTGATGCCACCGTCATCACCGTGGTCTTGTCTCCTCTGCAGGATCTGGCCGCAGTACGTGAAGGACAGGATCCACTCCACCTACATGTACTTTGCGGGCAGCGTTGGCTTCACAGCCCTGTCTGCCGTGTTAGTGAGCCGGACGCCCGCGCTCATGGGTCTCATGATGAGGGGTTCCTGGCTCGTAAGTCAGCCTCTTTCCATCACGCAATGTCCTGGTTGTGATCATCCACTTGTCTGCTTATCTACCTGCGCTTGTCTGCCTTAGCCTTCTCCAGACACATTTAGTTTCGGATCAGGTTCGGAGTTTCGTGTTACCGTGTTACCGTTGTAGCTTGTAATAAGTTTTATTCCAGTTCTCCTGATATATATATTTTATATGCCTTTCTTACATTTCCTACTTTGACAGGCAGTCAGCCCTGTGCTTATCTGGGTTTTTTCCCCACTCGTTATTAGTATTGCCTTTGTCATTTAATAACTGGATATTTCTATTCAGCATTCTAATACATTGCTTACGTTCACAGGCAATGGGAGCTACGTTCGCAGCAATGATTGGCGCTGGAATGCTGGTCAGGTCCATATCGTATGAGCAGAGCCCTATGCCCAAACACCTTGCCTGGATCCTCCATGCAAGTATGTCTCTTATCAGACAGCGTATGTTGTCAGTATGTAACCGTTGTTACTTCTAGAGCGCAGTGATTTGGCTGTTAAGTTTAGATGATGTGTAACGCTAAAAAATTTTTATCCCCTGTGTCTTACCGACTGAAATATTAGTCCACATATTACTACGCATTATTGAGCAGCTTGCAACTTTAATTTAACTCTAGACAGAAACTAAACTTGAAGGCCAGACCATGAATGATTAGGCACAAATGTACATTTATTGGGGTGACTATGAAAAACCATCACTTAACTTATTCCTCATCCCTAAGGTGTGATGGGTGCAGTCATAGCCCCCATGACCCTCCTGGGGGGGCCCCTGATGTTGAGGGCCGCCTGGTACACGGCGGGCATCGTTGGAGGCCTCTCCACCGTGGCCATGTGCGCGCCCAGCGAGAAGTTCCTCAACATGGGCGGCCCTTTGGCGGTGGGCTTCGGAGTGGTGTTCGCCTCTTCCATCGGTTTGTAAAACGTCATAAGATCTTCAGTAGGGGTGGGGGAATAAATCGATTAACACAGTTAAAACAATAATGAATCACAATTCACATATTTTTATAATGCCTTTTTGTTTAAGGTTTGCCTTTTTGTGTTTACCTTAATGGAATCACTTCTTCAAATACCAAAATGACAATCTTCTATACACTTAACTCTGCTTTCATGCCACTATTTGCCACAAAGCCTTTCTTTGCGCACAGCGCTTGGAAGTAGATTTTGAAATAAGTACTCCGATGTACTGAATCGATTAGGATTTGGGACTCGTAAGTACTGAATCAATGTTTAGATTTGATCAAATTGTGACCCCAAGGATCTAATTCCAATTGCATTGTGAGACACCAAAAGTTTACTGTCCTTCAGCTTCATCTTCTTTATTTAATTTTTACTGTTTTAGTTCTTTATCAACCGCTTTTAATGCGAAGCGTCACCATAACCACCTGCCTATTGACGTGGTTATTTACTCTCCTCCCTCGTCTTTCGGTCCACATCCAGGCTCCATGTTCTTGCCCCCCACCTCCATGTTCGGAGCAGGCCTGTACTCTGTGGCGGTCTACGGAGGCCTGGTCCTCTTCAGTTTGTTCCTCCTCTACGACACGCAGAAGGTCATCAAGAAGGCAGAGACATACCCGCTGTACGGTGTTCAGAAATTCGACCCCATCAACGCGTAAGTCGCTGTGAATCTGGAATGTGAAGCCAATGTAAGCTTCACTGGGATTCACTCATCCTCACCACTAGACGAACATGACTCGTATTTGAATATCCACATTAATAGTTTGGATTAAAACAATGCTTTGTCAACAAGACTTTGTGGAAAGACATGACGATGTGTTATGTTATTTTCTGTAGGTGTATGGGGATCTACATGGACACATTGAACATCTTCATGAGGCTTGTGATGATCCTCTCTGGGAATGGCAGGAAGAAGTAGAAGACCACCGCCCGCTGGTGTTTGTTTTCTGCATCAACCGTCAAATACTCAAGCACCTTGTTCAGTCTACTAGCAGTATACCTACAACCAGCCCGCTGTTGTTTTAAAATGAAATCAAGTTGATGAACACATTGTGGAAACGCTTGCTGTGCTCTGGGGAAAAGTGCTTTTGTTCGTCTTGTCAATTCTGGTATTCCAAATAAGCGTTCAAAAGTTTTATGAAAAGAGTGAAAAATACAAATGTATTTGTTATTGCTCTCGCTTGCAGAGGATGAGATTTGTCAGCATCTCTTGGGGTCTTGGAGATTTCTGAATTGTGTTCCAATTTTTTATGTCTATTTATTTTTACGAGGGGATCATCCTGTTATGGCAAAGAGACAAAGGGGAAACTCATGAAAATGAGATGTGGAAATGCTCAGACATGTGTTGTATTTAGCTCATTATTATACAGTACACAATCTACAAATGCTACTAGTAAGATGGGGTTAATGAGACTTCTGCCAGATCTGTATATTCATTTCGGAAATCAATAAAGATTATACAATTTTGAATTCTCTTTTTCTCTGTTTGCATTAGGAGAACATGTACTGTAAAAAGAAATGGGTGTTATATTCGTACACTATTGTACGATTTTGAGTGATTGATACCAAGTAATTGATGTTTACTTTAAGAAACTCACTTTAACTGGACAAACTGGCCTGGCGTTAAGATTATCCTCAACAACACCTTACTCCTTGTCTAATTTGACCCGAGAGTGCTCAATGGGGGATCTAAAGATAGCCTTGTTGACCTGCTCATTCATAACCAAAAGAAGCTGGACATGTTTCCTATGTGAGCTTTTCTGTTTTTGCTAAGCACAGGGATAATGACAGCCCTGTTAAGATTGACAGCGATATCAGTCAGACCATATAAAGGTCAGGAGTACGTTTTAGGAGAGCTGGCTATAATTCTGGACCATAGCCAACTTTGTGAGCCAAACAAGCAAGCACAACATAATGGAGATGGAAAGAAAACCACTTAACTAGAATGACGAATATATGCATTTATTTATCACACTATTTTATATTTTATCTGCCAATGTATGTACTTAATTACCGTATTCGGGATACCATCTCAGATTAAATGACTGGATATCTATTAGGCGATGGACACAATCGTGTCAGTGAAATTCCTACAACGACCAGATAGTGGCAGTAATGTACTGAAAGAGAAAGAGCACAACCAAAATCTTCAGAGAACAAGAGTGTTGTTCTGTGTTGTCAAATATTGTGACATATCAGGAAGTAGCTAATATACGTCCCTGCTAAAAGCATCATGATGAGACAAGTAAGTTTATGTTATGTTATATTAATACAATCTGCTATCTGGACAAAACGTGTTAATTTACCTCGTTCATAGATCAATGCGACACAATTCTCCTCAAATGTACTGACATCTGCTGTCGCCGCGTTGTGGTTCATTTTTCGTAAGCTTGTAATGGTCGCTGTTCAAGCTCAATTTAAGTACAGCTCATAGCTGATTACTTTAAAAAAGGTCGGCTCATTCATTTAATCCAGTATACGATGTGTTGATTTAAAAGCCAAACGACCAAAGTTAAATGCAAACAATCAGGTCACTCATCAACTGTGTTCCCCCAGGACGACAATGATGAAGACGTGTCCCTGTTCGATGCAGAGGAGGATTCTGGGCAGAAGTCAAAAAAATCTAACTTGAAGTGGGTCTTCTTACAACTCTATATTAATTTAATATCTACTGTGCATTACAAAACATTAAAATTGAATGCTTACATCTATTTTGTACATTTATAGGCATCCAGTAGCGTCATTCTTCCACCTTTTCTTCCGAGTTACTGCGATTTGTGCATACCTGCTCTGTGAGGTTTGGAGTAGCAGCTTCATCGCCTGTATGGTCACTATAATCCTCCTGCTGTCCTGTGACTTCTGGACTGTAAAGGTACTTCATCATGACATGATTAAAAATCTTTAAAGCAGAAACTTGAACGTGTGTGTGTGTGTGTGTGTGTGTGTGTGTGTGTGTGTGTGTGTGTGTGTGTGTGTGTGTGTGTGTGTGTGTGTGTGTGTGTGTGTGTGTGTGTGTGTGTGTGATTTCCTGGCAAACCCCAAATACAGAAATTGCATAATCTATTCACAGAACATCACTGGCAGATTGATGGTAGGTCTGAGATGGTGGAACCAGGTGGATGACAATGGAGAGAACCATTGGGTGTTTGAGTCAAGAAAGGTGAGGTGTACATCAGCCTGCAAACTAACTATTTGTTATTGAACCCCTACTTTAACATCCCTATCCAAACATGTGAATATTCTGGTTATCTTAATTCAGTGGGCTGCATTGTAGAGATGTCCATTGTGTGCCAGTATCTTGCAATTTACATTTGTATTTTTTTTCCCACCAACCATAGGCTACAGGAAAGCAGCAGACAGGCAACTCTGAGTCACGTATCTTCTGGCTTGGGCTGGTGGTGTGCCCTGTTCTCTGGGTTGTATTCTTCTTCAGCACCCTCTTCTCCTTTAAGATCAAGTGGCTGGTAAGTGTTGGCGTTGGACGGCTAGGTTCCTGTGAGGCTGCACACGTGCAACTCTTGGAAACCTTTTTTTGTATTCTCTTGTCTCACCCACACAGGCTGTCGTGATCATGGGCGTGGTGTTACAAGGGGCCAACCTGTACGGATATGTGCGATGCAAAGCAGGGGGCAAGACCAGCCTGAAGAACATGGCTACCAACTATTTGGGCAGGCAGTTTCTCAAACAGGTGCTGTGACTTTTGGTGTTTGCCAAATTCAAGAATGTCAGCTTTGATTGTTGTTTCATGCGTTTTTTTAATGCAATATATCTTTTCCCCCCCGCACAGGCTGTGTCTAAAACTGAAGAGATGTGAAACTCGACGATTCTACCAAGTTTGCATACTTCTTAACACCATGGCATAGAGTTTATAAGCTGTTGGATACGATGGTTGTTGGGATTGAATGTGCATCTGAATGCAAATTGAAATGAAGTTCAGATTTATTTTGTTGTTGAATACATTTTTCTTTTAACTATTACATCAAACAAACAGTACGTTGTTTGACCTCCATTGTCGTGGAGTCCGGGACTGCGATGCAACAGCTTTTTTAATCTGAAAGGGATGTGGTGTGTATGTGTTTTTTTCTACTTCTGAGTATTGGGGCTTGGGACATTTGGTTTGAAATAATCACTCTAAATTATTTTTACAACATTGCAATGACAAGACATGGGAATCCTCCCCTTTCTTTTCCATACGTTTTGTTTTTGAGTGTTTGCTTTCATTGCATCTTCCTCAATGAATGGTCATATTGTACATGTGGTATAGTAAAGATGGCTGTAACAATGTAATGTATTCAATGCATTTGTAAATAACTAATGTAAAGAGACTTGTGTGGAATATTCTTCTTTGTGAATACATTTATATAATGTTCCCAACTGTTGCCATGCTAAAAAAACTGTTAAATATAATGATAAATTGTATACATGGATATAATTGTGGTCAATTATGAACATGTATACGTGTTCAAACTATATTTTTTGCTTAAAGATTGATGACAAGGATGACATAAGTTAACAATGGTCTTATTAACTATTTAGTTTATAAATTATTTAATATAAATTCTCGTGGTACTGTGTTATTTGAAGAGAACAGGTTAGATGAAATGACACAATTGATGTTATAATTAAAGATATGCGATTCAAAATCGAATATACCATAGACCCGATTAAGCAGGGGCAAGCCTTATGTTTTGGTTTTATGCAATACAATTTCTTTGCCACAACAAAGATGGCGTCTTTGTTGTACCTAATGGCTACTCAAGAGGCGGAAGCGGAAGAGACCCGTTTCCTCTACAGCAAATTCAGGAGGTCATTGTTTTGAATATTAAAGGAGTCTACGATTATACATAACGCAGTTTGCCATCATTTAATGGGAATATTCTTCGAAGCTGAAGATGATCCCAACCGAGGATGCATCCGCAAGGAAAAAAGAGATCGAGGAGAAACTGAAACAGGTCGGAAATAAGTGTCATGGGTGTGAATCGTTAACTAGCTAGATAGCGGTCTAGATAGCATTTCAATATGCGTTATACATTGCTTTACTCTGAATGAAATGAAATGAAATACCTTTGTTCTGATGCCTTGCCTGTATTTGGTTTGTCGTTCGCTACAAACTGTGGAATACAGGAGCAAGAGACGTTGTCATTCATCCGAGAAAATCTGGAGAAGAGTGATCAGCTGACTAAAGGAATGGTATGAAGAGATACACACAACTGTATCACTGTATTGAAACCGCTACATACAAACACACATACACTCACCAAAACTGACCAACAGTAATCAATACAAGAAAACATTGCTTCATAATATGGTTGCTCGATATACTCTTTTTCCTTTGTCACAGGTCTCCATTCTGTCATCATTTGAAAGCCGTCTCATGCAGTTGGAGAATTCCATCATACCGGTCCACAAGCAGACGGAGAACCTGCAACGGCTGCAGGAGAATGTGGATAAGACGTTGTCCTGCATGGACCATGTCATCAGCTACTACCATGTTGCTAAAGACACCGACAGGATCATACGAGAGGGGTGAGAGTTTTTCTGATTATGACATACTGTAATATCTGTGTTATTAGGCTGTTTTTCAATTGACGGTTTAATGGAGTAAACTGGATTCCAATACAATGTAAATTTGTCCGATCCAGTCCAACGGGCAGACTGGCAGAATACCTGTCCTGTATTGCTAAGATCCAGAAGGCAGTGGAGTATTTCCAGGACAACAACCCAGACAGTCCAGAACTCAACACAGTGGTACAGTTTTATGGGTTTCAAATTGTATCACTTCAATTTCATTGTAAAGAGGAAAATGTTGGCTAGCCCCGTGTTGAACTGTATTTTTCACTCATTTATAATCTCCAGTCTTCACTCATAAAGTCAAAACTTGGGGCAGAATAGCCTCGTGGTTAATGTGGTATCTGCTCATTAAGGAGTTGGTTCAGATGTCCTGTACTCTCTGGCTAGAGCTAGCGCCATTCTAATAGCATTATTTCTGTTGTGTATTTGCATTGAAATTCCGCAACCTCACAGAAGCCAAATTTCCCCATGACAACAGCCATCGCCATCGTTCGTTCTCCCTTGTTTGTCGTACAGAAAGCCCGCTTTGAGAAGGGCAAGGAGCTGCTGGAGGCCGAGTTCCGCAACCTGCTGACCCGCTACAGTAAGCCCGTGCCCCCGATCCTGATCCTGGATGCCCTAACCGTGGACGACGAGCTGGAGGTCCAGGAGGAGGTGATGCTGGAGCACCTACCTGAGGCAGTGCTGCAGGACATCATCTGCATCTCCGGCTGGCTGGTGGAGTACGGACGCAACCAGGGTACAGGGGATTGCGCGTGCATGCACACAACGAACACACAATCACGTGCGAAACACACTCACAAACCCTTGCACACGCTAGCAAGCACACGCTCACACATGTGCAAACACACAAGCTCACACACACACACACACACACACACACACACACACCAAAAATGAGGGCAATTCTAGTTGAAACACATTCAATAATTTTGAGGTGTTTCATTATCACCCCGAGGAAGGCAGCAATTCCCTGTGTGAGTCTCCATTACAAAGTGTACCCCGGAGGCAGCTTTAACAAGACTCAGATGCATGCAGTTAATGTTCCCAGAGAAACCCCAAGACATCAGTAGCAGGCCTGTTAGCACGGTCATTACAATCCTGTCTATACCATAGTCAAGTGAGTGAATGTGTTGTCAGCATCCATTCACAGGTCCTGTCCAGCATCAGTTCCGAACAATGTCCTTTGAAAAATTTATATAATACTTGCATTGTTTTTCCCCAATCTCACTCTCTTCCCGTAGATTTTATGAACGTGTATTTCCAGATCCGCTCCAACCAGCTTGACCGCTCCATCAAAGGCTTGAAGGACCACTTTCGCAAGAACAGCGCCTCGTCGGGGGTGCTGTACTCGCCCGCTGTCCAGACCAAACGCAAGGACACCCCCACCAAGAAGGCTCCCAAGAGACCAGGTCAGTCCCCCGTCCCCGTCCCCCCTTTGGGAAATAACTCCCAGGGTCCCCGTGATTTCTTCGCTCTCCCCACTGCTTTCACCACTCAGGGTCCCGGATCATTCAGGCCAAACTAAAATGATTACTTTCATTTTTACGATCGCTCACCACGCCCCATTTCACGCGTCATGCCACGCTCGGAATCCAACTCCGAAAGAGGGTCAAAACCGCTCTGATTCGTGGATCCCTCTTTCATTGTTATTGTCGTGTCGCTCATGTGCCTGGCAGTTGATGAGAGTGCACGTACCGCACAGCAGGAGGCGTGCGTTACTTTGATCAAAAGCCGACACTGGTCCCTCTCTCCCTCCCCGACCACCAGCCCCCCACTCCATCCCCATCATTGACCTGATACACCCTCCTGACCCCTCACTAACCTTTCCTCCTCTCCTTTCCTTCTAAATCATTGTGTGGCGATGACAGTCTACATATCAGGTAACGAGAAGGCGGCCTTGTTGTTTATCTTTGTTAAGTGTGTGTGTCTTGTGCGGCCATTGCTCGCTAGCAGTCTGACGGATGCAGCGGTACACGTTAGTCAACAGCACCTGAAGAGATTGCTTTTTTTGCACTTTTAACGCTGTTGTAGTCGTTGTAGCGGGCATAGTGGCATCATAGCACAGATGTAAATACATTTGGTATTATAGTGGCATTATGGCATAGGTTAGTGGTATTTCCCTCCCACTTTGGCTGTTGTTTTTGAATTAAGTTGTAAGAACTGTGGGTGAATTAGCTTATTGATGCTCAGGGTTTTTGCTTGCCCTGCTGTTCGTGGAGACGCCACTAATGACATTTAAGACGCCGCTTCTTTAATATCATCTAACTGAATCCACATGGACTCACCGCATGAGTTCACTGCTTAATGCGCTTCCACACGTAATCGTCGCAGTTGCAGATTCGCTGGATGTTATTGAGGCATTTCTGGCAAATGCAATTAAATCCTTACTCGTTGACTGCAGCCATCGCCTGCTCTAATAACAATTAATTATTTTGTCCACCATAACCCTCTACATTTTTATGATTAGGTTTCATTTATTTGCTACTCCACTAACGCCATTGCATTCTTTTACTTGCAATCTTTATTGTTGTCAATTGTCTTCTCTCTTCTCTGTGCATCCCTAAACCATGTAACAAAATGTTTGTAATAATTGTCATAACAATATGTAATTAGTATTTGTAATTATAATGGCTGGTTTTGTGTTTTTTTTCCCTACTCCCAAACCTAACCTGTTTATTGTGCCTTTTTTTAATTTTGTGTTAGGTATTGTATGTTTTTTGTACACAGACACACACATGGTAGATCTAGCTGCTCCTGTCTCTCTCTATAGCGGTGCTCTTGTCCTACTGTGGTGTATCAGGGCTGGGGGTCTTGTCCTGCCCGGTGGTGGGATGGTGTGTTTGTCCGTGTTTCAATACTCACCCCTTAGCTCTACCCCCCCCCCCCCCTTTCTTTTTTCTTCTCTTTCCCTCCTCCTCCTCCTCCTCCTCCTCCTCCTCCTCCTCCTGCTCTCGTTTCTCCTCTTTGGCTGCTTCGGGACGCTGGTGGTTGCCATGGGGACTCTCTTGCTCCCCCCTCACTGTGTGTGTGTGGTGGACACCAGGGACCATTCGCAAGGCTCAGAACCTTCTCAAACAGTACTCACAGCATGGGCTGGATGGGAAAAAGGGGGGCTCTAACCTCACTCCTATGGAAGGTAACGCACCTCTGGTGTACTCTTCGGTGTCTCTCTCTGTGTCTGTCTGGTCTTCTGTTGGTCTGTCTGTCTGTGGGACACACACACACACACACACACACACACACACACACACACACACACACACACACACACACACACACACACACACACACACACACACACACACACACACACACACACACACACACACACACACACACTAGCCGTCTCTTAGACATAATTTGAAGGCAGAATGAATGGAACGTCATTGATTCACGAGTTCCAAATTTGACCATAGATGGATGACTCCGTTTGGGAATGAAGCGGACCATTTATAATCATCCTCCTAGTTGGTCCGTACCGAACAATGGAATCCGCTGATTCCAGTGTTCGGTACGGACCCACTTTGGGTAGGGCCTTCACAAACTACAAACAAACACACACACGGTTACACTCACACATCTCTCCGGGTGCTCTCTCAGTCCATGCCCCCCTGGGCTCCACTCTACGCAAAGCGGGTGCCCCCCCCTCTCGCCCCTAGCCCCCCCCCCCCTCCCATTTCCTCCTCTCCGTCCCTCTTCTCGGGTGCTTGGTGGTGGTCCGCAGATAGATGTTAAGTCCAGACACTAGGGGGGTGGGGGGCGTCCCTCAGTGGACCCCCGGTGATGTTTCATTAAATCTCAGGCTAACCCCCAACCCACCGCTACCATCCAACCCAAACCACCAGATCACGACCCGCGGGTCAAACACCACTCAGACGCCCTGAACGAGAAGCACGGGGCTGCCTCGGGTAAGCGGGCCGGCGACCAGAACCACCTCACACGCACGAAGAGAAACACTGTGGCCCCTCGTCACGGCTATCGGATAAGAGGAGTTAGTTCAGGACCATGAAATCGTTTCAAAAGAGATACACTAATTATTTAGATTGAGAAGATGATCCACGAGAAATCGTTTGTTAAGTGTTTATACAATATAAGTCGGATAATAATATTTTATAACACTGCTGATAATATGGCTTCCAACTAATCTAGGCCAGCACCAGCTTTGAGAACAGGGGAAGAAGAGGCCAATAGTTCTTATCCTTAAAATTATAACTGTATATTATTATAATGATAACAGTTATCCTAGCCATGACGTGAAAGTGTATCTTTAAGAAGCGAACGCGAGCACAATATCACAACATAATGTCTAAAGCTTGTTCTAGTTTTTTTACATGAGTCATAGCCCAGTGCAGTAATGGACACGCCATCATGACGTTCCTGGCCGCTTGAAATGCCGAGCGGTCTCTGAACCCCCCCCCCCCCGCCGTCTGCCTCCCAGGGAAGGACGACGTGCTGGACATAGAGATCGACTCGTACATCCACTGCATCAGCGCCTTCGTCAAGCTGGCCCAGAGCGAGTACGCGCTGCTGACGGAGATCATCCCCGAGCACCACCAGAAGAAGACCTTCGACTCCCTGATCCAGGTCAGCCCTGGCGCCACTGTGTCGTAAACTTCTCAATCCCTTTTAAACACGCTGTTTTTCAGATAGTTATTTGTTCGGTTCAAAGAGAGATGCACCACTGTGATTTTGAATTGGTGCATATTTTTGCAAATGAATTGAGTTACAAATGTAGACACACCTAGGGCATGTTGTACTTTCTCCTCATTGTTGCCAAGTCACAGAACGAAGTCGGGGGCTCTTAGACTATATTTCAATGTTCTGCTACCACAAAACTAACTTTAAACTATAAGCCAAGAGTTTGGGGGAATCTCATTATTTTGTAATAAAACAAGTTTAGTTATTTTTAGCCTTATGAGAAACAAAGGATTGTTCACAATACGAGGTAGTGGCTTTGTGTGTGTGTGTTTGTATATGTGTATGTCTGTGTGTGTGTGTGTGTGTGTGTGTATATATATTGTACTAGATGACAATCTTTTGCACTCCTGTTTAGATCTCAACCACATTTCGTTGTCTCTGTCCTTGTACTCTGCACAATGACAATAAAGTTGAATCTGAATATACATATACAGTATATATATATATATATACACACCGCTGCCTGCAATTGGTCGACAACGCCACGTCAATGACTGTGTCATCTCACCGTGACACACGTCATCTCACCATCACACACGTCATCTCCCCGTGACCCGCGTCATTAAACTTTCCACGGGATGCCATAGACAATATGGTATCCCGTGGAAACCGCCCCTGTTCAACAGCCTACGCACACACACGGCAATCTGGGTTTTCCCCTGGGCCTTGACGTTTTCCCTGCGACCTTCCTCCTCCCCGCCACAGGAGGCGCTGGACAACCTGATGCTGGAGGGAGACAACATCGTGTCGGCGGCGCGCAGGGCCATCATGAGGCACGACTACTCGGCCGTCCTCACCATCTTCCCCATCCTCAAGCACCTGAAGAACTCCAAGTCTGACTTCGACAGCACCCTCCAGGTAGGCGCCGGGACGTCCCGTGCATACGGTACCAGGCCGCGCTGAGTGATGGTCTGAGCGGCGGTATGAAACCAATGAGGCTAAGGAAACGTGGCTGACCCCAGGGACACTCATTGGTAGACGATGCAGCGTTTGGTGGTGTTGTAGTTGTTGTTGTTGTTGGTTGTAGTTGTTGTTGTTGTTGTTGTTGTTGTTGTTGTTGTTGTTGTTGTTGTTGTTGTTGTTGTTGTTGTTGTTGGTTGTTTATGTTGGTGGTGTGGTTCCAGGGGACGGCGGCTAGCACTAAGAACAAACTGCCCACTCTGATCACCTCCATGGAAAGCATAGGAGCCAAAGCTCTGGAGGAGTTTGCAGACAGCATCAAGGCAAGACCCCTTATATATATCATAGATATTAGGTTGAATATAGTAAATACAATGAATATTCCTTTTTATTTTATTGTACGTATATATTCAGCTCTCAAAACATATATTGTCTAACCCCCCTGCATGTTTGTTTTTTACCATAGAACGATCCGGATAAGGAGTACAACATGCCCAAGGATGGAACTGTCCACGAACTGACAAGCAATGTAAGCCATTGCAGTGTTGCTTCTGGTTGTGTGTTTGTGTGTATACACAGCAGTACAAACTCACAAACACCTGCCTACTAGGGTCTCTCGCTCTCTCGCTCTCTCTCTCTCTCTTGCTCGCTCACTCGCTCGCTGTTGTTACTTCCTCAGGCAGGGATAGAGACCCCTTAGTAACAGCTCATTGAACAGCACTACCTTAGTCAAATAGACTGAAGTGGCTCTGGTCAATGTTTTCATCATATCTCTCTCTCTCTCTCTCTCTCTCTCTCTCTCTCTCTCTCTCTCTCTCTCTCTCTCTCTCTCTCTCTCTCTCTCTCTCTCTCTCTCTCTCTCTCTCTCTCTCTCTCTCTCTCTCTCTCTCTCTCTCTCTCTCTCTCTCCCTTTGTCTCTATGCCTCTAATATTCACAGGCCATCCTGTTCCTGCAACAGCTGCTGGACTTCCACGAGACGGCAGGAGCCATGTTGGCCTCTCAAGGTAGAGCCAAGTCGCTTTGAGGGACGCCAGAGACACGCTTCCATCATCTTAGCCTTGAATAAGATACCATTTTATATGCATGTGAATTTTAAATAAGGAGACGCAAGAATCCATGAAGAATGATCACTGCATTTGTAATTGTGGGTACTGGTTTGAAAAGATTCATTATACATAATTTCTGTAGTCCTATATGTCCATACTCTCAACCTTCACCCCTCAATCGTTCCAGGACCCAGCCATCGGTCTCTTTCCTCGGCTTGCCTTGCATGAAGTTCCTTAAAGGGGCACTACTGATGGTCACATGGAGGTTCCCGTTGGGATTGAGATAGTGGGAACGAGTCTTTAAAGGGGCAGTGAACCCAAAATCTTTTTTCCGAGGCACATCGACGTCAAAACAAAGCGACGCCGTTAGTGGGGTGTGTGGATGTGTGGAGCTCCGTCTTGATGGATATTTCTCGGAGCTTCTCGGATATTTATGATATAACGCCGTAATGTCTTACGCATTTCATGCATACATACGTACATCGATCACTCTTAACGCTCCTACACAATGACGGTAGTCTAATAGCTTTAAATAAACCTCTCAAAGTTGGCGTGGGTCATCAGCATGGGTATAACTGGCCCCCTCCTTCCCGGAATTCATAGTTTTATCTTATTTATTTTATGTTCCCGATTTATATTTTAGAATTTGCTCGAATTTGAGCTAAAACAGGGGGTTCACCTTCCCTTTAAAAAATGTCGTGCAATTTTCCAATCTAACCTCTGGCAAAGGTCACTGTCACTTTATTTTATAATTGATTGCAAAAACAGCATCCAGTCGAATTCCTCTTCCTTCCGCCCGTTCCCCTCGCCATCTCCTCCTGGCCATGCATAATGTCTGCATCCTTCGTCCTCCTCCTATCCCTTTCTGTTCTCCTCCAGCAATGTGGTCTTGACCTCTCATCGCACCCTGTCCGTCTCTCTGTCTGTCTCATCCCTGTTCGCTACTTGGCTTGTTCTGTACTAACAAAATTATCTTCTAACCTATTGCACCTTTTTTTTTCTCTTCTCTCTTCTTCTCTGGCTCTTGTCTTTCTCTTTCGCCTTGCCTCTGCCCGCTTAGTACTGGGCGACACTTACAATATACCTTTAGACCCCCGAGGTAAGCAAAAGATGGCCCTGGAACAAGACCCCCTACCCCCCCCCCCCCTGTTTTACTCTTTTTGATGAAGTTGATATTTTCTTGGCTTTACATGTTTTTATTTCTCCTAGGGATTAATCTAATCAGTGATGATTGTGATCTTAACAATTGCTTCTCTTTAACAAAAACAAAATGAGTTAGAGAGGCCTGTTTGTGGCACAGCTCTGTTTCTTTGATACACAAATGACTAGCAGTTTCTTTGTGTGGTCTGCCATGGAAACCGTTTCATTACCGTCTGGTGAATTGAAATCTGTGAGTTTGTTTCTTTAATGGAAGAGGAAACTTCCCCAATATTAAGCCAATGGAAAATAGAGCGATATCCAACAATGTTTAAAAAAATGTATAAATGCAAATGTTTGACACATCAGGTGGCCCGCTGCTCATGTTAACAGTGTTATAAATGTACGTGTTGTTCCAGAGACCAGCTCCTCCGCCAGCAGCTACAGCTCAGAGTTCAGCAAAAGGCTCCTTAGCACGTATATATGTAAGTGGAATAATAGTAAAAGCTAAAAACAAACCCTCACAGGCACAGCATCGGAACAACGACATGTGGCGCTCTGCTTTGTGTGGTGTTTGTGTGTGTCCAGGCAAGGTGCTGGGAAACCTACAGCTCAATCTGCTCAGCAAGTCCAAGGTGTATGAGGACTCTGCTCTGAGTGCCATCTTCCTGCACAACAACTACAACTACATCCTCAAGTCCCTGGAGAAGTAT
Organism: Gadus macrocephalus; assembly: GCF_031168955.1. Lineage (NCBI taxonomy): Eukaryota > Metazoa > Chordata > Actinopteri > Gadiformes > Gadidae > Gadus > Gadus macrocephalus. The sequence continues at coordinate 8,159,500 of NC_082399.1, forward strand.
AAGCACTCGTTTTGTCGTTGGGGTTTTTCCACGCAATTGCCTCATTTATTCTCCCAATGTGATTATAGTGTTAATTAGAACACTGATACCATTATCAAACTTGAAAAAAATGTACTATTGTTCAAAGTATGGTTTAAGTAATCAAATACCAAAATCGAATAATTGTTTTTAATAATACTATAATATTATACAAAAAATATGTTCTAATTTAATATGTTAATAATAATACACATTTCTTGGCTCCACTATGATGCAGGGCCAGCTGTTTTTACATTACTACAGTACAGTTTCCCTTTAGTAAGGCTCTAGTCTCAAGTTGTTCATGTCCTCCCTCTGTGACCTGTGACCTCTCAGATCGGACCTGATCGCCCTGGTGAAAGTGACCCAGAAGAAGGCTGAGGTTTCCTACAGGGAGCTGATCGAGCAGCAAATCCAGATGTACCAACGCAGGTAAAAAAACAACGACACAACATCAGGAACAACGACTTGCGTTGGAACCAGACCTCTTTAGTCCTTTCGTTTGCATGACCATCCCTTGATGTGTGCTTCTGCTGCAGAACGGGGATGATCCCTACTTTGTGTAATGCACCTGGGAAGTGTGTGATCTAGGGTCCCGACCTGACGTCTTCTTGTGTTCTCTCCCAGCTGGTTCAGGGTCACGGAGCATCTGACCGACCGGAACATGCCCGTCATCCAGCCTTACAACAAGGTCAGCCAACCAGGAATCATGCCTCGTTCTTTTGATTTAAAAAGACATAAACAGATTCTCATTAAAAAAAATGGCCGAGAGGCCAAGCAAAGCAAAAGGAAAGAAATATTATACGTTCAGGAAAACAAGGTTGACGCTTTTATATGTGCTACGTTTCAGCTCAAAGACAAAGAGCGGCAAGTGATCAAAGACAAGTTCAAGGTAAGGTCCGGATGAGGGGTACACACTGCAGGGTCTCACTGCTTCTGGTCATTGTTTCAAGAAATGCTTAAAAATAGCCTCCCCTTTTCCATAAACAAATCCTCACCTCCACCCCCACCACCAGGGCTTCAACGACGGGCTGGAGGAGCTGTGTAAGACCCAGAAGGGCTGGGCCATCCCGGACAAGGAGCAGCGAGACTTCATCCGCCAGGCCCAGAAGAGGGTGGTGTCTGAGGGCTACAGGGCCTTCCTGCACAGGTGACTAGCGGGGTGCTGTGTTCAGCTGGCTACGCACAGGGCTCCTAGGTTCCAGAGCCAGGGGTTTGTTTAGCAAATGCAACAAACACAGGGTAGTTCTGAGCAATGAAGTTAAAAAGTCAAGGCACTACGACTAATTAGTTGGTGTTAAGAAAATATGAAAAGCAAAAATACACAGTTAGTAGTTACACATTTTTTCTTTTTTTAATGTCGAATCAAATATGTACTTCTACATATACATATCAGTCATATGTTTTGTATAAATATCATGCATTTTATTTGTCCTAGGTGGCAATTGGGTGTGTCAAATCAAAGGACAGGGTTACAGGACAGGAGAAATAGAATTAGTATAAAAACAATAAAACATTAAAGAGTTATTGGGCCGATGTTGCTGTGCCGAACTTTCCACATGAGAACCTGTAGTTTGTTTGTTGTTAAAATTACGTTACGGACGGTGCACTTTTCTAGAACAATGGATATTGATGGACGCATGAATATATAATTCTAAAATAAATAAAACAACTAGATATGGTAGATACGACTTCATGTTGTTGTTGTTCTTTTGTTGCGTAGATGCGCCAACATCCAGTTCACCAAGAACCCGGAGAAGTATCACAAGTACCGGCCGGAGCAGGTGGAGGACATGATCGAACGGCTGTTTGACACCTCTGCTTAAGAGCCCCGCCCACAAATCCTCACATGGACGGCCAACCCCTCCCTTCCTCCAGCACTAAAGAAACCCCTAGTTACAGCCACCCCCCCCCCCCCCTAACAACAAATAAACCTTCTCTGAAGACCCCCCCTAATGCCACGATCCTGTATGTGTCCTAACGAATGTTGGTGTGATTTTTTTTTTGTACAAATATATGACAATTATGTATTTATATGTAATTTACTTGGATGACTCCAAATCGAATCAGATGAATAAAGGGAACCTGTATCACTGATTATTGTTTTCGTTTTTTGATGAATAGAGCCTGTTCTATTGCAGACAGGCAGCACATCCATACACAAATCCTTCTTGGCCTGCATTTATATCGATTTTCTATCCCGTGCTCCCTCAATAAATAAGTACAGTTAGAACCTCACATTCACCCATTCACAAGCCAACGGCGGTGTCCACCATACCTGCTTGGAGGAGCAGTCAGGGGAGGTGTCCAGCTCATGGACACCATGACCCTTTTAGCTGTGAGGAAGCAGGCATCGATTAAGCTCAAGTAGGCAGCCATAAAGGTGTCATTATAAACGTAGAGAAGCCTATGTATATTTATAGTAGTTTGTCTGATTTAGTATTGGATCTTACTTTTTAAGAATGTATGTATTAAATGTAGGTCATCAGTGACATTATAAATGGGATGGGTGTGTGAGCATCTTGGTGTGAAGAATCACACTAGACCCACAGCCTGCCAATGCATCAATCATCAGGTAATCTGTTTTGTACAGAAGGGGCTCTCTGTATAACTCCGGACACTTGGCAACTTGGCCTAGATGGAAAATTTGTTATGAAGTGTTCTGTGAATGATGGGTGATGTGGCAGACAACACAATTTTGGTGGTTACAATTCCGTCTGAAAGAGATGTAGGCCTACAGATTGTTATGGTTACCTTTTTAATTAATGTAACTACATAGAAAAAAAACAATGAGTGATTTCTGTTATTTTATTGTATTGTATTTTATACATTTATTTTGTCCCTTTAACGTTGTTTGACCAACTAAACCAACAGCAGAAGCAAAAATTTTTTTTGTTTTTCTTACGGATAAGAACCATACCAAAAACCACATACAACTCAATATAGTCCACCACATCACATATAAATTCCAAGGTTTTGGAACATTCTAATGTTGCTTTGGATGTTAAGTCCAGTTTCGTTTTTGGCACATCCCCTTCGACAGAAGTTGCATAAACAATCTGAATTATTGTGAATTGCTCTCTGATGTAATAAAGAAACATTGCTCTCACTTCTGTTGACTCAATGCACAATTCGTTTGCTCATTCGACAGGTGTTCCTCAAGCCCCAACACAAAGCCTTCCAACTGAAAAAGTTATCAGACCTTGAATAAAAACAAAGTCAAGAATATTCCTTAATACATGAATAAGGGATATGGACGGTTACGCAAGACACTAGTTCCTGCGCAATCATTCTGTTTCAGGTCGATGTTATTTAACCGCTAAGTGGAGCCTGCAGTTTGGCATTGATCTTTTTAGATTAAAACGTCAAAAGTGGCCTTATGTACAATAGGCTTCGAGTAAATCTGTCTTCCTTAGTGATTAATGAAGGCTGGCTACTTAACCTGGCATCTGCAGCTGCCCGGCTCCAACCGCATGGTCATATGTTATCATCCTTTCTCGACTACTGTGCGCGGATGCGCGGATGTGTTGATGTGTGTGTGTGTGTGTGTGTGTGTGTGTGTGTGTGTGTGTGTGTGTGTGTGTGTGTGTGTGTGTGTGTGTGGGTTTGACACTTGCAGTTGATTTGCTTCTGAACGGCAGGATTACGCAACAGAGTATCAATACGCATCAACGTCACAAGTTATCACTAAGGATTAGAAGGATGCAATAAAAACATAGATAGGATCTGCTATCTGAAAACACACAGTGGAAGATGACGCGTATGACAATCCTCCTTTGTGTGTGCGCCAAAGAGCAGATCCGGAGCAATAAAATCTGAGTAGTTCGGCAATTATTAGGGTTTATTATCTGGTTGTATTTCCATAAAGCACTAAAATGTAATTTGAAATATAATTATTTCGAACCCATTAGGCTCTCTCTCTCTCTCTCTCTCTCTCTCTTGATGCTTTTGAGGCAGAATCTCTGTCACCGTGACTCATGCATGCTGTTATCTTTCTTAGTGTGAGGGAGAGAAAATGTATAGCCTTTCTAGTTTCGCTTTTTCAGAGTGCCAGTTTTATAATACAGTAGTAATGTTGATTACTCTCCACACCATATCTTGCATTGCTGATAATGAAGATAATTTGGATTAGAAGGCCTCTAAAATGCCTTCTAAATCCCATCCACATCATCAGCTTTCCCTGAAGCAATCCCTTTGGGATATGACTGATAGCGTAAATAAATAAGGAGGCTACTTATCATCAATGCCATACAGGATATTTACAGTATTTCAACAGCACATTGTCACCCAGTGTATTGTTGCAGGAAAATGAAGCAGCCTTATTTTTCCAAGAACCCGCATCGCATCCCGGGCGCTTGCCCCCGTTGCCTCCAGAGCTGTTTATTCTGGTAACGCCTTGTTCCCAGATAGGGAGGCTTTCTGTGTAATCGCTTGTTGAAACCATTTAACTACCCTTTCATTATGGGATGATTTCATTTCCAACCGTTGCTGTCTTCATTTAAGCATCCGCTTTACAACCCAAATGGGATTTCAAGTTGGTATTTGATGTGAAGGGGACAACGTCAACAAAAGGTCAATGACCTTAAAAGGCAGTGTACAGCACAGGATTTTGCCATCATACAAAAAAACAAAAGGGTTCTTTCATTCCTGATCTATTGACATCAAGTTAACGCTGTCCAGAAATTAACAACATAATCTGTGACCATCTAGGCATGGATCAATACACAGCAGTATCGTTAAATAATGCACATGTACACCTTGCTCAGATCACAGTAATAAAAACACAGGGACAACACATTCCTTTGCAAGAAAAGCAAGCACTTGCATTCAGCTTAAACCTCCTCTTTCTACTAATTCCATAAGGAGGGTGTAGAAAGTAAGAGTCTCTTCATCTAGCCAGTACATAATATGAGCAATAGTCAACTTTAGCACTGCACTCGTGCAACAAATTGGGAATGAAGCAGAATGTATTAATTCCTGTTTACATGGTTTAACATTCACCCTATTCTCATCCCCTCCCTTAAAGGCCTCCGTCTATATCTCCCCAGAGTTGATCGGGAAAAGGTTGGGGGGGGGGGGGGGGATTAGCATTAAATGATCTTCTTTCATCTATCAATAAAACAACCGATCCCATCAGACCAACTGGGGGGCCAATCTCACCCAGGTCATACATCACACCTTGTTGATCAACTTAGAGGGAGTCGAGGTGTACCTTTCTGTTTTGTATAACGTAGAGAACAGGTGTTTTGTTATAATGTTGTTTGGGATAATTTAAACAAAGAGCAATACAGTTAGCAGCGTCAAAGACTAAGAGTCAACCATGTAGCAGGACGGGGCAGGTTGTTCGGGTATCCTTCAAGAGCCTGCGAATAAAGGAACAAACATTTTTGCCTGGCTCCTCTGGTCAGCCCGGGACAAAGTACTCGGAAACCGCACCTTATTCTGAAGGATCCTCCTCATATGGTGAGCTCGCCGACCATGAGTAAACAAGAAGGACCTTCCTCTACACTACAGGAACTACACTAGAATGTGCATGCATGTTAGGGCACTTCGACGCCTCCGCGTTGGGGGGGGGGGGGGGGGGGGGGGGGGGGGGAGAACAAGGGTTCCCCACGGGCCAGCTCCTCAGTTGGAGGTCTCCGCGCTGCTGGCCGTGTGGACGGCCTTCCTGGAGGCGGCGTGGGGCCTGTTCCCCGCCCTCTTCTTCAGCGCGCAGCAGAACAGCTTGCCGAAGCCCTTGCGGAAGTGCCTGGAGACCAGGGCGTACACCACGGGGTTGAGGCAGGAGTTCATGTAGGCCAGCAGGTGCGAGAGGATGCGCAGCGCGTAGGTGGTGTGGTTGAGCGGGAACGGGCCGAACCACATGCACAGCACCAGCAGGTGGTGGGGCAGCCAGCAGAGGCCGAAGAGTGCCGCCACCGCGATGAGCATCTTGGTGACCCGCCGCTTGGCCCGGCGGGACTCCGACATGTCGGGGGTCCGGGGGGGGTCGGCGCTGGTCCACAGGTGGCGCACGGTGCGCGCGTAGGTCACGCCCAGCACGGCGAAGGGGAGGAGGTAGCCGAAGACCAGGGTGCACATGTCCATGGCGAGGCGGGGCGCGGGCTCCCACACGGGGAGGCAGGCCCGGCCGCCGCCCAGCTCCACCTGGCGGTAGTAGCTGAGGTAGGGCCCGGAGAAGAGCAGCGCCAGCAGCCACACCAGGGAGATGGACGCCAGGGCGTTCCTGGGCGTCCTCATCTGCCTGGAGTGCAGCGGGTAGCAGATGGCCTGGTACCTGCTTCCACAGGGCGGCAGCGCAGCGGTTATATTTAATGCAAAGTATGGAAGGGTTTTGATATGTTTGTTTGCGTAAGACTTTAGGCAGCTGCCAAACGAGCTGAGAATCGTCTAGATTGTCATGTGTTTAGGTCAAAAATTGGAAATAAATATACATAATTTGGATGAAAGTGTACTGATGTATATAGAATGAATTAATTGTAGTCCATATGAATCACTGCAATAAATCACTACAGCAAAACACAACGGCAATAATAATATAAGTGATTGTTAAATGTTTATAGAGCTCTAATGTTTACAGCCCATTCAGTTAAGTTGCATGGTGCCTTTGACACACCCTTTGCATTACGAATCAATGACTTGCACATCTCGGAGATTAATAAATAATGCACACGCACCTGTCCAATGACACAGCTGCCAGGGTGAAGATGCTGGCGTGCATAGTCAGAAATATAAGAAAGTGGACCACTTTGCAGAACACCGGGCCGAACACCCACTCGTCCATGGTGTAAATGGTGGCTTGAAAGGGCACACAAAAGACAATAAAAGACAGGTCTGCAATCCCCAGGTTAAAAATAAACAAACTTGTCGTCTTGGTGTTCATCTTCCCAGTGCGAAAAAGCACAGCAAGGACCAGACAGTTTCCCACCGTGCCGACCAGGAAAATCAGCGAGAACGCCAGAGAAATTAAAGCGGTCTCGAGTTTCCATGCGACCGTGGTGGAGTTACAAGAGAAAAGATCCATGTTTGCATCATTTACACCCATTGTCCAAAACCAGCGCACTGAGGAAAAAGTGTGCAGGGGGTAAGAATAGGATGCGAATGACCTCAAGAGCAGCACCGTTTGGTCATGCCAGGGTGTTAGCAGCAGCACGTTAAGAAAGACCTGCACACGGTTTACAATCCCAATCGATCAATGCAAAACATGGGTCGTCTCGTCCTTCTGCAGCCACTTCACATTTCCGAAGCAGCAACTTTTGTAGTTTGTCCTTCGTTGACCTATTAGAATAAGCTAACGTTTTATCGAAGCGTAATGACGCTGTTTCAATTCGCTGACAATAGCAGATAATTAGTTATACAAACGTTGTCATCTTAATTGGATTAGGGCACGGTGGGTACCGGGTTGATGAGTAGACGAACACGTGTGTGTCTGAAATCTTCTGATTCTGGATTGGTTGTGTTTGGCGCCGTCAAGTGGACTCATTTTGTACAACGCGTTTGAAACTTGGCCGGTTCGTGATTCTTCAGCCCAAGCATGCTGGACATTCTACAGTCCACCAGATGTCGTCAGTGTATCTGTGTGTCCGACATGCCTGTTCGATTTATTCTGGGCGGTTAAAATAAGCCTGTTGGTCCGAGCTGATGCTGATGACTTTATGAAAAAAAGTTTTGAAAGCGATAACATTACTTTTCCCTTTTTTTTTTTTTATTCTGAAGAAAGCCCTCACTTCCAGATGTAGGGCTGATTGTATCAATAAGATTGAGTTAAATGTTACGTTTGCTGATGACTTCAAGGCTTTAATTAAGCCTATTTGTATACAATTCAATTCCTTCAGTAGTTTTGTTTGGTCTTGGCACGGGAATGCTTTTTTTTAAACAAATTAAACAAACATTAGTTAAAAAGGTAAAAACAAATGAGTAAACCATCCGCCCGATGTCTTCCTTATACTGTGGTTGTAGGAACTACATTCCAACCCATGTTAAGGAAAGGAACAAATACATCTGTTGTACTATGTATGATATGACGTGAGCCATGCAGGCTTCACTTATCCGCTGACAGGGGCCAGATCACTGTGTGTGCCGAGGGAAGCCGAGCGGCTCGCAGTACAGATGAGCATCGGTGCACCTCAAACAGTTAAATATTTAGTTTGGTGAAGCTCAGCTAGTCTACCGGCACACAATTAATCTCCTCAAATGAGAGAGTTGGGTCAAACAAACCATTATTCTCTCAAGGGAGAACGTGCTTGTGTGTGTAGTGGTGTTTGTGTTTGTGTGTGTGTGTGTGTGTGTGGGGGTGTGTGAGTGTGAGTGTGAGTGTGAGTGTGTGTGTGTGTGTGTGTGGGTGTGTGTGTGCATGTATATGTGTGTTTGTGTGTGTGTATGTGTGTGAGGGTGTGCGAATTGCCATTGGACGGTCTGTGTGTGTCTGTTTGTGTGCGTGAGTGTGTGTCCGTGCGAGTGTGTTTACTTCAGAATGTCATTGAGCATAGGAGTCTTCCAAGCTACAATTGGGAGTAGAGTTAAATTCCATACAAAGAAAATAAATCATTCCGGTAGTTTCTTTTTTCTCAGGATCCATAATTTTACATGAGCTAAGACCCTAAATACCCTGCTATTCACAGCCTCTGGTAACACAGCATGGCTTTTAAACCAGTTTGAATGGACCATCAACCCGCGGCTCCAAGTCTGGCTCCCTAATGGTTCCTGCAGCCGCTTCTACTGGGCAGCCTTTTAGCCGAGCAGGCAAGTTTATGTGGAAGTGGGGAAGAGACACAAATTAGGAGCTCTGAAAAGTGCTTTTTAGAAAAACAGTAGCATGGAAACGGAGGGGCCCCAAAGGTCCTGATCGGAGTGCTTTCTATTTTCCTGAAATGGCTGCAGACGATTTAAATTCCTCAAAGGCATGAAGAAGAAGAAATTCCAGGGGAGAAAGAATATGTGGTACTTGCTGAAACCACAATGTCTAATCATTGACACACCCTGTCCCACCCTGTAAGGTACCACACATGAATAAATCAATGCCGAACAACGTCTGATTGAACATAGCATTTTATTTAACATTGTAGAAAGTGTGTGACTTCTGTGAGATTATTTAGTTTATTTATGATGGCAATGGTCTCTCAGTTTCCCTCTTTGAAAATCTCTGCATCACCTTTTCATCATCTTGGCAGCCAGATCGACCAGTAGAGGGCAGCCAATCACACATGAAACCGTTGTGCTTGAACTGTTCAATTACTAGATGACAAGTAAAAAAAAGAAACGCCCGTTTTTTTTTTTTTAAATCCTTTTTTCATCAGGCATCCTTTGCTTTGGAACAGGCTGAGCTCGCAGGCTTTTATCGTGTCGTCCTTAAAACACCAGACAAGGGGATTCTGTAGCAGACAGCCATACAGATGAAGTGATCTAATGAACCAGCATATCTCTCTTGTAGTTAGACAACGAATTCCGACAGCAAACCAAGGACAAGTGCCGTCCACCCAACCCCACCCCACTGTACTGTACTGTAACTGGGCAGTTTAAAGGACATCAGGATGCTACGCACAAGTACAGTTCCCTGAACAATATAACTATGGTTGGAGTAGGATGTGAAAGTCTGCATTCCAATGCAACGCCTTGTTGCCGCACACCAGTGCTTAAGTCACATCCATGGCACCAACAGACATTCTTCCCACTTCCTGTTAGGAAATTGCACTGAGTGTGTCAATACCAGTGTATGGAAAGCTCTGTATTAAAACCATATTTTTTCTGAAAGGAGATGGAATCAACTGGGCCTATTGGTGCTTTTGCTCCAACGCACTTCTCGAAAGCATTTGGCTCTCGTGGGTTTGACTCTGTGTCCAGGAAATCCACACCCACAAATAATTCACAACTGACATTAAAGGAAATACTCGCTCTAATGTTTGGGTGAACGATTTTATGACAATACACTTAATAAGCATCAAGATCCGATCAATACTTTCCCCTTTTGTGTTTGAAGGTGCGTGAAGAACGATAAAGGAGTACATCCAGCAGTGGTTAGGATGGAAAGAAAGTGGATGGAGAATGTTATTCCACTACATGTCTCTCTACGTTTGTAGTTATGGGAAACCAAAATGGCTTCACTGGATGCACCTTGTATGTGCTAGGCGCAGTGTGCAAAACCTGGTCTGTGGAGACGGCAAATGTTTGTGGATGTTTGGTTCGATGATGATACTTGGGAATGCAGAGTAGTTATCGTTGAATGTAGAGACTGGCTGAAAGAGGTATTTTTTTACCTAAACGTGTTTTTTCATTTACTTCTGAAGAAATAACAGGAAACTCAAATTGTAGGTACTTGGACCCCCTTGAATTAACTGTAATTGTTACCATGCTAACAAAACATCAGAACCTTCAGTTCTTAAGTACCACGCTGAACGATGTGAATCATCCGTCTACAAGTGTCTTTTCAGAGTATACCTCAAGAACGACCATGAAAAAAGCAAATCCTTGTACCCATCACTGGCACTCGGTAACAGTTAAATTCCTAGGCCGTTTCTCACGCGCAAGGTCACGAGGTCCAGAGAAACCGTCGCGACTGCGCCGCGTCCCCCCCACCCTTGATGACACCCTGACACCCAGCTTCCTGTCGCCTGTAACCGTGAGCAAGGCGGATGCACAATTCCCTTTCGACTTCCTGTTGGTGTTTCCCGGTGGCTGTCAGTGGAAGGTCAACGCTGCTGCCTCCGTGGCCGCGACCAGGGTACGGTCACCGCCTCCTCTTCCTCCCTACCCTGTGTCAGCTTCCTTCCCCAGGGGAAGCCCTAGCAGGGAGGGGGCCCGTCGCTGGTTCAAACTCCACACACACACACACACACACACACACACACACACACACACACACACACACACACACACACACACACACACACACACACACACACACACACACACACACACACACACACACACACACACACACACACACACACACATAGGGGAGGAGGCTGGAAGTGGACGAGGCGGCAGCGTGGGTGTTTACAGAACACACAGGCGTGTCCCGTATATTCTGCTCTCCCCCCGTCAATGAAATGAAGGGGCCGAGGGCGGGTCTGAGATGGATATTTACAACGAAGCAAAGGGGGGCCTGGGGGGGGGGGGGGGGGACGACAGAACCGATGGATGCATATTTTACCACTATATCATCAGCACCGCCCTTTCCTCTCCACTGTTTATTTTTCGGCAGATGTGGTTGTGGGTGTGTGTGCGTGTGTGTGTGTGCGTGTGTGTGTGTGTGTGTGTGCGTGTGGGTGTGTGTGTGCGTGTCCCGTCTACTCATAGTCTGACTCAGACTCGTAGGATTTGAATACATGTGGTCCGAAAGTGCGGGATGGATACTCCCCGACCTTCCCCAGTCTCCCAGATATCCCCCAAATGACATAGATTCCCTCCTCCAGACGCCTTCGTCCACCCAACGTGGAATGTTCCTATTTTGTTTATTGAGTAGGTCATGTGACCTCGCACAGCGTAGCATTCAAATTCCGATGACTAAACGTTGATGATTGCTAGAGTTACGGAGAAAAAAAAGCAGGCTGATAAAGAATCCAAATCTAACCTTTAAACCTTTCTCAATGAGTGTTGCGTTTTATCGATGGCAAGACACTGGCTTCTTGGAAAGGAAAGTGACTTGGAGAAGTGACGGAATGACATAATATAGGACCACAGGTGGGAATTGAACCTGGGTTGCTACAAGGAGTTGAATGTGTGTTTAAAAAGTGGTACATACTATCTTACAGGGGCCTCTCCGTTTTTGTGTTCCGATCCTTCATAATGGCTCCAGTCCCATGTGCTGCCATGCATAAACAAACATATTTAAATTCTTCCGTCTCATAAATCAATACAATGCTTCTGTCCTCCCTCTGCATTCCTGAGTGCTGGGTTAGATGCTGCCATGATATCTCCACATATGGAACCTTACGCAGAGAGCAAAAGATTTGCATTGCTTAACATTAACCGCTGAATTATTCTGATTCCTTTGGAGGGTGTCAAGAACTTTAAACTATGGGATTCGACCAAAATTAAAGAAATATCAACCAGGACTCAACTAGTGCAAAACAATATATGATAGTTATAGTAGCAAGTATTGGGTTGCCTGGCATTGTTCGGCAACTTACAACATAGTATAAATTCAATTTCATTCAATTCAAGAGTGGTTATAGTGGTACTGTAACCAAGGAACAACAAATAAACGTAAACATTTAAATATTGCTTCATGTAAGGAGCGGCAGCCACCTGGAAGGCTGGCCAGACTGAATAGTAAAATTTTAACAATGTGACGGGTACTACTTTGAATATGGTTTTGAATTCAGTAGCTAACTGCCAACACCGATGCCCAGAGTAAACCTCAAAGGCATGTAGAAACCTGAACTTTCTTTAGTGGTTTATGATATACAGGTTCATGGATGGCGATACATTTATTCTCATGCAACATCTAAACTGCTGGACATCTAGCATCATAACCCTTCTGAATACAATTTATCCGTATTCCAAAAATAGTAATGTTGTCTTAGTGTTCACAGTTAAAGCATTGGGAAGCTAGGGAAATCGCCCAAAGAATAATGTTAAAGTAGCATGTAACGTTTTCCACCAGTCCTATGCGAGTATGGTTTCTGCAAGTTCCTGGTAAGGAATGTTCCCGAGGACCACACACAGGGCAACCACATACCTCTACTTAAGGTGAAGCGTTTGTTTACATGGGCACCAAAGATACCCTGCTATTTAAAAGGGAATACTTCTGAAAGCATTCCCGTATACTGCCGTTTTAAATGAAGACATTCTTTCGAACGCCATCTGAAAGCGTAAACAGAGATTTTAGTTGGGACACTAGTGACACTCACGACCCCTATCATGCCAAGGGTTCCAGGGAATTGTCCCTGCCAAAAATTGCAACCAAGGGGAGAATGAACAAAATCAACTCCGTCCTCCCTCAATAGAGATTTGCCATCTCTCCCATCACTTTAAATACATAAAACACATAAACCCAAGCCCTTAAACCAAAGTGCATAAACGCATGTCTTGTGCATATCGATCCCTCCCAAGCTGAAACCGTTACGCCCTTCTCTGAAAGGAATAAAATGTGTGGTATATATTTATTGGATCCACTGTTGCTTTTAGCTTTAGGCACTGACTAACAGCAGAAACAGCTTTTCCCATAACAGATATGAGCATTCTTCATGGTTGTCGGAGGAGTATATGAGGCAGACATAGAACAGGTTACGCACCTGTCTTCAAGTGATATACAAACCTCATGACAACCTCCATCCAGATATCCACCCCCACCACCACCCACACAGCAAACACACACACCGGCCTCCCTGATACCTCTGGAAAAATATTGTTAATCATACACCTAATGATAGTCTTTAATTCACCGGTAGCTGTGTTGGACATCTCGGGTATCGGCTATCATGGGGATGCCCGACATTCCAAATCTGCAGTAAAATTGGCGCACCGCAGGGATCCATTCTTGGTCTTCTCGCATTTTTACTTTGCATATCCCAAATTGGATCTATCATTGAGACATCCCCGTGATAGCTCTACCTTTCCTTTCTGTTTACACTATCACATGAACACTGCATTACTCATTAGACCTTATCACCCAACCAGGCCTTTCAAATCTTTTACGATTTCCCCGTAAAAAACTCTGACCAGGCGTGGTTCCTTGACAGTGGAGAGTATTTTCTTCTGGAAATACTTGTCATACTTATCTTACATATGAGCGACTATGGTGTTATTCTGTGTTACCTATGACTATTGTTGTGTGGTACACATAACATTGTTATTATCGTAATGCACTTTCTTCAGAATCTTTCCTCAATCCTGCACCTCAAATATCTATTATCTTAGGAAACTGAAAATAAGAGTCGATTTTCTGATGTCAATTATATGCTCTATTCTCACCCTTACTTGGGGGGGGGGGGCGGGGAGGGCGGGGTTGTGAAAGACCCCTCTGTGAATTTCAGACGTGTCTCGAAGTGTGTATTTATAAGCGGAAGGCCCCCCCAGCTTGGCATGCCCGGGATGCTTCGTATGTTACCAGAACTGTCGCCAACGTACGAGCGGCGTTCCTGCCTGCTATCACCGCTTCAATGCCAAAGATCAAGTATTGAAAACATTTTCCCCAGCTCGGCTGTAGGTCTGAGTTCTCAAGAGGTCTCGTTGTAAAAGTACCTTGTGTTTGTTTTCGGAATGCCACCATGGCACGAGCCGGTGCTTTGACTTACGACAAACATTTGTTGTCTTCTTTTTGGTTTTATCATTGTCGTTTGTCATTGGTTGGCTGGAAGTCTGGGCCTGGCCCTTGTTCAGGGACTGGAGTACACACCAGGTCACCCCAGGCCAATGCCTCCCCCTTAGCGTTTCCAGCATTAAATGGGCACTGGCTTTCTGTCTCGTGCAACTGCCATCTTACACACATACACACACACACACACACATGCACACACCCACACATGCACACAAACACACACACACACACACACACATGCACATTCGCACACACACACAAACACACAAGCACATTTACACGCACACGCACACACACACGTGCAAAGTTTCCTTGCCCCAATCCATTGTTTAAAATAAGAGCAACATCTAGAACACTTACACTCGCACAGAACACAATCTGGCACAAGGCTAAGCAAAACAAAACTGCTCTCCATCGGCTCCAATTAACAACTTAGCTCACACCGTCTCTGCACAGTACACACACAAAGTCTCAATCACTCCAAAGTATTCACTGATTTGTTGTTTTAACAAATACTTGGATAACAGACTTTACAATGTCGGTAACTCATTGGCAAAATAATAATAAAAAAAACAACGACCTTGTTTAAACCCACATTTGTGCTTTGATCTGATTAAAAGCAAGCAAGCATAATTCTTATTGAACTGATTGATAAAAAAGAACAAATAGATATGATCTCCCCAGTTCAACAGGCTTGGATTTCCCTTTCCGACCCGAGCCCAACAGCCGGCATGTGTTTTACTGTCCTATAGCGTTCAGCGCAGGAAATACTCTAATGACCCATGAGATCCCTCATCACCTGCCAAGAGAAAGACAAAGAGGAATGCAGATATATCGTCCTTTTCCTGCTCCTCTCAAGATGGGCCTCTGAGGCTCATTAGGGACAGGAATACATGGTAGAGGAGAAAATAAGAAGAGAGCGAGCGAGCAAGAGAGCGAGAGAGAGAGAGAGAGAGAGAGAGAGAGAGAGAGAGAGAGAGAGAGAGAGAGAGAGAGAGAGAGAGAGAGAGAGAGAGAGAGAGAGAGAAAGAGAAAGAGAGAAAGAGAGAGAGAGAGAAGGACGGGATGAAGGATAGGCCCAAAACAGGAAGAGAGCAAATTAGGATTCTTTGGAGGAGGAGGAGGAGTAGGAGTGGTGGGAGGAAGAACAACACATCAGCTCTCAGGGTCATGACGGCCGAATAGTAACCTATGCATGGATGTGCTACACCATCTGTTAGCTTGAGATAAAACATACGTGCATGTAGATGGTGTATACATTGTGTGAGGAGGCTTAACTCGTCCCAGTTGATGTTTACCTCCTAAAAACATCTTGCTTTTTGTGGCCAGAAAATAAGGGAAACCCCCACATAAATGCACAAACGACAACCTGCCAAACCAATGTAATACCGATTGCGTTTTTTTCTTTACTGAACACTACTAAACCGGACAGAAGGGAGGGTCAATGTTTGTGCGGCACAAGCTATTTTATATCATGATCATCCATTTGATTTATGTAACAATCAATATCCATTTTCCACTTTGTACATTGCTGCAACCCAGCTCTATGACAAGATGTTTAAAGAGATACCTCTGCGCGAGAATCCTTGCACTGCCGGACCCCCACCTGCTCTGTCGTCTACACAGAACCCAGACTGGTCGGTTGCCCAGCAGACGTTTTGAATTCTGCTGTCCCCTCGTTTCCACCTAACAGGGGTAGCTAACCATCTCAGGAAGTGTATAATCAGCTTCAAAAGGATCTGGAATTTTCGAATCCTCTGTTGTATGGATCTTATCCTCACATATATTGTGTTCCTGTTGTGAGAAATGAGAATGCATTCAGGTGTTTTCACTGCTAGCATTTGTGTGTGTGTGTGTGTGTGTGTGTGTGTGTGTGTGTGTGTGTGTGTGTGTGTGTGTGTGTGTGTGTGTGTGTGTGTGTGTGTGTGTGTGTGTGTGTGTGTTTTCAACTACAGTCAACGTTTTTGAAATACATTCAAACTTTATTTGAATGTATTGCAAAGGGGGGGGGGGGGGCATGGATCTATTCTTTCAGTAATGCAATCAGCATCCTAGACAAAGCCCGTAACCCGATTCGCTTGCAGTGCTATAATCAGTCCTAATCACATTTGTTTTGCCTCTGGCTCCTACCATCAGACATCATAACAAACCTGCACTGTCACTTTGTCGGACTCTGTCAACATGAATGTATGTCACTCACATCACTACATAAAACACACAAGCCTCCTCTTCATCACAACAAGGATGGGTCCATGGATCTGCCTCCATTTTGATTGGTCTTCAGTCTAATCACTTCCAGCCAATGGGACTTTGTCTGTCAGAGTCAATGATAAATATTCAATGGACGGTAATGGGATGAGTGATGGACCACTGTGGTCGTCTCCCTTAGTGAGGCTTTTAGCTACTTACCCAGCCTGCCTGTCCTTACAGGGACAGACAGGCAGGCAGACAGACAGGCAGATGAGGTAATTCAATCTCAGTATTCTCCTTGAATAAATCCTCTCCGAGTCTCTGTGTCTTTCCCTCATCCCAACCTTTATATTTGATAGATAGCCAGGCCTGGACACGCCCTGTTCCGGACAGCTTCACAGAGCTGCGTGACTGGCTGTGGAGCCCGGTGTCTTGCATTTGAACCAGATACGATGTCGATATATTATCGATAGAGGACAGTACATTATTGGACACAGCATTTAATCATCCCACAGCAATACAGGAGGACTCAATCTGAATGAAAACCCGTATGAAAAATATTTGCTGCTGACTCAATGGTTGTCACTGTCTCCTATTTCCTCCCTCTGTGTTTCTATCAGCCAAGAGAAGCAATAGCTTGTTTCTCGCTCCCCTAGTCCCAACTGTTCAACCTAAACCTGTTCTTCCTCTGTGCAAAAGAAAATCCAACTCTTCGATTCCTCTCTCGGCATCATCCTCAAACACCGGGATAAGACAAGAGGTTATGCCAATGCAAATTTGCCATCAATCGCTAATTTGACACGGGTGACATTTGGTGAAACACCAAATCGTCCTCTGCTCCCGGCTTGAGCCACCTCTCAACCATCCTAAACCTCCTTGAAAAAAAACCTCCCTCCACCTCACGGGGTGTGGGGGAGTGGGGGAGTGGGGGAATGGGGGACAACTGTGCCTGGTTACTAACAAGAGGGTGGGGGGAAGGATGGGGAGGAGCAGTTGCATCATCGTGCGTGACTCTTCAAAAAGAAATGCAGAGTCACTGTCACAGAGACGGTCACATATACACACACACACGCGCATACACACACGTACACAGTCATACGCAGACAACAACAGAGACATGCACTGACACAGAGGGAGAGGGACAGAGACAAATACACACATGCAGACACACCAATGAGGCTTGCGACACATGCACGTTCACACACACACACACACACACACACACACACACACACACACACACACACAAACAGTGCACAAGGGTAACAAAAGTGGTGGGAATATGGTATGATATCTATTTGCAAAGTGGGAGAATGTCAGGGCGAATCAAAACAATCAAAACAACAGACAGAGACATTATCACTGGATATGAACCCTGGTGACGGTGGGGGAGTGGACGGACGACACTGTCCCGACTGCAGCCCATTGTTTTCTGGGTTCAGATAGAGTCTACTGAGAGAGCTCTTTCAACCCAGCACATCCACGCAGCAATTAAAGTTAGAAGTGAGTGACTGTGTTTGTGTGTGTAAACACGCGTGCATGTTTGTGTATGCGTCCGCTTGTGTGTGTGTGTGTGTGTGTGTGTGTCTGTATGTGCGCATGTGCCAGCTTGTGTGTGTGTTTGTGTGTGTGTCTGTGTGTGTGTATGTGCCAGCTTGTCTGTGTGTTTGTGTATGTGAAAGCTTGTGGGTTTGTGTTTGTGCAAACTTGTGTATTTGTGTGTTTGTGTATGTGCAAGCATGTGTGTGTGTGTGTGTGTGTGTGTGTGTGTGTGTGTGTGTGTGTGTGTGTGTGTGTGTGTGTGTGTGTGTGTGTGTCTGAGTGTCTGTACGTTTCTGTATGTACGTGTGAATAGTCTGCATTACTGTATGCATCGTGCATGTGAGTCACGGCCAATGAAGTGCACATATCATAAACAGTGTTAAAGCATCATGCCAATACATAATTGTGCAGGGAGTACTGAATCTACAGGCCTTCTAAGGACAAGGGGAGACAACGCAATTTATTTCCCTGTGTAACCACTCTGATTGTATTTGGTTCTGGAAACTGAACCCGTTATGCATCAGGACTGCTGAGCTGTCGCACCAATATGCCACATTCTTCACTGTCTGTTTGTGTGCATTATATGCCAAGTTAGTCTCTGGGATTATGGGCAGGGTGCAAATATGTGTGTGTGTGTGTGTGTGTGTGTGTGTGTGTGTGTGTGTGTGTGTGTGTGTGTGTGTGTGTGTGTGTGTGTGTGTGTGTGTGTGTGTGTGTGTGTGTGTGTGTGTGTGTGTGTGTGTGTGTCCTAGCGTTGGCGTTAGATGAATAGCGATGATATGAATTCCAACAGGCCCGGCTCTGACGCGCAACATCTTCTGGTCTTACTGACCAATCACAGATGCTCTTGAAAGTAATAGATCTTTCCAGTGCAATTTTCTGTCATGGACTTCAACCTGACAGCTGGGTGGATCCATCCTTGACGTCTAATTTAAATCCTTTAATACTCTTAAATCATATTTAGTCTTCCAGGATCAACAAGCTCAACAGGAACAACATATTAAGCAGAAACTCTTAACTCTCTTCCCTGCAATGGGAATCTTCAACGTCATCAATCCATAGATTCAATCAGCCTCTGCTCAACCACACCCCGCTACTAAGCTGATGCAAACAATACTTTTACAAAGAGCGGGAGAGCCAGCAAAGTGCTCCTGGACCGTGCTGTAGATGAGGAACTGTGAGCACCAGTCTCGATGCATATGCTTTACGATACGTTTATTTTTTTTGCATTAACCTCATGTTCCTGTTGAGTTTTCCCTAACAGCCAAAAAGAAAGCTGATGAACGGGACCCATCTTGAAAACCCCTTAACCCTCAGCACACGTGCAGCAGTGGTCGGTGGTCTGCAGCTGTCTATGGGGGAATAAGGAGGGTGGGCATGGGTGATAGGGATGCTCTTAGCAAGCTGACCCGGGACGGCATGGCATTAACACTTCCAGGGGTGGCAAGGGTTTGATTCCCACTGAGGACACCCTTGCTGTAGAATGAATGCACGAATGCACTCAGAGTTTTGTGAGATAAGAGCGATCACCGTTTGGCCTCTATATATTTCCAACATGAGCATAAGGAAGCCCGGTTTGGAATGTAGCTGTCCCCTGTTATCTTCAGCAGTGGGAGGGCAGCATATCTTCCGAGCACGTGATGATGATGGTTATGATGATGATCAGGACCCACGTGGTAGGGAAATAGAGGGGAAGGGGAGAGAGAGAGAGAGAGAGAGAGAGAGAGAGAGAGAGAGAGAGAGAGAGAGAGAGAGAGAGAGAGAGACACAAGGCGGGAACACTGGAAAAGGCCTCCATGGGCTCCTGTACTAGTGGGTGTGCGGTCGCAGGCCCTGGGTGGTCGACCTTAATACCTCATGGAAAAACAGAGAGAGAGAGAGAGAGAGAGAGAGAGAGAGAGAGAGAGACAGAGACAGAGACAGAGACAGAGACAGAGACAGAGACAGAGACAGAGACAGAGACAGAGAGAGAGAGAGAGAGAGAGAGAGGGTAAGGGATGCTGTGTTAAACAAATGGACTTTTATTCGCAACAGCTTCTGTTACAATCAATAGGGGTAGAATCTGTAGTGAAACAGTAACGCCAATACACTTGAGGAGGGTTAGAGATAGAGAGTAGACAGAAATAGCTTAGGGTGATGGCTGGAACCATAACCACCTGGTACATGGTAAATCTGTTTGTAAACAGGAGATTCTTAAGCCATAGATCTCTGGAGAGCTGACTAGACTATTCGCTGACATGTGAATCTCAACATGATCGTGGGTTTAGTGTGACATCCAGATACACATACCTCATTGGTGGACCCCCTACAGCTCTCTTACCTCTTACCTCATGATTAATATACAGTACACATTTTATCTCCTTCCCAAATGAACGACCATATGGTACACCATATCTGGTCTCAATTAGGGGGTTTGTATCTCTGTGGTGCACGGCCCGAAAACAGAGCTGAGCTTTCTTTTGACCTCACTACTAATGGTGACCTTGGCTCCTCCCAGTGAGGTCAATATGCATTCCCAGCTGCTGTATCCCGTCCTGTCTACACACACCATGAGGAGTTGGTGTACAGTGCCGAATGCCATGGCATCGTGGGTGGGGGGGGGGGATAATTCATAGCTGAGAGTATGGCTCACGTGGCACATGCACCTGACAAACCAGTACACATGCTCCCACTGTCAACAGTATCATCATCGGAACCTCACAAGAATATATTCCCTAAGTGGTAACATGTCTCTTTGGTCATTCCTCTTGCCAGAGTCCGGGGCCCAGACTTTAGTACAGGTCACCTATCATATGTGCAACGCCCATATAAGGACCAGAGCGAGCATATTGGTCCCATACATCCACCCTGCTCAGAACCTTCAACCTCCGCTGAATGTATGACCTTTTGGAAGACCCACACGGCCATTCTGGTAAACTCAACCTACGGTGTCATTTTGGGCCCAAAAAGTGAAAAAAAGAGAAAGTCTGAATTATTTCTTGTAACGGAACAAAGAATACCAAAGACGCCCACCTAATAGGAGGGTCTTAGAATGCCTGGGAAGCTGCTTGGATTTATCTCTTGGGTCTGTTCTAGACGCAGTCCCTCGAAGAATAGCGCCATTCTGCCCGGGGCCAAATTTGGGTGAAAGGGAACAATTTGAAAGCTTGTTGTCGACTCAGACCAGACAACATTGGCATTTTGGAAGGCGGGTTGGTTGCAAAGGCCTTCGGACAATGGGCTCAGATCTTGCCCTCCTTTTTGTGCCTTTTAATTATCTGGTTCATCCTTCATGTCAAAGCATGTGTAATTTCGACACCCAAAAAGGATGTCACCTGAATCGATCCATTATGTATGAAAGCGGGTGGATTGAAAAGCTATCTAACTAAATTACATACCTAAACATTTTACGTTTGAACTGGATGAACTCGAGAGGAATCCACCCTCAATTAGATTCATGAAGTAGATAATCTCATCAGAACTCTGTATATAAAGACTGTGTTTGTATTGAATATGCTCAAGAAATGGCCCAAGTCTAATCACTCATTGCTAACTGGTCCCAGCAACAGGGTGCGGCATGCATGCAGCTTAACTTGAGAACATGCTGGGGAATCCATCCGATACGAAGGCCCATGCTCCTTGACCTTTGGCAGCACGCAGCAAGTATGCAAGAGTGGTGCATGGTGCAGCAGCTGCGATGCATTCCCAGTGAATTTGAATTCCAAACTATCGTGAATTATTTTGCTAACTGACAGAAAAACGGTATCATTTTGTGGTCTTTAATAATGCAGATTATGTGTTCCGGGAACATCGACTGCTAATCTACATTAAAGAAATAGCACGTCTGTTTTTAACTTGATTTTTTTTCTGGGACATGCTTGGCAAATTTGGCAGAGCTAGCCACTATCAGTGGTCAACAACATGCTGGGTAGAGAGGGACAACATACCAGCACCACTACTATGGTGATGGTGTTGGTCATGATCTTTGACACTTAGAGACAGTCCTACAACAGTCCTACTATTATACTGGGAAGTCCTCGATAACAATCGTCGAGAAATTATGAATTGAAATCATTGATAATCGTTTCCAGACATATGTGAATAAATAAAAATGGCCAAGTCCTTCATAAATGAAGGACTTGGCATGCAGAGGAATGTGGCCTATATGGCAGGGAAGAGAAGCTGTAGCCTTTTGATTTTATCATACTAGCTCTGCTCTTGGAGGGAGACAGAGAACAATGTACGCTACAGACTCCTGTAAAACGCTAGGGGGGTAGGGGCTTAGGGGTTCATGGCAACCGTCGTAGAGTCAATGTGGTGCTGGAGCATGCGGACCCCTTTCGCCGTTGTTGCCTAAAGGGAACTGTGTTTCATCCAAAGGTCCAGCTGTGCAGGGCCTGCTTTCCCATTGACAGTGACAGACAACTCATTGTGTGAACTGGCACAGACAGAGCATGGTTGTAAAAAACGACTTCAGAGAGAGAGAGAGAGAGAGAGAGAGAGAGAGAGAGAGAGAGAGAGAGAGAGAGAGAGAGAGAGAGAGAGAGAGAGAGAGAGATGCTACATTGAACATGAACCAAGGGGTCAAAGTTTGGCGAGCAGAATAAGGGCGAGGTTGAAAGAGCGTGTGTGAAAAACGGAAAGGGAGAAATACATCATTTTTAAGCATCTCCTCCTCATTGTTCTTTTATTCTCTGGCTCTGTGCAGGAACTGTACAGCATCTGGCCACATGTCGGGATAAACTGTGCCTTTGCTGTTCGGAAAGACCGGTGGAATGTGGAGTGCCTCGCTCATGATCTTTAAGTCTTTCAGCGCCATGAGTCACCGTGTAGCTGATCTGATGGTTTTATGGTCCACGGTGAATTCCCTCGACATGAGCCACTTGGACTGCCTTTTTACCCTAATTTGGGGTGGAGGTCTGCTTAGAGTACAATCAACCACACCCGGTGAATAACTCCATGCCTGAGTCAGCAGTGAGACGTTACACTGTTCTGCGCTTTATAAACCGCTGGCCAAGAATAGCTAGCCTTCATAAGCAGCAATGAGCAGTGAGTGCTACAGCTTCGCAGTAAACCTCAGTGGACATCCATCTCAAAGCTTTAACAAACACGCCACTCAGGAAATTGATAATTAATAATAGCTTCTAAAAAATCATACAAAATTCATTGAGAATTTTTTCAAGACTGTTGACGGAAAACCAAACAAAACAACTTGAATTCGAATATATTTCGGAATGCATGTGCAGCAAACCAATACCACTAATAATAACAATTCTAATTAAAAGCAAACTCTACGGCTGGATTCCACTGGCTCAATGTTTAGGCTATATATGCCTCTGCAACCTATACACAATGCTGTGTGTGTGTGTGTGTGTGTGTGTGTGTGTGTGTGTGTGTGTGTGTGTGTGTGTGTGTGTGTGTGTGTGTGTGTGTGTGTGTGTGTGTGTGTGAGTGATGGGGTAGTGCATGCGCATGTTTTCGACTGGGTGATGCGAATTACTCATATCTTCCATTGCAAGGCAAGGATCCAAGCAAAGATCAAAACAGAGCACTCCATTAATGCAAATTAGCCGTGCAGTACCTCCTGATAACCAGTCGGTGGCTGGGCTTCAGGGAATATTCTTATTAACGGGCTTGGTTTGAGGATTCAGAATCGACAATCATTGCTGCAAAGACCTCTATCACATGGCTGTCAAATGACCGTCTGGAGGAACATTGTGTGAATAAACGTACACAATGTTTCTATACCTGTCCCTTATAACTTCTGCCACTTATAGAGCAATATGAATAGCTCTCTACAGGAGGGTGAGAAGATTCCATGCTCCTCTGCAGTGTGATCTTTCCAGCGGTGGTGACATGACACATCCACTGTTTATGGACCACCTCTTTCCTTCTCCTGTCGCTTCCAGTCACATCGTGGAGCAGGGGTTGGGTGGGGAGGGAGGTCCCGCTCATCATGCTGATCTCCTGGCTCCTCTCTCTCATGTCCTGCCCTGGCCTCCACCCTCCCCTCTGCTGCTCTCCGCACTGTGGCTCCAGTGGAATGTGATGACCGTGTGCTGGACAAAGCCCTGAATTCACAGCCTCAACGCCCACTCTGTGAGCCTGCTGCGACTGAACTGTCGTGTTATATACCCACTAAGCTGCTTCTGCCGTGATGGTCAGGGCAAGCCACATCGGCCATGAATAGCTTGTTTTTTTTGGTGTATCACCACCCCCTGCAACACCACCACCATCACCAACTCCAACATCATCACCTCCACCTCCAACAACAACATCCCCACCACCAACACCACCATCACGAACACCACCTCCAACCTCATCACCACCACCTCCAACAACAACATCCCCACCACCAACACCACCATCACGAACACCACCTCCAACCTCATCACCACCACCCCAACAAAACCATCCCCACCACCAACACCACCATCACGAACACCACCTCCAACCTCATCACCACCACCCCAACAAAACCATCCCCACCACCAACACCACCATCACGAACACCACCTCCAACCTCATCACCACCACCCCAACAAAACCATCCCCACCACCAACACCACCATCACGAACACCACCTCCAACCTCATCACCACCACCCCAACAACACCATCTCCAACACCGCCACTACCATCACCACTGCCACCATCATTATCACACATCAACACCACCTCCGCCACCGTTCCCCATCACCCACCACCAACATCTACTGTCCCAGCTACCAATGGTTCAACGTCTCTTGACTGTTCAGTCACTAGGGCTGGTGTGTTTGTGAAGAGGTCAATGTGCCATGCTCCACGTGACTTAGGGAGCAATTAGAAAACCAGAGGGCTTTATTTGAATTGCCATTGGTATCTAGGAGTGACAAGAACTTTATCTCCAGTTAGGCAAACAAAAGAAAAAGTCTTCTTTACTAAACTAGGTTAAGACAGAAGCTCGACACAGAGGGTGCAACACAAACAGAGGGAAGGAGCACAAGTCAGCGACCTGAAGATAAAAAGGGCAACGATGACTCTGGGAAAAAAGAACATCTTACTGGCTTCAGCGTTTAATTCCCTCAACTAATGACATTTTTGGCCGTAACTCAATTAAAAGTAAGTATGCGTGTGCTGAGCTGACTGGGGTAGAATGTAGCTTACCCAGCAGGAGGTAAGAGCATAATCACTCGCACATGCTGCAGATGAGCCAGGTGACAACAACTGAGTTCAGTGATCCAATAAACACAATCAGCACAAACTCATTTTTACAGTACACAGCGTTCGGATCACTTGGTGAATAAGGAAGCCTTAACAGGGTGAGGCAACGACGGCGAAGGAGTAGCAGAGGTTTTGGTCCTGGTAAAGTGGAAAGATTACAAGTATAAGTGTGTGCACATAGCGTGTCCGAGTAACTTCAAGGAGGCCTGACCATGTTCGGAAGTGGACTCTCTTGTATGATCCACCTCAGGTTCAAATAACCTACGTTTTTCAAGCAGGTTTTTATTCTCTTCCTTTGTTCCATTAATGTGTTAGTTACTGCTCTTTCTGCTCTCTTGCTGATTGTCATTGCCCTAAGGCAATACGTACACATGAGTTTATTTGTTTTCAAACATTTATTTAGCTCGGCAAGGTTTGGTTACATGTTCGGCTTTCTCTCCTGTGTTTTTCTCCAGGTGTGGCCGCCCTCCTCATAGCTAGCCACCATCCACAATTCATGAAAGGTGATCCATTTCATCACAATGGCCTGTATGCTAGGGGTGGGCGAGAGTAGATTGAGAGAGAGTGTGAGAGAGAGAGAGAGAGAGAGAGAGAGAGAGAGAGAGAGACATTGACAGGCAGGTGATACAACTATTGTTTGAACATCAGCACTTGGAAGACCAGATGAGATATTTTCGCCTGCCGGAAGCTTTCAGTGTTGCTATGGGGGGAGG
Source organism: Gadus macrocephalus (assembly GCF_031168955.1). Classification (NCBI taxonomy): domain Eukaryota; kingdom Metazoa; phylum Chordata; class Actinopteri; order Gadiformes; family Gadidae; genus Gadus; species Gadus macrocephalus. Next base: position 8,185,404 of record NC_082399.1, read on the forward strand.
GGCATGTGAAAACAGAGAGGCCAGAGAGGCAACCAAACAGGAAATGTTTTCATTGGGTGTGAATGGTAATCGGCAATCGGAAATCCTTCCCCTGTATATTCGTACCTGATAAGCGGGTGACATGGTCAGGTCAATCGCAAAGTTTGAAGAACAATGTCAAGGCTTAAACGGCGTGTGGGTGTGAGTCTTTTTTGTCTGTTGCTGTGAGGGTGTGTTTGTGTGTGTGTGTGTGTGTGTGTGTGTGTGTGTGTGTGTGTGTGTGTGTGTGTGTGTGTGTGTGTGTGTGTGTGTGTGTGTGTGTGTGTGTGTGTGTGTGTGTGTGTGTGCGTGTGTGTGTTGTCAATGGGAGGGAAAGTGTCTGTTTGTATGCATGCTCACGTGCAGTGGGGGCCCGGATTCCAAAGTTGTTTATTTCCAGGGCTAAACTGTGTTTCAGGCAGTCTAGGTTACTCCATAACACACATTGACCAAATACCGAAATCCAAACCCCATGTATACGCCCTTCGTCGTTACCTGAGATCTCTTTGGCTCTAGGTTCAGCCATTCTTAGCGTCTCTTCTGTCCAAATGCCAGTCTGTATCAGTTCTCATACGGGGGCCATGGTAGGACAAATCCATTTGAGGTGTCAAGTACCTCATACTGGGATTATGATACCAGCCCCTTTTAAAACCACCAACATATTGAGAGAAGCACTGCATTACCTTTTCATGAACAGATCATAACAGATGTCACAATCGTAGGCATACTCACACACTTTCAGGAAGTGGTCTTTGTTTTTGTTTAGAGAACAACTGTATGAGTCAACGTTTAGAAGTGGTTGCCAGGTGTACAAATAAGGGTCAGCTTTTGGTAGCCAAAATTTGTAGAATGCTTGATCTGACGTTGTTACTTGGTCATTACACCAAACATCTTTATCATGTTACATTACATACTATTTGTTTTTGGGGTTTGTTAAATACAAACAACAACATTAAAAACAAACAATCAGAAAAGGAAGCAATTTCTGAACTGCTACTAAAGTGAGTAGTCCACAAGGCACTATGTATATACATAATACACACATTTTATAAATATTTCGCTCATCGTTCTGGGCTGGGGGGTCCGGGGACCCTCAGAACTCTATCCAACCGAGTGGAGGAATTTGAAATTGGTGGGATGGCTTTCCGATACTTTTTCTGGGGTGTATTTATAGAGTCTGAGGTCAGGGAGGCATAGTTGCGCATTCGGACGTGGCCTTCTTCAACCTCGCCATGTTAAGTGATGCTGAGGCAACTCGTTGGGGGAGGGTCAGAGAATGGACTTGTCATTCCTTTCTAAATCTAAACATCTATGTTTATGACAGTAGTTGCCGGGCCCGCTGTGAGTAGCCCTGCTATCAACCCCAGCCTCCTCACTACTGGACTTTGACGACATGCCCGCAATCCAGCTCAATACTCATCGTAATCAAGGGGAACATGAATGGTGTTTTGTTGCATTTACAAACATAAATCAACGTGAGGAAACTTGTTGTGTTGCACATGATGTAGGATCAGCTCTGGTCAACGAACGTCATCCATGACATCATCGAGAACCTCGACTGACTTAAGGATTGGCGTGCCTCAGCCGGTCTGCTGTCGAGGATTCTGACGCTTGTTGCAAAGCAGTGATGCTGTGTTTTCCTAGTAAAAGCAAAAGACACCCAGGGAGCCAATCACAGCACACTATCGCTGATTGGCTCACACTTTGCGGTGGAAGAGCACCAAATGGGGAGGAGCCCTCTGAGGACAAGAGGACATCACCCTCCATGACAGAAACAACACTAAACCAACATAATGATGTCATGCTCTAAACAAAAAATATTTCCAAAAATGCTTATCAAAAGGACTAAGCAAGTCAATTTTTCCACTTACTGCAGTACATTCAAAATAAGCATTGCTTGCGGCATGTTATTCATTATGCCTAGACACATGGTACTTTTATGTCTTGCCAACACAAGCAATGTGTCAAACATTGCTCCATTCAAATCTGGTGATATCAGGAATGAGGCCTTGGTACCCTTCCTCTGGCTCCTCTGTGGAAAGCAGGCTATCATCTGTCCGTCCACCCCTGCTGAACAGATTAGTGTAAAAGATACCCATTCCCACAGGTAGGTAACACAACACAGATTATTATTCTGTGCAGCAGTGTCTTGCGTGGACTCTTCCTGTGACATGAATCATTGAGCAGGGAGCTGTAACCCACACGACCCGTTATCGCACGCCTAGGGAGAGGATCAACTTTGCTGTTGTCCTTTTTGGATAAACATCGGTGACGCTCTCTTAACTTATAAATCTTAGCTCCAAATACAGCCATGAAGTGGCTTAAGACTAGATTCTTAAACGTGTTCAGAATGAAAAAAAAATCTGATTGTAGTCATAATAAACTGTAATCTGAACATGAGTCAAAGCCTCCAAACTATGTGGTGGAGAAGCTCAGGTCGTAGAGAATAAGAACGTCATGGGAACAAGCTATGCTTGACCTGCTTGTTCGGTTACACTTTACCCTTTTCAAACCATTTATAAGGGCTGATCTCGTAAATTAACCGTTTCTAACCAGGGAATAACAAATGAAAAAGGCCCATTACAGAACTAGAAAAAGTTAGTTGTCGTTACAGTGACAGTTAGGAATTTTGTATATATTCTTCAGTAAAGTCAGCGCACCTGCTCACAATTAATCCTTAAATCTCATCCAACAGCTTTACTCCTCTCCCATTGTAACCCGTGGCAACTGCTTCTGTGTCAACAGAAATCTTGGACAGCCTATGCTGCTGAGTGCAGCCTAGAGTTTCTCCACCACCACCACCACTACCCATTGGCTAGCTTGAAGTTGAATGAATGGCTTGAAACTCTTGACCTATCAATAATGCATGAGAGTGTACCTTTAATGCGTTCTTGAGCTCATTTCCAGGTGAGCGCGACTAAGTGGTGGGACACGCCGAGCTATCCAGAACCGGATTTTATTTAGTTTTGGTAAGTAACAATTATTTCCTTTGCTTCTTAGTTCATTGTTCGACTTGTGAATTGCACTTAATTCCTGGTAAATTTAAAACTCAAATCATGTCAAATAATCAAATGAAAATTAATAAATGTAAATTGATTTGGACTAGAAGTCTATTTAAAGGATTATGCTTAGAATAGGAGTAGGCCTCCTACAATGTTAATATATTTTATTTTGTATTTGTCATAATAAAATAGAATATAGACCACTGGGTCAATAGTAAAACAGATAAGAATCATGCATATTGTCTGCACTCTTCATTTGTTCAAGTGAAATACATTAATATGTATAATTATGAATATTGCAAGAAGGTCTGTCACATTTTTAAACATTCTTAAAAAAAGGATAAATAACTTTATATATTTGCAAAACCAGGGGAATCAAATCCAAAGTCAAGATGGAGCTCCTGGGATCCACCCTGACAGCCACGTACGCGCGGCCCAAAACCAGCCACTTCCTGCCCGCCATCTCCACCATGGCCTCCAGCTACCGCGGCACCCAGCTCCCCCTCACCTTCAACCCCATCTCCCACCAGTGGCGGAGCAACAACTACCCCCGGGCCGGCAGCGCCATCCCGTCCATCCGGCAGGGGAGGGACGGGGACCTGGACCTGGTGCGCTCCAACACCATGTACCACCCGTCCAACAGAGCCATGCTGAGCACCCGCTACACGCCCGACGACTGGTACAAGTCCAACCAGAGCAACTACCGCGAGTCCGAGTCGTCCCGGAACAGCGCGGAGCGGCTGCGGAAGGACACCTTGAGGCTGATGCAGGACCGCGAGCAGCTCACCCGCCGCACTCAGGAGTACACCAGCAAGAACATCGGGGAGCGCCTGAACGACATCGTCTTCTGGAGGTCGGAGCTCAACCACGAGATAGACAACATGGTGACGGAGATCGCCGCGCTCGCCGAGGTCAAGAGGAGGCTGGAGAGGGCCCTGTCCGAGACCGAGGGTCCCCTGCAGGTCAGGGTTGTGTTTACAGGGGCGGATGTGTGTGTGCGTGTGTGTGTGTGTGTGTGTGTGTAATATCGAGTGTCTACCTCGATGGACTGTGTACTTTAATACGCCTGTATGGGTAACTTCCATCAACGACCCCTTCGCAGCCCAGCATTGCATTTGTTTGTATAATTGATGGATCTATTGACCGAATGGACCTTAACTTGCCATTCCCGGCAGGGCCCCTCAGTGTGGGTCCTATAGATCGGTTAACAACAGAGCAAGGGCCTCCCTCACTGTTGATCAGGTCACATTCTGTCCGGTTTAAGTTACAAGGCAACATTCTATAGGAGGCGTCCAGGTAATGTGTTGTTTTTCCCTGAATACTTTTGGGCGTCAAGGTTGTATTCCACCTGATCTGGCTGGAGAGATGGTGATACCCTGCGTATCCGATGGCAGGAGGAGATTGCCAGGACCCAAACGTCAGAATATCAATTAATCTTCTTCTTACCAATGTTTTTCTTTAAGTCTTTATCTGACCGCTTTCACTCGTCTAAAATGAGGGGTTAATCAGTCTATTAAACCTGACCCTCACCTCAAGGAACTGTAATAATCTCCTATTTACTCAAGCCTTTGCCCCAAAATGACTTAACCTAAAGGGATCTCATCACTCAACCTTAGGCCTTTCTTCAATGCTCTGCAATTTACATCCCATCACAAATTCTCTGATTGAATCTTCCCAGCTTCCCCTGTACCCGCAAAACTCCCACGCCTGTAGTGTTCTCCAATGCCTGATTAAGGTTTATAAAGTAGCCATAGGGACATCCATGTATCAATTTTCCAGTCTGGTTCTGCTGCCCTTTGTGTCGATTTTCTGAGGCAACAATACATTTGATTTCACTGCATAGGACTGTTTGAGATATCGCTCAGTGATGTGCTTGTGACCAACACAGAAGACAGATTCTTTGCACTGATCAGTATACCAATCTGTGTTTGCTGATCTTTCGCTGGTTGGCAGAAGATCTTCACCTGACTTTAAGGATTGATTTGTCAACAGGTATCCCAAGAGTGTCTCTATCACAGAGAGAGGCGGATGTCCATTGACCTGGTCCATGATAATGTGGAAAAGAACCTCATAAGGGTATTATCCATATATCACTTGTTTCCTTGAGTGTCATTGGTTTGAACAGTGCAGATTTCAATCATCTTCATCAAAATGATGAATGTGTATCTGTGTTGTGTTGTGGCATGCAGGAGGTGGAAATCATCAAATCCTGTCAGGAAAGAATGAGGAGGCATCTGGATAGAGCCATCTCTCAACTGGCGTGAGTCTTGGACCAGAAATATAGGCTTTCAGGTTCTATCTATATGCATCCGTTTATTTTATGTTTGAATCCATCCTTTATCATATCATATATACAATCCTCACAGCAATGAACACAGTTGAAATAGCTCAGCTCTAACCTACTGTAACACCAAGGGCATTCGATACACTTTTACAATGGCGGCGACGAATTTAAGGAGCAATTTGTCGACATACCAGCGTGCCTTTCAACTGTTGCCTGTGCTGCGGGGGTTAACCCAGGTCAAACCGAGCTGCCCAGCATGAGCTGGAGAGGGATCTGAGCGACAAGGTGTCCGCCCAGAGGATAGACGACAGGTGTCACCATCTGAGGAACACTTCGGATGGGATCAGCTACTACAGAGGAGTCGACAGACTGGACCCCTCGTGAGTTCCCCGTCAACACTGTGATGGTTTCATCAGTTTGCGTATGCAGGAATAACTTGTGATGGCTTGAGGCATGTTTGGAATATCAGCAGTGAATGGACGACACAATTAATATGACAAAAACAATGGATGAATGTTCCAATGTTTCAATTTATACTTTAAAGAGTATGACCAAATTGATGAATGAATCCACCCATTAATCCAGTGATGTACAGTATGTATGTATCGATGAATGCATAAATGAATGCATGAATGAATGAACTGGTAACACTTTACAATAAAGGTACATTAATTAACAGTTCATTAATATTAGGTCAGGTAGTATTAAGCAAGTAGCTATATAATAATTCTTATTATTGCTATAACTAATTTGACTGGTAAATTGCACTAATACACTGATCAATTAATCAATTAACCAATTGAAGAACTAATCAATGAATATGCATATGATTGAACACATGAATGATCACTCAACCAAAGATTCAATCAATGAACCCTTACTGCGCAATAGTAATTCTAAAACCTCCTGCTAGGCTCTTAACGGTGGATACAAGCTGTGTCTCTGTTGTTCTGCTCTGTCAGCCTCTCCCTACCAGAGTCCTGGTCCAAGTTCACAGATGACAACATCCTGCAGTCCCAGAGCCAGCGGGCTGCCTCCCACAAGCTGAGGGATGAGATCGAGGTTCTGCTGAGCACCACGTCTAATGACATGTGGACCCAGTTCAACAGCGCCAACGTAGCCTTCACCAACCGCATATCAGAGATCGCCGACACTAAAAACAGCCTTCAGACACACCTGGCTAAGGTGACTTGATTAATGTCTTGTAGAAGTTTGCTCACACCTCTTCAGTGACCTGGCTACTTTGACTTGAAATGGCCTTGTGGACTTGGCTGAGTCGACTTGACTCGGATAAGGTCTCTTGACTTGGTTAAGGTGTCTTGACTTGTTTGAGGTGACTTGACTTAGCTTAGATGTCTTGACCTCGCTAAGGTGACAGAGGGACTTGATATGGCTAGGGTGGAGCTCTCACCTGTTGAGTCACGTGTCAGTGTCAATGTCAATGTCAATGACTGAGCCAGAGAACTTATTTGTGAATATGTATTCACAAATATTCCCAACCTAATTCCCATTCTATTCAAATATGTGCATCAGATTATATTTTGGACTATATTATATTTTGGGCATTTACTAGTTAGCCCTTCATGGATGCTTCGGCCTATATGAGGATTAAAACAGCTATATAAAACCTTTGAAAAAAATAACACATTCAACTAATTATTATGAAATATAAAATATGTTCAAGGCTTTCAAGTGCAGCCAAGGATTTCTTTAAAATATAGTAATTATAGCAATCATTAACTCTTCGAGGATCTTGATGTCTCAGTGACTGAACTACTATGCAAAAAGTATATTGTTTTGCCTGGATTTAACCAGTGTTAGTTTATTTAAGGCTACACTAGATAACATACCATTGGTATACCAAAATATTCATTTACACATCTTCATTTACGTCATTTCTTCAGGCCTTTTCTCTATTCACCACCAACTGCTGGGGTAGACAAAAATACATACTCAAAACTGGTTCTTGAGACAAGAAACAATAAACTGGAAAGAAAGGTCTCAATTATAAATGAAAGATTACCATGCCAACACATGGTGTTGTTACCCTAGCTTTTAAAAATACATCCGTATTGTTTTCATGTGCTGTGAATACTGTCCAATGAGAGAAATCCTAGAAGAATGCATTGTTCCAAGGGTAAGAGTGACGGGACAATGCAACTGCAGTTAATAAACACCTTTGGCATGAAATACTGCAAGGCAGTGCGAGCTGTCAGTTTATAAACAACCTGAGCAGCTGCTAAACCAATCAGCTGATGTCTGGACGGTCAAAACTCTGACGCTAATTAAACAAAGAGGCAGGAATGTAACAGCTGATTGAGGATCACCCGCATCACTCATCTCCCGCTGCATCATAAAGCAGTTTTTCTAGTTCTCCGACTTCAAATCTGGCCAGCGCCTATTTTGGCTCGCGGACCAGTTCCTTATAAACTTGACTTACGGTGTGTGTCCAACTATGTGCGCTCAAAATGTAGCGGGGTCAAAAGTATGACACTAGGCCCAAGAATGACGATTGAAGAATAATACTAAAGTAACAAAATGAAAAACTTGTATCTGAATGCTAAGAAACGCCCTGCTCTGGAGTGGCTGGAGGCTGTCAGTCAATAATCGAGTTAGGGATCATGACACGCACACGCTCAACCCATTCTATTTATTGTGTGAGGGCCCCTGTCCAAAGGCGGGATCCTTAAACAGACACTTTGTTGATTTGTGAGTGCTATATTATTCCCTGCTCCACACTGAAAGCTATTGTTCTGGGAGTTGACTTTTGAAGGGCTTATGGGGTTTGAAATGAGATCAGCTGTTGGGCGGGCTCATTTTCTGAAGAGCAGCTGTGATGTTAGTCACACGGTCTTTAATAAAACCTGGTTGACTCTTAAGGGGCACTTAGGAGTGCAGGGAGAGGTGATTATCTGGAATCACATTAAATCCTCTGAGTTAGAGGCAAGAATCTGACACTGTTAAGTATCTGACACGGTTCAGTACTCCTCCTTTTTAACCACTAAAAACCAGAGTCGCTGACTCGTCTCCTTCTTGTTGGCATCTGTAGACCCTTCAGGAGATCTTCCAGACAGAGATGCTGATCGATTCCCTGAAGAAGGCCCTGAGGGACAAGGAGAACCCGCTGAAGGTGGCCCAGACCCGGCTAGAGGAGAGGACACGCAGGCCCAACGTTGAGCTCTGTAGAGACAACCCCCATCACAGGTCACTCACAAAGCTAGTTCGATTAAACTCCACACCATTTTTGCATAATAAAATTAAGACATTGGCGTTATGTTTAGAGCGACGTCAATTCACGTTGATAATACTTTCAATGGTATATAAAATGTTTGGGTTATGGTTAGACCGACGTCATTTCACTTTAAAACTCCTTTCTGCGCTCATAGCCAATGTGAGCAGGCTCCACTTTATTGCTCTTCCTCTTATGATCATAAAATTGTTTGCTGGTTAATTTCCCTAATAATCCGTCTCCTCCCCACTGCTTAGGCTGGTGGGCGAGGTGAGGGAGATTGAGGACACCATCCATAAACTCCGGGACAGGCTGATGGAGGCCGAGTCCACCCTACACACCCTGGTCAAGACCAAGGTGACCCTGGAGCACGACCTGTCCGTCAAGGCCAACTCCCTCTTCCTGGACCAGGACAAGTGTATGGGCATGCGCAAGACTTTCCCCAGCACACCCCGACTGGTGGGCTACACCTAATGGCCTCCGGCGCCTCACAGTGACCCCCTAGGGGAGATGGGAGACCTAGCCCTGCTGGTGACCCCACACACTGTGCTGTGTTAAGATTGAAAATACATCCGCAGTCCGGATGGATATCCTTAACTCAGCCGGCATGTAACGTTGTTGAATATGTTGGGTGTTGGGTCACAAATGGGGACCTTAACTGGGAATGAAAAATGGCTTCAGTTCAGATATTTGTATATTGAGTGATTTAGAGGTGGTAAATGTGTTAACTTAACAGGATCCAAGTGGTAAAATAACATAGATGAATAACAGTGGCTATACCTATTTTGTTACGGCATTACCCACACTTGGTAGCAAGTAATTCTAATGTATGTTTACATTTGAAAAAAAGATTACATTAAAGACAATGAAAAAAGGATTTGATATATCTTTAATTAAGCAGGTTGCAAACATGGAAGGGTCCCGGTCATGATGAAACATAGCATCATTGGCTTTTTATATTATCACTGACCTTTGCAGTTTAAGCCGTGATTAAAGCAGCAGTGTTGACATGGTCAAACAAGCGGTTACAAGCGTTCTTGAGCCACACTTTGTTTTTCCTTTGACAGAAGGGTCAGTCGGGGGGAGGGGGGGAGCAAATGTAACGACCAAAGTCTCAGAGCAAACAAGCCCGGGGTCCCGGGGGCCCGTGTTAGCCCCCAGAGTGTTGAGTGTTGAAACAACAAACACACACTCATCAGTGACAGCTAACTCACACATCTGGAAGATCTGGCTGCCTGGACTCATGAGCTGGGTTTGACCCCCATGACCCATCACCGACTCCAACCGGACAGAATAAAAAGGTTCTCTCTATGAGCCTTATTCACCTGGCGGCCATCTTGGCTCTAAACACTAGCTGGGTGGGGAGAACTGAATGCGGTATGCGCCCCCCACCTAGATAGTTTAGAATTAAGATGACCACTAGGTGAATAAGGACCAGGATGAGGAATTTAGGTTCTTTGTCCCCTTTGAGTGTGGGACTTAAGAGGCAAACAGTGATTATCCTATGCTTATCCTTTGACTGACCCATGTAGCTATAAGTCATATGCCTCTCTAGCCTCCCTGGTATATTTTAGGGATTACGGGTGTGGTGTGTAAAGAGTTGGCCCGAAGGTGGCGTAATATGAAGAGAACGTTTGAGCACTAGAAACCCACACCTATTTGTGAGCTCCACCTTCATGCCTTCTCTCCCTTGATGTGCTCATTTTGAGAATATGCCAGTTCAGAAGGGGAAGTATGGAGATTCCCATTCAAACCCTTAAAATCCCCTGCAAACAAAGCATCTGCGAGCACACACACACACACACACACACACACACACACACACACACACACACACACACACACACACACACACACACACACACACACACACACACACACACACACACACACACACACACACACACACACTAGGGCCCGACCGATTTATCGGCCTGCCGATTTAATCGGCCGATTATAGCCTTTTTGAAAATAATCGGCATCGGCCAAAAAGACGCAGATTACAACCGATTTTTTTTTATTTATTTATTTTTTATTATTTTTTTTATAAATGTTATTGCGATTAGTATCCTGCAGATTGCGCTCCTACTCGCCTTGCTAACTAACAACTTTAGCTGGAGTAAAAAAGAGGAGATTGAATTTTACCGTACAACATGAAAGCACGCTCGCTCAGGCAGCTGCGCGCTCACCTCACCAATGTACACAAGACGCGTTGTTTGAGCATGTTGTGCCTGTTTTTCTTTAGGTCCCAGGCCATGTTAATTTGTTATACTGTAGACTCTAACGGTGAGACCATACTGCTCAGCACGCACGTGTTAGTCACTGCTCACGAGCGCAGCACATTGGGAGTTATTCATTTTACATTACACTCATTTTTGACTGTAAATGTATTCTAAAACACTCAAAGGTTCTGCATTCAATTCACATATTCGTCAAAAGTGTTTAAAGTATATTTAAGGTATCAAAAACTACGTTTTATATGTTTTTTTTTTTGTTTTGTTTTTAATCGGCCGATTAAATCGTAATCGTAATTTTTCTCTGAAAATAATCGGCATCGGCACTCAAAAATCAATATCGGTCGGGCCCTAACACACACACACACACACACACACACACACACACACACACACACACACACACACACACACACACACACACACACACACACACACACACACACACACACACACACACACACACACACACACACACACACCATTACTTAACCCTGCAATTGCTACACCTACTGTATGGTCTTTATCTGTACTGGGGAATGTCCCTTGTCTAAAATCAATAATGTTGTTTGACTTCTTGTGCAGCCACTGCTTCTGGTAACGATTTATTGACCAGCGCAATCAGAGAATACCCATGTCCCAGTATATGTTAGGTAATGTAATCTAAGATATGAGCGTAACAACTGCCTTTGAATGGCTTATCTGAAATATTAATAATAATCAAATGCACAGGTTGTCCTATATACTTTTATTTGTACATTGATGAGAAGGTAAAAAATAATTAATTACATCGAACTGATTTCTACAGAATATACTCAAAACCACCAATCACAAGACAGACAATCGATTGAGCAATCATGTTGTCCCATAATTCATGAATGCATAATTCATGAATGTTCCTGTCATATAATGGAAACCAATTATATGACATCGGTGTCATATAATTCCGTCCATCACTAAGGGCGGGGGTCTGGCCCAGGTAGGTTGGACAGGGATGTGTGCCTATCCACACCCGGCTTCTCCTCAGTGAGTCATCCAGGCAGTCAGACCGAGTACTGGGAGGAGGCCATACCCAGAGGGCTAAAGCTAAGCCAGGCTAAGCAGGCCTTTTAGTGCAGAGAATTTGAGTGAGGTTTCCACATGGCTCCACCCAAAATGGTCCTGATTGGACGCTGCTGTTAAAATAAAAGTTGGACATTGATGCCAACAGAAACAGAGGCCGGCTCCGCTGCTCCGGATTCCTCAGGGCCGGGGGATAGGTTGTAAAGATAAAATGTGTGTGTGTGTCTCCAAGTGTGTGCCTTTGTGTGTGCATGTGTGTTTGTGGGGGCGTGTGAAACTTGCACTTTGACTTCACTGCATTCTTTAAGGACTGTACGCAAACCACTGTAAAAACACACACGCACGCATACACATTGCCAGTCACAAACGCACACACACACATACAAACCCATACAAACAAACACAAAAACACACAGATCCCCAGTCACACACGCAACATCCCTACATTCAGGGCATTTAGCAGACGATTCTATCAAAAAGATGAAAAAATGCAATAAGTGTATGTACAGTAAGTTCTTATTGTACAAATGAACAATAAGTACATTTGTCAGAAGAAGGTACAGTAAGGATGTTCATAGAACCAAGGGCAAAGCACTAACAAGTTTAACATCCAAACAGTCTTGGTTGTGTGTATGTGCGTGTGTGGGTATGTATGGCTGCGTGTGTATCTGCAATTTTGTGTGTGCGTGTGTGGCTACATGGATGAATCAAACTAGACCAAAAGGGTATTTTGTACCGTTCACACAGTCATGCAATGAGCTCCTTATTTCGATGCATTTCCTCATATTTCATACTTATGCTATGGATCCAATTGCATTGTCAACAGATTTTTTTTCTTTCGGTCCAACCGCCAAAAAACTTGACATGACATGTGTAGCGGTGTGTGTGTGAGTGAGTGAGAGAGCTAGAGAGAGAGTGGGAGAGAGGGAGAAACCCCTCCTGTAGTTAGACTTGTGTGCCAAACCAAACCACATTCCTGGGCCGCGGCACCACGGAGACAGCCTTCCTGTTGTCTACCTTGGGTCACGTGACTGCCCTGCCTTCATCACTCTGTTATTAAATGTATTAACAGAAAAGAACATAGCTGCCGCTGTACTCGCTCACTCACACACTTTCTCTCTCACTCTCTCTTCCTATCTCTATTCATCTTTTTCTTGCTTCCTCTCTCTTTCTCTCTTTCGTTCTCTTTCTCTCCATCTTTCTTTCCATCTTTTTCTTTCGCTTTCACTCTCTCTGTCCCTCTCACATTCTTTGCCAACTTTCTTCAGCTCTCTCTCTCTCTCTCTCTCTCTCTCTCTCTCTCTCTCTCTCTCTCTCTCTCTCTCTCTCTCTCTCTCTCTCTCTCTCTCTCTCTCTCTCTCTCTCTCTCTCTCTCTCTCTCTCTCTCTCTCTCTCTCTCTCTCTCTCTCTCTCTCTCTCTCTCTCTCTCTCTCTCTGTGTGTGTGTGGATTTCCCACAAAGTTTTTTTTTGTACTTGAAAAGTACAAAAAGTGAAAAAAGTCCCTTATGTGAGAAAAAATAAGGCACATTTAGATCTTGACAACATAATATCGATCCCCTCCCCTCCTTCTAGTCCCACCCTGAGTTTCAAGTATTATTCAATATTTTGTTATTTTTGAGGTGGGCTTTGTGGACAGGGACATAAATACCCCCCCCCCCTCATACTCCCCCAGCCCCTCCTACTCTCCTGCTCAACTACTCTCTCAACCCCACGCACGGGGGAATGTACTCTGGAATGCCTCTTTGCAGTCCGGGCGTATTAACAGTTTATTTATAATACAGACGCTGCTTATAGACGCCCTGTGCCCCGTGTTTATATGTTTGACATGCCTTCCACACCCCTCTAAAGAGGTGATCGAAAACCTCTGGGTGAGGTTGAGGGGCGCTCACAAGTCCAACGGACCGCCGACCGTATCAGCATTTCAATAAGGTATTGAAATGCTATGCCGCGGAGCAGACACGATTCCACATTTGAGTCGGTGTAAATATTAGACGCATCTCTGGGCTTTAAAAAATGAATGAAATCGCTGAAACGCAATAACAAAACTAAACACAGCCAAACTCAGAAAACACAGACACTCATCAACTGCTACGTTTCATCGTTAGCGGCCGTAGCCTGTTCATCTAAATCTCAGTTAACGGTGTGTGGGTCATGGCTTCTGTTGCCAACGCCTTCTCAAAGGCCTGGACCCTGCCCACATGTCTTCGGCTGTTTAATAAAAACGGCGGGATCCATTTTAAGTGAACTCTACGAAGCCATGGGAACCAGAACTTCCTGGGAGGGGGGGGGGGGGGGGGGGGGGGGGGGGGTTCTGGATTTGTGCCGGGTAAATCTTTTTTTTTCTCAGGCTATTGTTGGTAGCTGCTATGTGGGACTTCAAATGCTTTTCAGATTTAAAACGCAAATCTTATAATGGTGCCTTTCTCCTGTAAGCCGGAATAAAACATCTGCCAAATGAGAAATGAGTGAGGCAACAGGACTTTCCTCAGAGTTAAACCCAGAGGCCTGACCGTAGCAGTTAGGTCGTTCCCGAGAGAGGAAGCTCAAGCTGTTGAACCGCCAGCTAGATAAGGCCAGTTCAACCGCTGCCTTGTTCCCCATTCAAACCGCTGCGGGGACTACCACCTCATACCACCCGCAAAAGTGAAGGAGCGCTGTGGTGAGTGCAACGGTTGGATATACGTGACGGTTGGTTGAATTCATGCTAATAGGAAAAACAACATTCCCCCCGGGCCCCCCCCCGGGCCCCCCCCCCCCCCCCCACCCGGCAAACCCCTGGTCCTCACAAACAGCTCACAGTGTCTCGCAATGAAAGCTGGAGGGGTTGATGAAGCGCTTACTCCAACAATCAAAGGTCAATCATAATGTGTCACCCAATTCAGCGGAAGGGCTGGAGTTTTTCTTTTCTGTTTTTACTTTTTGCTTTATTAGCAGTTAAAACATGACGCAATATCATTGATAATAATGGATGTCTATGAGACAACGATAAAGTCTGACTAAATTGTACAACACAGGTATTGAAAATGTAGAAACCAAAAATAGACCAAAAAAAGGAACATAAAGGACCAAGGATATGGATGGAGGGTGGAGGTGGTCACATGACTCGTGACTCACACCCAGGGATTCCGGAACATTTCTTTGGCACAGTTAGCAGCAATGGGTCATCGGTGGTCAAGACACCGAGCTGTGGTTGTGTCGCCTTTCGCTGAATCATAGCGGGTGTTATGATGACGGAGGTTTACGTAGTGTAGTCATGGAACAAGGAAGCGTTTTCCTTGAGCGATATTCTCACCCGTCTCCAGGGAAATGGCAGGAAGTGGCTGTTGCTGAAGAAACTATAATGGGAAGACGCTCACTATGAGCCTAAAAGAAATCAGCCATACTTTCTCCTTCCTTTTACAATTTACAATGTTCCTTCTTGTTTGATCTCGTGTTATGGTAATAATAATACACAGACATTCAAGTCACCCATCTCATTTCTAAACAAAAGTGTCAACTATTAAATAAGTTCTGTTATATTACTTTCAACGTCCATTACATTTTAGTTATCCTCCAAATATAGGCTTTTCTTAAAGCCACATAAGTCCACATGTTATTTTTATTTGCAAAAGGAAAGCATTTATTTGTAACATTTTTAAATAGTTGCTTGTTGCTATTGAGGCAACGCCGGAGCGCACTTGGTAGGTATTATGTAATTATAATGTAACTCGTTTATCATCACTAAACCCCTTTGAACCGCTTCCTCGAGGCTTACTTATTTTATCATGTGACCCATTTTCAACTACAGATTGTGTTTGAGCCATTGTGGCCGGGCTGGGCTTTGATAACATTGTCTTTTAATAGTAAGGCCACAGTTGGCAGCCTGTTTCCCGCTCAATGTCCTCTGTGTCTGATTAAAATCTGGGGACAAGATCATTTGTCTGAGTGGTCTGAAACCCACCGTCGGGCAAACTCGCTGAAAATACCTAATTACCTTCTCTCTTTCTCTCTCTGTCTCTACTCTATTGTTCTCCGTCTCTCTCTGTCTACCTCTGTCTCCATCTCTCTTTCTATCTATTTCCATCTCTGTCTCTACTCTATTTCTCTCTCTCTCGTCGTCCAACTCAGTTTCTCTCTCAATCTACTTCTTTCTCTCGCCGTCTACCACAGTCTCTCTCTATACTCTCTCTCCCTCCAACTTTCTCTACCTCTCTTTATAACTCTCCCCCTCCAGCCTCTCTCTCTTACTCTCTCTCCGTCTTTATCTCGCTCCTTCTCCATCTACCTGCCTCTTTACCTCTTTACCTCTCTATTTCTCTGTCTAGCTCTCTCTCCATCTTTATCAACTTCTCTCCAAGTCTTTCTCTCCGGTCTCTCCATCTCTCTCTCTCTCTCTCTCTCTCTCTATCTATTTCCTCTCTTTCCATTTTTCTCTTCTACTCTATCTCTGTCTCTCTCTCACTCTCTCTCTGTCAGGCCTCGCTTCCCCCGATCATACCAGACCACTGCTGCAGTTTGTCAACATTATTAGATGAATAAAGTCTCAGAATAGAAGCACGTGTCCTCTTTGGCGAGCCATCGACTGTATAAAACTGTGTGTTTGTGTATGGCTATGGATGTAAATGCATGAAGAGCTGCATGAAGCCAAACTCCTCGGGGCCCTTTGGTCAACAAACAACAAACGTGAACCCGGAAGGTTCCGCGTAGATGCATGTCTGCCGGGGCTGTTTATCATGAAGTGGGCGGGGTCTGATGCATGATAAGGCTGTGATAGGGTGGTGTTGGCGGGTAAAGTAGGAGAGGGGGGGGGGGGGGGGGGGGGGGGGGGGGGGGGGGTTGTTTATGGCACAAGTGAACTCCAGCAGAACCAGCGGAAAACGATGTCACAGAGTGTAAATAAGGACATCGAACCCCGGTGACCATCCATAGCTTGACGTAGACTTGGGGCTCTCCTACGCCCTCCGACTGGCGGCAGCTACGTCTCAACTCTGGTGCCAAAGTCACGCTTGAGTAAAAGCCGATGTAAGTATAGAACCCTTGATCCACACTGCACACAAACCCTTCAGGTTTTTCTTCGGTGTGCTTAAGTCAACAGACATTCTTGAGGCAAGCCTGTTGAAGTCTTACACTCCTTGATAACTTACCTACTGTTAGTAAATCGTGTACACAGTACACAATGTTAGACAGTGTGTTGTGATCCTCGGGTTACAGTATAAACGTGTTGGGGCATTGTCTTGTGACACCCATGTTATGATGTTCACTTGTGTTTTGTTGTATATATATGCGTTGGTGTTGGAAGATAGACTTGTTTCCATACTGTCATATTCTGAGACCTCCTGTGTGTTGGTATGTGGCGTACATATGTGCGTACCTTCTAAATGCACAAGATGCCAATCAGTGTAAGGCGCATACATTGACGGATACAGTGACTGTAAGCCACTCACATCTCCTCTGCGTACGACCGGCTCCCTGTAGCCTATCTATGGTCTTGGAATGCACTCTCCCTGTAACTTGGGAGGGGAGGGGGGGGTAGATCATGTCATCTTAACCATGGAGGTGAAATCTTGACTTGCTGCCCTGGCTGCAATGTTATACATGCGCCTCGCTTGGAATGTGTACTGAGTGGCACTCTCGACTACAAGGTTTCGGCAGCGAGCAACAGAGCTTTAAGCGAATG
>NC_082399.1:8202989-8222989 GCF_031168955.1 Gadus macrocephalus
AACAGACAAAACACGATGAGCTGTTTTTCTATGCTTAGCCGTGTATTGACCTCAAATTCCCTTAAGATTGGGCGGGGCTTGTCTGGGTGGGTGTGTCTTTATGGTGAAGATAGCTTTCCTGCTTCCCTTCCATCACTGTAGCGACTCCACTTTCTGTTTGAAAACAGTGACACGCAATGTCCTCCTACATTATTTTTAAATCATCGTGTTACATCACCTGGTTCGTTACGTCCTCTCATCACAATGTCTTTTAAGATCATCTTGTTACATAACTTGCTACACAAAAGTGTTACATTGTCACTTTACATCACCTCGATACATCATTGTGTCATACTGTCAGTTGCAGAGTGACAGTGTTGAACGTTACATTAACATGACAATTTTCATTGTTCAATGTACTGTTATGGTAGTTTATTATTTGTCTATTGCAACACCATATAACAACAGGAAACACTGCATACTAATCCCTGAGAGGGGAAGATATAGGCAAGATGATGGAGAAGACAAACAGACAGAATCACATGATGAACACGAGAATAATACCACTTTCTTTTCACTGTACATCCTGTATGTGTATTTGACAAAAAGGGTTCTTGAATCGTGAATCTTCTTGAATCTGGATACGCAATAAGACAAAATCAGAGGGTTGAGGAGAGACAGCGAGAAAGAGAGCAAAGGGGAGAAAAGCCTTTGATGAGGCAGAGAAAACGAGTACGAGACAGAAAAGAGCGAGAGAGAGAGAGAGAGAGAGAGAGGGAGAGAGAGAGAGAAGAAGAATGCGAGCATACTTCACTCCCTCATTGGCAGGGATATGGAAGTCAGCCGGGATGCTTATTAAATAATTGCCCCACAGATCCCGTTGGAACAAGGCTGCTCTTTATTAATAATGAGCCACACAACTCCAGAGCCGCGAGGCGGTGCCACATCACCTCTCACGTCCCCCTCCTCCCGACAAGTCTGTCATATTGATTACCCTACGGCCAAGGGATTGCTCATTGAGTCTTAAGGAAGTGGGGCTGATTGAGTGTCCGCCTTAATAAGAACTCTGAGAGCCACTGCGGTGAGCCTCTAGTTTAGTGGCTTACATCTCTACCACTCTGCGTCTATATACCCGATTTCACCATTTCACTTCATTTCCTCTTGGGATTGTGCTTTTCATATGCCAACCGCAAACGCACACACACACACACACACACACACACACACACACACACACACACACACACACACACACACACACACACACACACACACATACAGACGCGATCACGCAGGCAAGCAGGCATGAACGCACCCACACATAGACACACACTCAAACATACACACAGAAAAGTTTAATTTTTCTGTGTGTGTGCGTGCGTGCGTGCGTGCGTGTGTGTGTGTGTGTGTGTGTGTGTGTGTGTGTGTGTGTGTGTGTGTGTGTGTGTGTGTGTGTGTGTGTGTGCGTGCGTGCGTGCGCGCGCGTGCGTGCGTGCGTGCGTGTGTGTGTGTGTGTGACTGTGTGTCATGTGGATAAATTAAGAGCTGGAAAACATTCAGCCATTAATCAAACTGTATCCAGACAGCATTGACTTCCAGTACCCTCACACACGCAGATATACAAATACACACACACAGACACACACACACACACACACACACACACACACACACACACACACACACACACACACACACACACACACACACACACACACACACACACACACACACACACACACACACACACACACACACACACACACACACACACAGGTCATTCTTTCTGAGGGCATGTCAAACAATTTTTTTTCACTGCTGTAGGATAAACAGTAATCAGTCTGCAGCAGCCAACACTAATTGCCATACAAACCCACATATACACACATCACACACACACACGCACGCACGCACGCACGCACACACACACACACACACACACACACACACACACACACACACACACACACACACACACACACACACACACACACACACACACACACACACACACACACACACACACACACACACACACACACACACACACACACACACACACAAATGCACGTACCGATACCAACATGTGTGTAAGATGAAGACATACAGTGACAGAAAGACGTTAATTCCGCTATAAACACACAGACACACACTCACAAATACATTAACACTCACACAAATACACACACACACACGCAGACACACGTCCCTGAGCCTGTCTGAGCTGGGCAGGGTGATTACATGGTGACTGGCAACAGCAGTGACCTCATGCCAGTGACCTCATAGGAGAGTTGTAAGGACAAATTCAGTAGACACCAGTAAGCAAACAGCACAGCGTGTAGCATAACCGTGTTCACCAGCTGTCCCCCTGGCACCCAAATTGGTTCAAGTCACCATTGTACAGTTGCAGAGTAAAAAACAAAAAAAGTTTATTATTTTTATATTGCCTATGTTTCTACGCTTCTTTAAACGGATGGGAAAGTCCATCCAGGAGTAGTTTGTCAACTGTACTTAATGAAAAAGTTCACAGTTTAATGACATCTGCAGCATGAATCAAACATAACATCTCATAGAAGACATATTTCTTTCTATGAGAGTCTTCCTATAAAGCCCCCCCCCCACGGGAACGGAGAAATCTTAAAAGTCCCCCAAAAGTTTGGAGAGTTTGGGGGTAATACAGGGGATTTTAAATAATACAAAAACCTTGTAATCCGCAAAAATATTCCATGACATCAGTTTTAGTCTGAATCCAAACATGCATGTTCAAGTGGTTTCGAGGCATTTCAAATACCCCCTGATTATTTAAAAATATATTTTGAGCTAAAGTAGAGAAGGCATTTAGTACAGCTTGGCCCGAAACCCAAGACGTACTCCCTGCCTCCTTCATCTCGTTTTCGTTACTAAATTATAATGATTTGCATAAATCTTTCAATGTCCCTATTTACACAGCAAGATAACGGATTTATGGTTTCATTCGGGGCTACTAGACTAGTATAAAAAAAAGGAAAAAAAAGTATTTGAGGGCCAGTGGCTCTGACCGAAACATAGACAACACTTGGAGTCACGTAAAATCAGACGATAGGCACGATTCCTACAAGAGCTCTCTTGTTCCCCTAGTCTCCTAGTCTCAAAGACACACAAACACATAAACACACAACCACACACAACCACACACACACACACACACACACACACACACACACACACACACGCACGCACACACACGCGCACACACATACACACAAACACACACATAAACACACGCTCACATTAATGAAATCCCCCAATGCTATACAGACACTACGGAACACATTTACACACAGATTCAACACCCTGTACTCGGCACACACACACACACTCACACACACACACACACACACACACTCACACACACACACACACACACACACACACACACACACACACACACACACACACACACACACACACACACACACACACACACACACACACACACACGCACGGATGTGAACATACAGGGCGTCAGTAGGTTGACGGAGTAAAGGCTGTGTGTTGAACAAAGGAAGCTTTGCTCCCGTTCCCCTCCCCACCCCCTTCTCAGCACCCCTCATCCCCCCCTACCTCCCCCCATCCTCCCCCCTTCTTCCCCTCAGGGACCTGTCAGAGGGATTACTCCATGGCTGGCAATAGTGTGGGGGGGGGGGGGGGGGGGGGGATAGTGGTAGTAGTAGCAGTGGTAGTAGTGGGAGATGGCGGGAGGGACAGAGAGATTTGCTGCCCATCCAGGCCCCATCCCCTGGTGTGCGTTCCAGGCGGAGACATAGAGCTCCACGCCCTGATGATGAACAGGAGGTACCTGAAGCCAAACCACACATACAAATACGCCCGCACGCACACACACGCACGCACGCACGCACGCACGCACACACACGCACGCACGCACGCACGTACGCACGCACGCCCGCCGGCACGCACGCACGCACGCACGCCCGCACGCACACGCACGCACGTGCGCACGCACACACACACACACACACACACACACACATATACACCGATTCACTGACATGCATACACCCACAAAGACAGATCCACACACACACAAATGCATTTTGTTCTCTATGCTCTTATTTTGTGCATTTGCTTACCGTATCGAGCACCACTGCCAAGCATAACATCAGCTTTATAAAAAAAGCTTCACATTATTATTATATATGCATTCAGTCACATATAAAAGTAATTTGCAGGTACACGTGGACATATGTATTTTCCAAATGTGCACACACATGTTTATTTATTAAAGGAAAAACTTCACTCATGCGCGTATGCACACACAAGCACACAACACACAGACACCAACAAACACACACATACGCACGCAGACACACGTCCTCCAAGGGCCAGGAAAGTAAGAGGACTGCACATAACTTCTTGACGCCATGCAAAACCTTCCTGTGTTTTTTCAGCACGATGGATCTATGAATTGCCTACTGGCTCCGCTGCTGTCTCACTGTCTCCCTGCCTCACTGTCTCCCTGCCTCGCTGTCTCCCTGCCTCGCTGCCTCTTAACGGTTCTATTACCTATGGCATCAATCTCAGCCCCGACGCAGCCCCTGCACACGCAGGCCTACAAAAGGAGCTGTACATCATTAGCTCCGGAGCAACCACAGAGCCCATTTGGAACATGACAACCTATTCCCGCACCCTATTCACAAATAGTGTGCCGGAGAAACATGAATCTGTATCTGTATGTGAGCGTGTGTTGTGGTTGTGGGTGGGAGAGAGTGATAAATAGAGAGAGAGAGAGAGAGACAGAAAGAGACGGAAAGAGACAGAGAGACAGAGACACAGAGAGAGAGAGAGAGAGAGAGAGAGAGAGAGAGAGAGAGAGAACCCCCTATTAAGGAGGATAGCTCAGCTTAAGGATTCCTACATTGAACCCTGTTTAAAACCACCACCACTGCCGTACCAAAGAAGTTGATGAAATGGATGCGAGTGACTTCATAGTCTTCTTTGTCATGATAATTTTGTCAATGTAATGTCATTAATCAGATGTATCAAATGGCGTCCAATATGTTGGCCCATTGTGTCCAAAATGTTGGTGTGCGCAACCGTCATCAACATCTTGAGATAAAGTCCAGAATCAACGTCCCGACTTTTGTATACTGTACTCCCTTTCATATGAGAATGACTGAGGGATCCTAATGCACTGGGGCGTGACACGTGTTTGACATGAATGGGCCTGTTACAGTTCCACATTAAAATACCTCAATGAACATGTACTGTACCATGTTTTATTCAGGAGCGCGGCGAGAGACGATTACGTTCAGAGGCCCTCGTGACATGCAGGCCTACATGATAATGCCCGAGGGTAGGCAGCCACAAGAGCCCCCCCCCCCCTGATAAGGTGCTACTCAGGATAATCAAGTATGATACTAAGCTGCTCACTTCAAACCCTCTCTCTCTTTCTCTCTTCCTCTCTCTCTCTCCCTCTCTCTCTCTCAATCTCTATCACACTCTCTCCCTCTCTCTCTCTCTTTCACTCTTTCTTTCTCTTCCCTTTCTCTGTCCCTCGCTCTCCCTCTCTCCCCCACTCAAACTCTCCCTGTCTCTCCCTTTTTCTCCCTCTCTCTCTCCCCCTCCATCTCTCTCCCTCTCTCTCCCTCTCTCTCCCGCTCTCTCTCTCCCTCTCCATCCATCCCCCTCTCTCCCAATCTCTCTCCATCTCTCTCCCCCCCTCTCTCTCCCTCTCTCTCCCTGGTGGTCATGGTTTAACCCAGAGAGAGCAGGTATGTCGAAGGCTCGGGTGGTGTTTCTAAAGAGCGGATCGTGCTGCTTTCTGTTCCCCGGAGCAGATTAGCGCTGCCTGGGGTTCAGGTGGATCTCGTCCGTCACCTCCCAGCTCCGCAGGCCCTAATCTCAGACTGATTATTCTCACTGCTTTAGGTTTCCTCTTTTTGCCGTGTGTTTCCTCACTCCTGTCACCTGGGTGTCACCTCCTGGCACCCGGGAAGAAAGGTTTATTCTAATCCGGGTGTGTGCCGTTCAAGTAGGTTAGTCAATGTTTCGCAGATCAAACTGCAATGGACTTGCGTCCCATTCTAGACGGATAGATAGATAGACAAACAGACAGGTGGACGGGCCGATTTATGGACTGGATGGATGGATGGATGGATGGATGGATGGACGGATACCTGCAAAAGATATACAGATTGATAGCACTAAACAAATTCCCGTTAAATGCGTGCATAATTTATCTATAGACATAAAGATGTATACCTCTAGATAGGTATGACAAGGCCAGGCCATGGGAAGGCTGTGGTGAGGGGGTGAGGAGGTGAGGGGGTGAGGGGGTGAGAGGGGGAGGGCGTGCGGGGGGTGAGCTCTACAATACTGGCAGTGGTGCAGGTTTGGGGTCTTAATCTGCAGCAAGCAGAACAGCCAGTTCCTTATAAGGCCTCTTTTCATAAAATGGTGGGGCCCTGGGCTTTCTACAGGCAACCCCCCCCCACACCCCCCTTCTGCTGAACCCCCTTGTGGATACTAGTCACTGCCCCCCTTCCCCAAGTCTTTTGTGGTCCTTTTCCACTTTGATTTCATGTCTGCCCATCTCCCAGTGCTGAGAAGTAGAGAGCGAGAGCAGAGATGTCCCACGCAACCCCCCCTTTGGAGAATACCAACACGCACACACACACACACACACACACACACACCCATACAGACCGCGGGCACACACACACACACACCCATACAGACCGCGGGCACACACACACACACACACACACACACAGACACCCACAGGAACAAACAGAAACACATACAGACCACAGGCACACATACACACACACACAGACACACACACACACGCACACATCCACACATACACACACACACACGTGCACGATCATACACAAAGTGTGTGGGAGTGAGTGTGTACATCCCAACACATACAAATATAAAAAGATAATCTGGTTTGCCTATCCTGACTCGTCAAAGGGTAAAAAAGAGAGGTGCCAATTCACCAGAAGAAAAGGCCTAATTCCTTATGTAGCGTTCTATAAGGGATCTGGAGTTTATGTTCCACTGTTGTTTGGGCCATGAAAAAAAAAAAATGCACTACCACACGTGAATGAACTCACGGTGTCTATTTTCGTAGTGATCGTTTTTGTTGACAGCAGTCACAATATGTCCGACAGGACATGTATGTGTGTATGTGTGTGCTCAGTTTAACACATCATGTTAAACTGTGGATCTCAACTGTGTGTGTGTGTGTGTGTGTGTGTGTGTGTGTGTGTGTGTGTGTGTGTGTGTGTGTGTGTGTGTGTGTGTGTGTCTGGGTGGGGTGCGGGGAGGCTTTCCAGACGATGATACAAGACCATCATCATCATCATCATCACAAAAACTCTGAGGCGGACAATGGATCCAGACAGACTTCCAGCGCTGCCAGGGGCCTCCAAACCTCTCTCTCTCTCTCTCTCTCTCTCTCTCTCTCTCTCTCTCTCTCTCTCTCTCACCCTCCGTCCCTCTCTCGCATTCTATCTCTGTCTTGCTCTGTCTCTCCCTCGTTCTCTCTATCTCTCTCTCTCAATATCTCCCTCTCCCCTTTCTCTCTCTCTATCTATCTGTCTCTATATTGCTCTCTCTTGGTCTCTCTCTCTCCCGACCTCGGACTGTAAGCCCCCCAAGTCCCTGGGTGCGGTGAGGGGTCCCCAGTGTGTGTGTGTGTCTATATGAGGGCCCTGGGTGTTAGTGTTGCCACTAGGTCTTTATAGACTCCCCGCTGAGAGCATCTCCTAACAGCGGACAATGGGGGGTATTTATTCCCTGGGTGACCGCGCTGACCCCCCTTAAACTCCCCACTCCCTCCGCCGGGGCACCGACACCGGGGACTGGGTTGGGGGGCCCCCTGTTTTTCCCTTTTTTTTTTAAGTCCTTTCACCGGGACTTACAAAGCGTGGCATGCCGTGGCCCAGCCTCGTTGATACATCACTCAATGGGCCTTGTTCACCTAGCCGCCATCTTGGATCCGTCCTGGGTCTAACCACTCGCTGGATAGGGAATTCTGCATTCTGTTCCCCACCCTAGCCTCCCAAATCCAATTTGGAATGGGTATTCTAGAGTCTGATGGCAGCGAGCTGAAATATTGGTGACATGGTACCCCTTTCGCTTTGTTTTTTATTTCGACCAATCATGTCGCTGGAAGCGGGGATCTGACGGCGTGTAATTGGCTATTAAGAGCGAACACATACTTGTCCAGGACTTATAAACACTAAACAAATATGTTTACTACTGACCACTGTTGAAATACAAATCCACATCTGAAAGCTTCGTCTTGTTCTAAACAGTAGAAAACGATGTTCACTTCATTTCGGTGGAATATCACGGTAACGAAAATAAGAACAAGGCTGTCTCCAGCTGTTTATTCTTTTGGTCTCTGGCCGAACCTCGATGCCATCACCCACCTAGAAGTTCTGCCATAACGTAGCGCGACTGCTTTATCCAAGATGAGATCCTTCCCACCCAGCTGGCCTTTAGAACCAAGGTACTAGTTGAACCAGGCCCATAGGGAACTTGGTGAACATGTGTGGATGTTGGCAAAGCAAGTAACCTGTTCATGTGAAATGTTGCTCAAAGATAAGATACTTTTGGAAAGAGTATTTGAAGTGGAATTATAGACATAACCAGAGTTATGAGTGTTCTTAGTTTTCTCTCTTTTTCATCCTACAAAAGTAATACATGCCTCTTAAAGCTATTCTCAAAATTGAATGTGTTTGTTCCAGGCTAGAAAATCAAAAGGCACCGTCTGACAGAGTAGAGATAGAGAGGAATCATGAGATAAGAAACAGTGGGATAACACACTGTAATGACCTAGCCGAGCCCTCAATGGACAGGACTGAAACGGTATATTATTTAAAGAGAATCAATGAATGGAAATCTTCTATTAAAGTAATTTCTTTGCGAATGTGTCGCCTTTTCTAATCTCTCATGCTCTTTCCATCCCCCTGCCTTGTTCTCTGGCTTTTGAAACCCCCCACCCCCACGCACCCTTCTCTCTCTCCTCGTTTACTTCCCAGTTTGTGGTATTGTTGTCGCTGTCTCCATTTCTTCTCGCTCTCTCTTTCTCTCTGCACTTTTCTTTCAGCTTGCCCCCCTCTCCCCCGAAACACACACACACACACACACACACACACACACACACACACACACACACACACACACACACACACACACACACACACACACACACACACACACACACACAAAAACAGCCCACCCTCACCCCCCCTCACACCAGCCCCCTGCACATGCACAAGAGTGATTGAGGATGTGTGTGTGTGTGTGTGTGTGTGTGTGTGTGTGTGTGTGTGTGTGTGTGTGTGTGTGTGTGTGTGTGTGTGTGTGTGTGTGTGTGTATGTATGGTTCTGCTTGTGCTTGTGAGTTTGTGTGTGGTTCTGTTTGGGTGCACGTGTGTCTGTGAGAGAGCCAGAGCCACAGACACTTTGCGTGTGTGTGCGTGTGTTTGGACCATTGGTACATAAGCTTTTATCTTACTGCAGTGGTTGCGTGCCGGACTGTTGTCTCTGTGTGGCCATTTCTCCAGCTAGGAGAGACCAGGGGTATCCGCTTCGTGTTGCATGTTGTTTTGTACGTGGGGTATATTCTCTCTTTTGATTTGGGGTGATCGGATGGTGGGGTTAGGATAGTTTGGGGGGGGGGGGGGGGGGGTGCTGTTAGGCAGAGCGTCCCTTTGATCCCATTTTTGCATTCCAATGCATCCTGTTCACCCTGTTAAATGTGTGGCAAACTAAGCCCCCCGAAAAAGCAGCAGTGAATGACGGACGCGCCGTGGCTGTCTTTATTCTCAGTGGCTATTTATTGTCATAAAGCCGTGAGAAGAGCAGACCGAGCATCACTTTATTTATAGACTAGACTGCAGCACAGAAGAAGAGGGATAAGAAAGTCCCTCCACCATCACCCCCAGCCTAACCACCACCACCACCATCACCACCACAACCACCACCCTTCAACACAGTTCTTAAACAAAATGCTTTATAGGGACGGAACCCTATTCAATGGCCGACGTCTGATCAAACCGCTTCCACATTAATCTTCTCAAACCGTTGTGGACAGTCGTCTTTTTTTGTAGATGTGTGTGTGTTTGTGTGCGTTGAATGGTGTGAAACTGGATATTGTTGGATCAATTTGGTCAATAAGCCATGAAAATACACCTCAAGGTCAGTATAAAACGTCTAAGTTAAACCACTTTCCAAATCCTGCGATGAAATTGAATACCTTAAGCAGATATGCGAGACAAAGAATTATAGATGGTTATAGGAATATCTTTGGAGTCCAGACAAACGCAACTTTGCGAAAGAATAGGTGTGACTTAATCACAGTGATAAACCAGGGAGCAAAAAAGTTAAGGGCACTTCTTTTTTACTATGACCTTAATCCACCCTTTGAAATATCTTTAGAGGATACTTAAGGTTTTATGAACAGGGCAGATAGGCTGTGAAGGGGGATCGCAGAAGGTGACATTTAATGGTGTCCTTGTGCAACAAGCGCTGTAGTGAACCTTCTTATTTGGTCGAAATAAAATTGCTTTGGACTTTGGACTTTGGATTTATGGATGTGATCGTTCCATGCAAGCAAGTTGGGTCAAACTGGTCTGTTTCCGAAAGTATACACACACACATACACACTCATACACACACACACACCAACACACCCACACATACAGGCCAACACACGCACACACACACAAACACGCAAACACACATATGTAGGACCACACATGGACACACACAAACACATGTACACACACACACACACACACACACACACACACACACACACACACACACACACACACACACACACACACACACACACACACACACACACACACACACACACACACACACACACACACACACACATAAAAAAACAAACACACACACACAAACACACACATGCAGGCACAAACACACACACACACACACACACACACACACACACACACACACACACACACACACACATACTCCCACAATTGTCCCTTATTTCCTTTGAACCGTTTCCCTTTCCCTTCCACAAGTATCTGGTTGAGACAAACCATGAGTTTGAGGGTCGACAGGCCGCAGAAAACAACATTGTAAACAATGTGTGTGTGTGTGTGTGTGTGCGCCGGGCGTGTGAACCGGCTGAGCTGAGCTGTTTCTGGCAATCGTCGCCCCGTAACCACAGTGGTACATAGCAGCATGCCTCCTGGAACTGGCTTCTCACAGGGTGAGTGATGAACACAAATTGTGACCCAAATTGTGCGCCTCCTGAGGATATTATGGCCCAATGTTCACTTAACTTGTTTGAATGAACTCGGCTATTTCAGCAATGTGGACTCAAACAGATGTGTTCATGTTTGAGTCCACATGTTGTAATAGAGAGGGCAGTGTGATGAAGCTAGAAAGAGAGAGAGTGAGAGAGGGTGTGTGTGTGTGTGAGAGAGAGAGAGAGAGAGAGAGAGAGAGAGAGAGAGAGAGAGAGAGAGAGAGAGAGAGAATGGAAAAGTGTGAAAGAGAGAGAGAGAGAGAGAGAGAGAGAGAGAGAGAGAGAGAGAGAGAGAGAGAGAGAGAGAGAGAGAGAGAGAGAGAGAGAGAGAGAGAGATGGAGAGAGAGATGGAGAGAGAGATGGAGAGATAGAGAGAGAAAGAGCAGAAGGCAGAAGGGCTAGGGTTATCCAAATCTTCTGCTGCCCAAAACGGATAAGACCAGAAAACACATTTGTAAACGTTATCGTAAGGGTCTCACTTTATTTAAATAACCTCTCGGCTTACTTGGGTCTTAGCTGCTGACTTTGGGGTCAGCAGGTGGTGGAGGAGTATGTAGACTAAAGCCACATTACACCAGAAACACACCAGCGCACTGGTGTGCACGCCTGTGTTTGTGAGTGTGTGCATGTGTATGTGCGCATGTGTGCATGTGTGTTTGTCTGTTTGAATGTGCATGTGTGTATGTATGTGTGACCATGTGTGTGTGTGTGTGTGTGTGTGTGTGTGTGTGTGTGTGTGTGTGTGTGTGTGTGTGTGTGTGTGTGTGTGTGTGTGTCTATGAATATACATGTTTGTGTGTACGTTTGTGTGTGTGTGTGTGTGTGGGTGTGTATGTGCGTGTGAGTGTGCATCTGTGTGTGGCATGCTGTGTCTGTGTGTGTTCTGAAGCGGTGCTCTGACCTGACCTGAGCTAATAGCTATACACTACATAAGGTCAAGTATGACTGGAGTGTTGACTATGTGGAGCAGGTTGCAGGCGTGCAGCAGCAGCAAGTGTTCATGGGAAAGAGTGTGAGACAGAGGGCGGGGCAGGTGGAAAGTCAGAGGGTTTGAAGCACAAAGGCTGCTAAGAATGCAGCACTCGGTGTCAAACAGCAGGTGTAGGAAGTCAAGGGTGATGGGTTCACTTTGAATGTGTGCAAAGGGTGTTAGGTGTGTGTATGTGTGTGTGTGTGTTTGGGGCATGCGTTTATGCGTGTGAGTGTAAGAATGTGTCTTTGTGTGTGGTACGGCGTGTGAGTTCAAACCACAGGGTTCATAGTTGAAAATAAATCTGTGGGTTGTGTTAACCCCAACCAAGCGAACCCCATAGAAAGTTATCTCCGGGGTCACATCCTGATTTTACATAAGGAGCGACCATATGTTCTCCTGATGCGACCCAGGCCAGCAGTGTGGCACGCCCGAAGCCTGGTACTTTTCCACATGGACAACCGCCACCTTTTACTGTTTGCGAGTCGCGGATGCAATAAAATGTCTTTGTGAACAAACAACGTAAGAAAAAGAAAAATCACGTTCATGATTTATTCATGAGGAAGGAAACGGTTTAAAACCTTAGAGTAGTAAGAAAAAGAAAAAGAGAAATATATAATACGATAATGGCAATTAATATTAAAGAACTCTTTTACACAATGAAGCACCAAGAAGAATGCCTTTATGATCGAGAAACAGAAGTGACAATCCATTCTCCCTGTTCCCCTGGTATGGCCAGGATGACCCACAAACCACTGGGGTTTCAGCTCCTCTCATTGTATTCCTGAGCTTTCCGTGTCTAATACACCATTGCAGTGCACTGAACTAGAAGCGCCGATGGGAATTTTTTGCATTTTCGCAATCTTCACTTCTATCCCTGAATACCCCTGAAACCTCCACCCACACCAAACCCCCCAACGCAACATCTAACACTGACCAGGAACGGCGAGATCGTTGGCAAATTAGTTCCAAACCATTGGCTTTTACAACCAAACCAGAGGCCTTTGGGCGTCAGCCACCCATAGGGCGCCAGGGGAGGCTTGATTCTCTCCTTTTAAGGTTTTTTACGCGGCAGCCTCACTAAATCTTTGGGTAAATTAAAGCTCATCCTTGAAGCTGGGCCCCTTCTTTTAACCCTTTTGTGTTGGTAATACAAATTTGATGCTGCTTGACTGGCCACTTTGAGCACAACCGCCGCCGCCACCACCACCACCACCATCACCAGCACCATCACCACGGACACTACCACCAATGACACCACCACCATCACCACGGACACCATCACTGACACCACCATCACCACCAACCCCATTACCATGGACGCTGCCACCACTGACACGACCACCATCACCACAGACACCAACAACATCTCTGACACCCCCAACAACACCAGCATTACCATCACCAACACCAACACCACCATTTCCACCATCTCAACTTCATGAAATAACTTTTTAAACATATATTAAACAGTAATTAGCCAGTTCTCATTCTGCAAAATTTGCAGAATTGCAAAATAACAATGCCGCTGATGTTATGTATGAGTATAGGTCTGCATGCGTGTGCGCGTGTGTGTGTATGTGCGTGCCTGCGTGCGTGTGTGTGTGTGCGTGTGTGTGTGCGTGTGTGTGTGTATGTGTGTGTGTGCGTGCGTGCGTGCGTGCTTGTGTGTGTGTGCGTGTGTGTGTGTATGTGTGTGTGTGCGTGTGTGCGTGTGTGTGTGTGCGTGTGTGTGTGTGTGCGTGAGTGTGTGTGTGTATGTGTGTGTGTGCGTGCGTGCGTGCGTGTGTGTGTGTGTGTGTGAGTGCATATGTATGTGTGTGTGGGTGTGTCTGCCTCGGAGAACACATGCAGACACTGTTGAACTCCCATGGGGACATGGAGCTAGACTCCCCGGTGTGCAAAGTCCTCTTTTATATCTTCCTTCCCCCCTAGCTGTTTGGGGAACGTGGGTGGATGGTTGGGTGGATGGGAGGGCGGGTGTGTGGGGTGTGGGTGGGCGGGCGGGTGGGGTAGGACTGCTTGGTTTCTCCGCCCATGTGAAATCCTATTTTTCCCCAACGACTTGAAAGGATTCCTGGGATTTCTCACTGCAACGGCATGCCTGCATGTAGGCATGAAAACATATGCACAAAGTTATACCCAGAGAGAGACACCCCCAGAGAGAGATGCACACACGCATGCGCACAGAGACACACACACACACACACACACGCACACACACATACACACACAAGCTGCAGTATGTTGTGTATGTGTGAGTGTGTGTAAACATTTTTGACACGTACAAATATAAAGAGAAACTCTTGTTTACCTATCCTGTCTCCTCACAGTTTAACAAAAGGGAGGCTTTTGTAAAATCACCAGAACAAAGCCACACATAAAAACACAATGACGGTAAATATGTGCTCATACATCTCACATACACAAATGCAAAATCCTAGCCTAATAGTGCTCTTTGGCTCAGTGAAGTGACAGCCACAATATAACGACCGGAATAGGGAAAAAAAGGAAAAAAGGAAATTGAGGAAAATCAGCGCAAATAAAATTCACTTCATTAGGTGTCTCCCTGACTTTAAGAAAAAAGGAGGCAAATAAACTCTCACGTCACACACCCCCTTACAAATAAAATGAACTAGAGGAGAGCGAGAGAGAGCGAGAGGAGTAGGAGAGAGAGAGAGAGAGAGAGAGAGAGAGAGAGAGAGAGAGAGAGAGAGAGAGAGAGCGTAAGACAGACACGCTGAGGCATTTGGCACACTTGATTCCCTCATCCTGTAAAATCGCTTTATTATTTACGTGTATGCGGTACAAACCAAAACCCAATTTAACGCAGAGCAGTAAGCAAGCGGGCAAGCAATTTATTTACAAGCCCAGAATGCAATAAATAATAACAGCTTTCACTGAGTCATTTTAGAGCCTCGTTAAAATGAAAAGCTACCTTCCTTCATCTGGAAGTGTGACATAAACAGAATTACAGCCTTTGAACGCTGTACTTTACACCTCCGCAATAAGTACATCTAAAAACCGAGGTTTAACTAAGATGTCCGGTTGACTGCCGGGCGATAACACAGCTGGTGTTGTCAGACTTTGATGGCTTGCTCTACAACAACAAACGTGGATATTTAATCTATGAAATGTGAATACATTTACTGCCAATTGATCAAAAAGAGTATAAATTACCTTTACGATCACTTTAGGTATACTGTCAGGCATTTTTTCGCTTAAAATGTAATTTGCCTCTTTACTTCATGTTCATACTTTATGATATCGCCTTTACGTAAGTTTCTGTTCCTGACGCCTTAAACCATATTTTAGCACTAAAAAATAACACCTTGCGCCTCTCAATGTACAACCTGGCGTTATAAATCTGTCTTCTCTCAAAGCATTCTATATTCCATAGCGGGTCGTATAAATGCAACTGGAGCATCTCAAGTATGTAAACGCCACCATATTTCCTTCAGGAACCCAATGGCGAGATCCAGCCAGCTGTCACTCACCCTCTCATTGTTTCCAACACGGGAGTTGACGTTAAACATATTCCCAGCATGCAGTGCAGGAATTTCGATATGGCTTGGTACCCACTTTCCCATCAGGCCGCTCTTTAAGTCTCATTTTAGACGGCATATCCGGACGGAGGAATCTATAAAACGTTTGAAAAGGTTATAATGATAGAGTAGATTTTGGGACACCAATCAAAATTGTTAAAAACAAAAAAATCGAAATTTTCTTTTTTGGAATTGAGCGGGTCTGGTTGTAAATTCGCTGGCATCTTACTGGTCTCATTGTTTGTTTGTTTGAATTTTTATTACCTCTAAGCTTAGAGTGTATGCCCTGTAATGAAGCAAGCATATCACCGTTCTTATTCCGGAAAGTACCGCACAGACTGTGAGAAATCTCACTTCCATGCAATTTTATTGGGTGTTTTATTGTAAGGCCTATTCTTTTGGAGCACATTGTAACGGAAAGCAGAGACCCTGAAATCACACATAGACAAACATGCTGAAACCAAGCACAAGGGGATATAATCCTATTACATATATGAGTTGAGACATTCTTAAGTCATTGCCCTTACTTGAGAATGAAAGCCAACAAAACCTTGAATTTGAGTTTATTCAAGCTTCTCTTTGCTTTTGTTTCAGACCTCAACTTCTCCCAACAGGGATCCACAAACTCCACACTTACCCTTACACTCACACAAGCACCTCTCTCTCTCTCTCTCTCTCTCTCTCTCTCTCTCTCTCTCCTTCTCTCTCTCTCTCTCTCTCTTGAATCAAAACAACACATAAGTGCAGCTTTGCTTCGCTTCCCTCCACCCCACCTCCTTCTCAGAGGAAACAAGTGGCTTTAATGGAGATCCAGTGTGCTGATTACAGATTACCGCGGTCAGTCACTTCCCCATGCCGAAAGAAAGAAAAAAGAAAGAAAGAAAGAAAAAACACAAAGAATCATGAATAGTTCTGATAACAAGGAAACCATAATAACAAATAACAGCTCCTCAGAAAAAGGAAAACACAAACAAGGCATGGAATAACTTGCGGGCTTTGCACACTTAATACATTAACACACTTTGCTTGTATTACATGACTTTCCATCGATAATACCCCCCCCCCCCCTCCCACAACCTGAGGTAATGTTTCTCAGTGTAATTTCAAGGTAAATCACGCAGAAATGTGTGCTCCGTTTTTAGGGGGGGTGGATTGATTGTGAGAATACGATATGAAGCCCCATGTTGAGGAGGTGGTCCTATTGGAATCTAGCTCAGAGCAGTGGATTGGGGGGGAAAGGGAAAAAAAATTAAAACCTGGAGAGGAGTGTTTCACAGTATATCAGTATCAATTACCATTATTACTGCACATTACCAAAGCGCTCACCACTCTTCCTGTGTGTGAGTGTGTGTGTGTGTGTGTGTGTGTGTGTGTGTGTGTGTGTGTGTGTGTGTGTGTGTGTGTGTGTGTGTGTGTGTGTTTGTGTGTGCATGTGTGTGTTTCCCCTGCGCATATGTGAGCCATGCTCTACCCTGCACCCCAGGCTATCCTAGAGTAGTATCTGTTTGTGTGAGTGTGTGCTAGCATGCATGCTTGCGCACATATGTGTGTGTACGTGTGTCTTTGTGTGTGTGTGTGTGTGTTCGTGTGTGTGTGTGTGTGTGTGTGTGTGTGTGTGTGTGTGTGTGTGTGTGTGTGTGTGTGTGTGTGTGTGTGTGTGTGTGTGTGTGTGACTGGGTAATATATCAACCGGCAGCTCCAATGGACCCCCAAGCCAGGAGTTAATGAAGTGAAGTGAGACTTATTAGCCGAAAACCCTTGGAAGTCACTGACAGGCCAGTGCTGGGAATATAAAGCCTGCCCCCAAAATTATTAATGACAAAAGAGGCGCAGGAGCACAAAGGAGGAGAGCGGTGGAAGTGCCCAACGTAAGCTACAAAATGTACATTCTCTCACCACATGGACAAATAAAACATGGATTTAATAAATTATGACAATGGAACAGATTCAAAGCCAAAATCGTTTAGCCACCGAGGTGAATTTTCAACTTCATTTAAGAAACGTTGCACCCTTAATTGGAAGACCTCCTTCTCTTTCCTGTCCCTACTAGTGGCTGCATGCTATGCTCAACGGGGTTGACGCAACACACAAATCCACATTGGGCCCGCATTACGCAACCTGATCTCAGATACTGCACACTCTTATTTTGAAGCCCTCTTCTCTTTCCTGTCCCTCATAGTGGCTGCATGCTATGCTAGACGGGATTGACGCTAGCACACAAATCCACATTGTGCCCACATTACACGACTTGATTTCAGAAAATGCACGCTCTTATTTTGAAGAGCTCTTACTCGTTCCTCATTACCCATTGTGGGTGAATGCTATGCTGGAGGGGTTGGACGGTAGAACACAATCGACATATCAGTGCCCTATTTCCCTCTCTCTCAAGCCTTCCAGTGTCCAGGCAGCCCTGTCAGTCGAGGTAGGTAATGACCTGGGCTAATTGGTCCTGACATTGATGACGTGACTGATTACAGCCCTCCCATACGCAGGGGGCCGTAGTGGCTCCGGGAGCAGCAACAGTGCAATAAGGTGGGAGGGGGGTGAGGGTGATGTGGGCGGGGGTAGGTGGGGTTCAACGCTAATGTTTCAGTGCATGATGGAGTGCGTCGCTGAGGGGTCTGAGCACACCAAGATAGGGCGCGCTCTTTCTCTGAGGTCAGTCGGCGGACATGTGGACATTACTCATCAGATCAGCCAGAGGGAGAGACGCAACACCCCCCAAACACACACACACACACACACACACACACACACACACACACACACACACACACACACACACACACACACACACACACACACACACACACACACACACACACACACACACACACACACACACACAAACACACACACACACACACACACACACACATACACACACACACACACACACACACACACACACACACACACACACACACACACACACACACACACACACACAGTGCAGGCAGTGCGCCCATCTCCTCTGGATTCCTTAAGGCAGCCAGCGGGCCGGTTGGCAGGTAGAGGTAGTCTGAGGTCTGTGGACCTGGGTCAGTGCGTGTGGTCTTGTGCGCCAGCCTGAGCGTTTGTGCATCTGTTGTATCCAAGTGATTTTTTTTCCGTTAAGACAGAGACAGAGAGAGAGAGAGAGAGAGAGAGCTTTGGGTGGCACCAGCAGAAAGATAAATGGAAGGATCGAGTTTCAGCAGCCCCCTCCTCCCCTCTCCCCCCTTCAACCCCCCAGCCCTGAAAAGACACTTTGAAGCCTGATACATCTGGTTGCCTTTGACTGAGCCAAAGGTTGCCAGGTTGGACTAAACAACCCCCCCCACCCCAAACCCCCTAACCCCACCCAATGCTCTTTGCCCTCTCTTCGGCCTGGGTCTTAACCCCGTCTTGACCCCCCCCCCCCCCTGCATCCCTCCTGGTGATTGGATGAAAGGGGAGGGGGGGGGGTCAGTTGCCCCCTGCCCGCCACTTGACCATGCTTCTCTTGTTGGCCCACGGCCCTGGAGCCATGGGGGGGGGGGGGGGGGGGGGGTTACCTGGCTGGGTCCGGGAAACCAGACAAGGCCTATCCTGGTCAGAAGTCACGGGGGAGGTAATATGGGATCCAGCAGTCTACTATGGTAAACAGCTAGGCTGGTGGTGGTGGCGTGGTAGTGGTGTTTGGTTCGTTGTGTCCTAGGGTCATGGGGGTTACATCTGCGGGGAAGAGAGATCAGAGCTGACGCCTGAATGCAGAGGACAACCCATTTAAGTGAGGCCATTGTTGTTGTAGGCCATGCTTGCACATGACCACAAACAAACTACAATAAGACAGGTACACACGATGTACACACAATATATACAAACACATGCATGAACACGTACACAAATACATGAATGGATACACAGACAGACCATTTTATAAAGGTGACCTGTTATTCAATTGTGATCCTCCCTGGTTAAACCGTCTTCCAGCATGAATACATGTGCAGGGTCAACATTCAAACCAAACCCTATACATTATATAAACCCTGCTGTCAGAACCAGTCTCAAACATAGTAGCTTACTTCTGGATAAAAAAAGAGCACTTTGTGACCCTTAATGCACCATACTAACTCCATTAAACGCAACCAATGAGACGTTGGAAGAGTTATTTTTATACAACATTACATTACATTTTTGCACCTTCACAGCTCCGTCATGCTAGAATGAACT
>NC_082399.1:8227989-8242989 GCF_031168955.1 Gadus macrocephalus
ACCCCTGCTTATGGACCTGGCGGTGATGGGGGGGGGGGGGGGGGGATCGCAGCCCTGTCAGTCTACATTACTCTGGCTTTGTCCTCTGGTGAACCCCCCTCTCCACCTCCACACACACACACAGGAACAAACACACGCACACACACACACACACACACACGGACACACACACACACACACACACACGGACACAAGCACACACACACACACACACACACACACACACACACGCGCGCGCGCGCGCGCACACGCACACGGACACATGCGGGCAGGGTGCTTGTGTGGCTGGAGGAGACTGGCAGATGACAGGGTATGACAAGCAGCGCAGAGAACAACCACCACCACACAAAGGAGGCCTTCATTCGTGCCATGTGGGGCCCGGGGCCCCTGTGATGTTGGTTTCCACCCCTGTGTTGACTTGCTGTGTGTATTTAATGCTGATGGTCAACACGCAGTTGTAGTGGGTGTAGCATGCTGCTACGGCTTTGGTTGCAAACCAAAATCAATTTTTCTGTCTGTGTGTCTGTCTGCGTGTCTTTGTATTTTCCGTCTGTTTTTCAGACTGTCCCTCTATCTTTCTGTCTGTCTGTCCGTCTTTCTGTCTGGTTGGCTGTCTGTCAGTTATGCTCTCTCTCAGAGAGAGCATAAGTATCAGTCTCTCATTATTAGGCTCTCACTCAGTCGCTCTTAACCTCTAT
This sequence comes from Gadus macrocephalus, assembly GCF_031168955.1. Taxonomy (NCBI): domain Eukaryota; kingdom Metazoa; phylum Chordata; class Actinopteri; order Gadiformes; family Gadidae; genus Gadus; species Gadus macrocephalus. The sequence continues at coordinate 8,228,688 of NC_082399.1, forward strand.
GTCCCTCGAACACACACACACACACACACACACACACACACACACACACACACACACACACACACACACACACACACACACACACACACACACACACACACACACACACACACACACACTCAGAAACTGATAGTGTAATCTTTCAAATTGGAATACAAACTTTAATTGCGTTTAGTTTGCTGTGGTAGATGTGTTAACCTCCAGCGTTCAGGGTAACCCATATATATATATATATATATATATATATATATATATATATATATTTTATCAATACCATCCATCACATTAAACCAAAGGCTTCTTTGGTCCACGTTGTAATATAAATGTTCCCGGGCGGGCGGGCGGTGATTTTATGAAACACTGTTGAATAATAGATACGAAAATACACAGAGACATCAGGTTATTAAAGTGGAATGAAATTACAGGCAACATACGTGCACGGCCCCCCCGCCCAGCAATACATGATTAGATGTATGGCTCTGTTTGTCGCTCAATAGAGTTTAAGTAGCCATCACTGCCACTAGCGCTGGTGCTCCTAAACCAACCGTCCACCGAACCCTGGGTTCTGCGCCTGCCGCGAGCGCCGTTGCACCCCAAATCGTTTGGGTTTGACCCGAATCTCCCATCCCATTACCCAGCATTCCCTGTGGGGACAGCGGCGCTCCTGCAATACTTGAACTCTGACCCCATTGCCGTGCCCCCCATCACAAGCCGCAGCCGATGATACTGAAGGGAAGAGTTTATGGCCGTGTGCGCTAACTGAATTGTCTTCGCCGCCTCTGGGGAGGTTCACTTGTAATGATAGTCAGGCGAGGTTCTGCCCCTGAAATGTGATTTAGCTCTCCATAACCCTGAAATCACCATTCCGTTGGCCATTGTGTTGGTCAAATTGGTCGAGGGAGGGGGGATCTCGATCCATATCCGAGGTTAGCTGAGGCGACGTTTAAATGAGAACTGTGAGTGAGTGCTCGATATCTGTCGATAGCAACCAGACTGTTAGCTTCTTCTCGAAAACAGTTTCGAACCAGACCCACCATTTTTGTTCTTTATTGCTTTAAAGAGACAGATTCTATACTCTTCACCATTTACAGACAGTAAAAAAAAGCCTGCTTTCCACTCTCCATTATCAATCGGGTCAAAAAGGCCACACGCCTTAAAATGTTTAAGGCTGCTGTTCAATGTTTGAGAGATGAGCTAATGTCGGGGTTCAGTAGTTTAGGGGAAGGCTGCACTCCTCGTCCTGGGGTGAGAAATCTTGCTCTTTCTTCAGGAAGGCGGTGTAGCTATATCGGCGCCAAGACGGAAAGACCGTCTTCGCATCCAGACCTATATCACGGATGCTTCACACAAAATCAACAAGGTTGTTTCATTTACTCTATATGTATATATATTTGAACATTTGAATTGCTCCCTTGCATGTGCTTGAATACGCGCCCTATGTATGCAGCGCCACGGAGGGAAGAAAGACAAATAAAATAAAGTCAAACCATCGTGTAAGATACACAAACGGATTTGTGCAGAATGCGCAGCGGTCGGGATGTCCTTGTTTTTATGAGTTTGACTAAAGATATCCAGGTCTACGGGTTCAGTGCCAAGAAATGTCTCATTTACGTGCGCTGAATACCTCTCCTGATCCACAGACTGTGTTCGCGGTCGCTGTAGTGAAATACATATCTGGGAATCCCCAGTAATCCCTGCCCTTGTCCAGGGAATCAGTTTAGGGAATAAAATCGGTTTAGGAAAGAATGGGATATAAACGAGAAATCTAGGCGCCCCCACACACACAAAGACACTAATGCACGTAAATACACATACACAGCTACACACACATGCAGGAAAACAAACATGTCAAATTGACAAACTGATACACACATGCACGCTTCTCCATATTCACACGTGCAGAAAGAAACACACACAACCACACAAATGGACGTGAAATACACACACTAGTAAATATACACACACACCTCACACACACAGACAAACACAAAATGTGCTAAAAATTCATGCACACACACGCACATTCACCCTTCACGGAGACACACATACCCACACACAAACACACAAACACAGTACACACACACAGATATGTGAGCAGCATCACTTGAAAGCCCAGCATTAGCGTCACTTGTTCTACCCTTTCTCCCTTTCTGTATTTCTCTCTCTCTCTCTCTCTCTCTCTCTCTCTCTCTCTCTCTCTCTCTCTCTCCCCCTCTCTCTCTCTCTCTCTCCTGCTTTCTCTCTCTCTCTCTCTCTCTCCTGCTTTCTCTCTCTCTTTCCGTCTCTCTCTCTCTCTCTCTCTCTCTCTCTTTCCGTCTCTCTCTCTCTCTTTCCGTCTCTCTCTCTCTCTCTCTCTCTCTCTCTCTCTCTCTCTCTCTCTCTCTCTCTCTCTCTCTCTCTCTCCTGCTTTCTCTCTCTCTCTCTCTCCTGCTTTCTCTCTCTCTCTCTTTCCGTCTCTCTCTCTCTCTCTCTCTCTCTCTCTCTCTCTCTCTCTCTCTCTCTCTCTCTCTCTCTCTCTCTCTCTCTCTCTCTCTCCCACTCTCTTCCAGCCCTGCTATGCACCCCTACTGCTATTCTCTCATACTCCAGGCCCTCGAGACAATCTCCAACACTGTTCCCTTCCTCAGCGGGTCCCTTCAAACAAGGCAGAGACAAGAAAGCCAAGGGACACAAGGAGTGGAAAGGGGTAGAGGCTGGAGGAGGCGGAAGTTCACAAGGAAAGACAGAGAAAAGGATGGAAATGGAAAATCGGTGAAGGGAGGTTTAAGGGTAAATGCTGACAAGTTTTCACGAGGGTTAGAATTGAAGAGCAGGAACTTAGAGGGGAAGTAGTTTGAGCAAAGTTGGTGGATAGTCGAGGGGAAGTTGGTTATGGTTTGAGTGAGAATGACGAAGGATTCTTCACTCGTCTCATTGGTTGTGGTGAGTAGTGTATTCACTGGGAGATCTCTACTGGGCTTAAGAACTCTCTCAATGCAAACTCAAGTGACATCTAGTAATGGATCCTATAGGATGTAGAGATCACTCTCTATGTTTAGCTAGACACCAGCAGTATGATATTCTGTGATGTCATGTTAGAAACAAACTCAAAACCAGAAAATATGGTGCTGGATCTAATGATTTGTATGAAGGATAAGGATGGGTCCAGTGATTACACTGTATATTACTACACAATATTCATATGCACATCAAATCACATCAAACAAATCAATGCAAATTATATCAACCATAGTCTGATTACGACATGCCATATTTAAATCAGAAAATGGTCTGAAATGTGTTTGGAGTGAAGTGGCTCCTTTGTGGAAAGGTTTACCGGAAGAAGAAATAGAGCGAAACTCTGCAGAAGCCATAAAAACAGGGAGGAAAAGTTCTCTTTCCTCTTTCTTGCTCTCGCAGGGCTCCTTCATAGTCATTAACTGTGCGCTGACACCTGCGTATATTCAGATTGATCTTTCCCCCATCCTGGCAACACTTGGCCTGCTTTAAACTCCTCCATTTTGAAGATTCATTCCAGCCCTTAATGAAAGGTTTCCTGCCCTGGTACTTCTTCAAACCGACTTGCACCTTCCCTTTTAGATAGATCAAGTTGAGTACCGTAATGGCCTTATTTATGAGGTGGAGTCCGTTTTCATTGGTAATACCGGAGCCCCAGAAGGGGGTCAGAGAATTAATCTGCGATCTCCTGGTCAGATCATTTTTCCAAAAGTGCCATGCTACCCCTGGAATCAATGAGCGAGTTCTGGAAATACCAACTGATAGAAAGCTAAAGCTGTGATGTATGTTAAAACAAACCAGGATGATATACATTTGCACTTCTTAATTCGGTTTCACAACGTGTCCCTTGTAAAGCCATGTTCCACCAATACCACAGAGTGTTGACAGATTAACCCTAGAAGAGGAAGCTCTTATGTGGCTGGATCAAAGCAGCCATCAGGAGAGGTCTCCACCAGGGACCTAGAGGGCGGGATGAAGGCGCATCAAAGCCCATACGGAGTCACTGTTTCTAAGTAGAAGATTAAAGTCTACTACGCCGCTCTGATTGGCATGTCCCAGGAAGATATGGAGTGGGTGGGGGGGGAGGAGGAGGAGAGTGACCCATGGTGTACATGATTAGACCCTCAAAGTCCTTCAGTGGCGTGGAAAGGAGGAAGGTGATTGGCTGGGATGGAGGGGGAGCCGGCCCCCACGACAGGCCCATTGAGCTCTTCTGGGTTAAATGGAGGTAGACAGTGAGGCATGAGGTTATGGTTTCTAATCATAGCTAGTGGGGGGGGGGGGGGGGAACGCTAGGTTGAGCAGACCCTGGCTGAGTGGTCGGAAAGCAGGAGTCCGGGGGGGGGGGAGTGGGGGTCCTAGGGATAGTTGGGTTTCCCTCGACGGCTCCACCTTTAACCCTGTAGTGACGACGGCCTGTGATTCATTTCCTTCTTCTTGTGAAACGCTCTCCCACCCTGCGTACCCGAAAGGGGGAAAACATCAGAACACACGGCTGTTGCCATGGGGACAGCAGTGGGTTGAGGTGGCATAAGTTAAGAGTAGGGTGTTCTTATTTTACTTGTATGTAGTAAAGGGGGGTTCCATTAACCCCCCTGGAGCAATTAGAAGTGGAGTCAGTCGAACCGGGGTCTCCGGTGATGGAGAGGGAGCCGGGGACAGGATTGATCATCTCCCATCTTGGCTCTCTGCGAGAAGAATGGCTGGGAGGTGCACGAAAACAAGCCGGTGAAATCAGGAACGGGAGGACGCAGTTGTGCACATAAAGACCACATTAAAACCAGATCCCCCGGATGTGTTTCCATCAGAGTGATAGACCTTCCTCTCTCCTGAAACCATAAAGAATTTGGCCACAGGGGCTGGAAATCCAGAATAGTGCTTTGTGGCCGCTGAGCAAAACAAACAGTCTAGGAATCAAATCGATGGGTATGATTTTTTTGAATTTTCAGTTTTTTGGGCTTAATGTGAGGTCCAGCTCACAGATATAATACATCCGACGGCGGAGAATTCAGGTCCAGCGGCAATCAAGAGAACCGGGGATGATCCCAAGGCCATGGCATGAGGAAGAGGAGGAGGAGGTGGAGGAGGAGGGGGGAGGGGGAGGAGGGGGAGGAGGAGGAGGGGGAGGAGGAGGAGGAAGAGGAGTAAGAGGCAGGGGGGGAGTAGGAGGACGGTAGGAGGAGGAGGAGTAGGAGGAGGAGGAGGTGGAAGAGGGATAGCTCAGACAAGGCCCATGATGTTATGAGGAAAACGTCAAATTAATCCCATAACCCTTCTCGTGGACACGTGTTATCCTCCTCTGTCATAAAGTTGGCTGAGTTTAAGATTAACAACCGCCTCATGCTCTTTTTGTTCCCGTTTCTGTCTCCCATGCCGCGTCTCCTAATTGTCAGCATGGCCAAGACCTTGACCAGACCCAAAACCCGGGATTGATTGCCAAAGGAGGCTTATAATAACACAAACCCTCCACCGGCAAGTTTACTGGACGGACCAAGAACTAGGCTTCAACTTCTGTTGGAAGCGCAGCATGAAAAGAGCCAGGTAATCAGATGAATTACCACTGATTAAGGGAATACTCATCAAAGGCTTAATTCAAGTCAAGAAACCTGAGATTGAAATTGGAATTGCATTTGGCTTTTATTAAACTAACACTGGATTGTTTTACATGGCACTATTTTATACCACTATATAATATGATAAACAGGCACCGTTGATTAAAAAATTATCCCTGGAAAATTTTACATTATGTGTTCCTTGGATGAAATGTTCTTTCCTGACTCACAATAAACAATAAATAATGTTATTAAAATATTTTCAATGTTGTTCTTGGTTTTTGGCGAACGTCTCTGCTTGCTGCTGATGTTGTTGTTGCTGTGCTGTTCCTACTTAAACTCTAAATCCCATTGAGGGAAGACCAGTTTTCTCAGCCAAGTCAGTAAGCGGGTTATAGCAGCGGAAACACCCGCCAAGGTCATGAACCGAGGGACAGCCGCCTCTCGCTGCCCTGATAACACGCCGCTGTAATGTCCTTGTTCAGTATGTTCTGGTCAACCTCCAAGGTTGTCTGGCTGTCCACTGACCTATACCACGCTAATCACGTCAACACTGAAACGCTCTGTGAAACGCTCACAAAATGGAGGAGTAGTGACTGTCAGAAGCCAATAGGACTCTGGAAGAGGAAGGTAGAGAAGTAGAGAAGCAATCAAAGAAAAAGCTTAGAAAGCCCCTTTTGTTAGAATCTTTTTTTTTTTAGGGACGGTTCCATTCAACAAAGAGTCGTTAAGTAAAAGACTGCAGGCATGGATGAGCTCTCGGAATGGATTTCATTACCAGACGGTTTTGTTCTGTATTGTTTGGTATAATTTCATCTTGGCTGTAGAATAAGGGGTTGGTGAGAGGGAAGGTGGCTTTTGAGTTTCTGAACAGGTGTTGTATGTCTCAAAACGATCAATGGTTGTGCTACGTTCACCTTGGTATTCATGGGGTACCGCCACATTTCATTCTGTGAGTGAACGCCGAGAAAAAAACAAATCCAAAGAAAATGGAAACATACAGTAAAAACAGTACTGTTTGTAACTCTCTCTCTGCATATTTAGATTGAATTATACCAAACCATATCTTGCTGTTTCTTATAAGTAATGCATGAACAGGTTTCAAATTGGTGGCATATTTAAATTATATTATTTAGATTACTGTAGGAGAACAGTACTGCAGCGCTATAGATGAGCCATACACAAATATGTGACTTGTAATGTGAAACAACAATGGATATAATGCTGCTCATTAATGAATGAAAGAATAAAGAAATGATATGCGTGAAAACACACTGAAACATCTATCCCGACTGAACCACATTCACTCATCGTCATTTAAACTAAAACCATCCTCATTATAAGACGACAAATTTGGAACATAATTATGCACTTTTTTTCAGCCCCCCCCCTCCCAAATTACAACATTGCTTTTGCTGACGCGTCACTGCCATTAAGTAATGTACCCTGGCATAGAATCGGCTTACCCCCAGGCATGACCCTCCTACAATTTGGCTGATTAGGCCTGCTGCGCTGGCATCCAAAGGGTTGTAGATGAATCGGATGGTTTGACTACATAATGCTAAGATGGTTGATGGCTGAATAGAGGACATCATGGGGATGGACAGAGGAGGGAGGCTGCTGGTTGGGATGGGCCAGAAAACAGGCTTCATTCTTGGCCTGGAAATGGGGAAAGAGAGAGAGAGAGAGAGAGAGATGTACAAAGTGAGAAAGAGAGAGTGAGGGAGAGAGAGAGAGAACGGAGAGAGAGAGAGAGAGAGAGAGAGAGATGTACAAAGTGAGAAAGAGAGAGTGAGGGAGAGAGAGAGAGAGAACGGAGAGAGAGAGAGAGATGTACAAAGTGAGAAAGAGAGAGTGAGGGAGAGAGAGAGAGAGAACGGAGAGAGAGAGAGAGATGTACAAAGTGAGAAAGAGAGAGTGAGGGAGAGAGAGAGAGAGAACGGAGAGAGAGAGAGAGAGATGTATAAAGTGAGAAAGAGAGAAAGAGGGAGAGAGAGAGAGAACGGAGAGAGAGAGAGAGAGAGAGAGAGAGAGAGAGAGAGAGAGAGAGAGAGAGCGGAGAGAGAGAGAGAGCGGAGAGAGTGAGAGAGAGAGAGAGGAGAGAGAGAAAAAGAGAGAGAATGAGAGAGGAGAGAGAGAGAAATAGAGAGGGAAAGGGAGAGAGAGAGAGGAGAGAGAGATTTACAAAGAGAGAAAGAGAAAGAGAGAGAGGAGGGTGCGAGAGAGAAAGAGAGAGAGAAGGGACAGAGAGAGGAGGGAAAGGCATTTAGCATCAAAATGAACGAATGATGGGAGGCGCAGGGAGTGGTTTGCCAGAGGTCGGAAAATGACGGGAAGAGGGGAAGAGGGAATGAGAGGAGGGGAGGGGAGAGGAGGGGGGGATAATGAGAAAAGAATGAAGAGGGAAAGAAAGAGGAGAAAAGTGAAGACAGCCTGCCGTACGGGAGATATACTCCACAGGCAGCGAGAGACGGTTAACAGGGCTTTCGGCGCATAGTATCTCAGACAGAATGAGGCTCCTGTTACAGCCGCGGCCGTGTGTTTGATTGCAGCTTATTGCATTAATACACACACACAAACACACACACATGCAAACATAGTCCACACACACACACACACACACACACACACACATATACAAACGTGCACACACACACATGCAAACGTGCACAATCACTTTCCCCTGCATAACGTGTGTTAACCTATTGTTATTTTCTCATTAATTTCCCTCCCCCCCCCTTCCCCCTTCATCACTCACTCCCAAGAGTACTGTAGGACTGTTGCTAATTTCCTCTCTTAGTTTCGCTCTCTGTCTGTCTGTCTGTCTGTCTGTCTGTCTGTCTGTCTGTCTGTCTGTCTGTCTGTCTGTCTGTCTGTCTGTCTGTCTGTCTGTCTGTCTGTCTGTCTGTCTGTCTGCCTCTCCCTCTCTCTCTCTCTCTCTCTCTCTCTCTCTCTCTCTCTCTCTCTCTTTCTCTCTCCCTCTCTTGCTCTCTCTCTTGCTCTCTCTCTCTGTCTGCCTGTCACTCTTTGTCATTTTTTTCCCTGCTCCATCCCTCTATTTTTATTCATATCTTCCACTGTAAATCATCGTCAGTGTGTTGTGGTGGGACAACCTCCAGGATATTGATACATGCATATTAATCATAACACAACTGACAACCTTTTTATTTATTTATTTAAAACCTTTTCCCAGTTTGAACCTCCTCCGTGAATGAGCCATATTTCCACAACTCCTGTTCTCTCCGTCTGACCGCTACCTCTGGTGGTCTCCTCAGTGTGTGTGTCAGCTTTCCCCCTGACCGACTTCCCTTTGCTTAAGCCCTACTCCAAACGCCGACCACAGGCACGCTAAACCTTTTATCATAGCTCCCGTTGCATGCCGCGTCGAGACAAGCTAGGCCCCCGTGTATTTTTCCACCTTTTTACCACGGCCAAAGACATCCGTTAAAACAGCCCGTCCATCTCCTCACGCCATGCAGTCAACAACGTGTTCCTTAACGCAGAGGGCCAAGTCATTCGTGTTGCCTGAATGAGCAGTGTGGGAGGGGGGAAAATGGCGTTCATTAAATATTGGACTTTGAAGACGCCAAACATCTCTGCTGCTTGTAAGTAATTAAAAGGGAAGTGAGGCGGTGAGGTACGACAGCAGACGGCGTAGGACACACACATACACAAACACAGAGACACGCACACAAAGAGACATGCACACACACACACACAAAGAGACATGCACACACACACGCACACACACGCTCACGCTCACACAGACACAGACACAGACACAGACGCACACACACACACACACACACACACACACACACACACACACACACACACACAACACACACACACACACACCACACACACACGCACACACACGTCATTTTTTATTATTTATATATTTTTATATTGGACGAAACCGGGTTGAAACTCTTGCTGCCGAATCTGGGAGTGTTGGTGAAATATTGAAAAAGGGCTGTTGGAATAGTGTGCAGTATGGATGAATGGATGTAATTAGCCCTGTGGGTGGATGCACTCTGCCTCATCCACTACAATAGGCAGGATGCTACGTGTCCAGGCCCCATCACTCACTCCTTCACATTATCATGTACGTCTCACTTCCTCTCAGCCAACTAGGCCCTCCCCCTTCCCTCCCTTTATTCCATAACCAGCTCCACCGCAGACAACACAAACACACACACACACACACACAAACAATGAGCGCAACCACGCACGCACACACATGGCAGTCATTGAACGCACAAGGAAAAAACCACACACTCACACACGCACACACACTTACTCGCACAAACACAAATAAACCAGGGACCAACACACACACACACACACACACACACACACACACACACAGTGCAACAAACTGTAAGCGGATATGCAACACAGTTCATATGGCTCGCAGGTTTTGTTCTGTGGCGGAGCGGGTATCGCTGCACCACATCTGAGGCTCGGTTAGCACAGAGAGAGACAGAGAGAGAGACTGTCAGCTCTCTCTCCACTATAGCCTCTAACATGGCCAGGGTTAGAAGAGAATGGATACCAGCCCAGCCTAATCATCCTGTGATGAATCACTGAGACGCAAAGCCCTGAGCTGTGGTCAGGGGATCACAGATTGTGAGATCCCACCTCCCGGACACACACACACACACACACACACACACAACACACACACACACACACACACACACACACACACACACACACACACACACACACACACACACACACACACACCACACACACACACACAACACACACACACACACACCCTCAGGGCCTCCTAGCCCTTAATGATTTATACGTGTTCCCTGACAAATGACTCTATTTTCTAAATCATATTGTAGGCTGCCAAGACCCGACTGTCTTAGTGGATCGTGTAACGCCATGGAAGTCAAACCCACCTTTCGTCTTTTGGTCTCAGATGTGCCTCTAGAGACAGCTAATGAGCTCAAGTCAATCATATCATGTCAAGCTTGACAGGAGTATGAGTGAGCGTGGGGGGAGGGGGTTGATATTTTGAATGTCTGATGCAGCTTCTGTTGGTCCTCGACTTAGCCACTCCCTTGGCAAACCATGACTGAGAATCCATTGGCCCTTTCCCAAAGTAGCTGTGATTTGCCCTCCTTCAAATGTGTGTTTTTTTATGCGTTTAATATTCTTGCATTTCTGCTGTGATGACTTTCATTCCTTCTCTCTGTTCAGCCCGGAAACAACGCAAACGTTGACCCAAACCGGGTCTTTGACAACATCAGCGGAGTACATTGCATCCACATTCAGATGTAGGCCTGCCCGATGGTAAAGTTTGTATTTCAATCCCAGCTTTGTCCTTTTTTTGACCTGGCTCATTTCATCCAGACCACGCCGGACAGTCTGCGACCGGTCAGCGCCGAACCAGGGAGCACATGTCCTTCGTTCCCTTCCAATGGCGTCCGACCAAAGTCAACCCTCCCTTGTCCGATATTGGCCATTTAGCAGACGGGTGGGGAAAAAATAATTCAGACGTAATCCATGTGCCGTTTTCTTTTTCTGGACTAATGGTTCAAACAACACTGTGAGACATACACATACATATGCCTGGAGGTTGACTCCTCAGTGAGGTAATGCAGCGCAAAATATAAAACCCTGCAGAGGAAAGATGTATGGAACAGGGGGCTTAGAGTGTGGAGACCTTGGGGAAGCAACCAACAGGTATTTTCTAACGCCCTGCGCCTCCGGCCCCCCGCCAGAATGGCCAGATGCGGGACTACAACGTCACAGACGTCAGCCGCTAAGTGGAAATGTGATGCAGAGGGGCAGACGGCCGGGATGGAAAAGTGTGTTCAGGGTAAACATTTATCCATGCCTTTGACGAGGAGGCCTCCCCTGGCCTCTGATGGAGGCTGAGCCATATGTTCCAATGCTCTCTCGTGTCACTGGTGTCACCTGGGCACCCACCGCACAACACACACGTTCAGCGGCAACGACTGGAAACGACGAGAAAAAAAACGGACATTATCTCATCCATGTCAATCTATATCGGTCAACCCCAAGAAGTGGTGGCTATATATGCAGATGAGTTCATGGAGATTGCGATCAATATTTGGTGAGGCATTTTTGAGTCTAAAATATATAATCTAAAAGGATTTAAAGGCTCATAGACACCCTGTGTATACATATAGACGATTCGCCAAATCATTCGTAGCTGATCTCCTCTTTCAATAAGTGTTGCGCAACACTTCTACGTTCACAGACCAAAATAAAGACGGGAAACTGCCTGCATTAAGTTGAAACGTGTAGTGAAGCAAGACTGTTGACCGGCTTATGGGAAAACCTTGACAGGTTAAGAATGGGTTGAAGTTGATAATGGATGCCCGCTCTGTCTCTTAAAGTGGGGAAAGGTTAATTGGTAATAATGGTTGAATAACAGAGTGGAGCCAGAGAGACCTCTTGGAGAGACCTCTTGGCAGCCATTGACAGACAGACGTTGTAATGGCAGGTGGGGAGATTGGATTAAGAACACTTTTGAGCAGCCGATAATTATCTCCCATCATTAAGGAGCTTTATGAAAGATTTATAACTGCTGACTGCGCCTGGAATCTAGGACGGTTTTGTCCATTTATTTTAGGTTTTTCATTAACAATCTGTGAGGTGGGAAAGGTTAAAGGAGGATATGGAAGATGGGAAATGAGATTGAAGAAGAAATATAAAAGTAAATTAAGTCCAAGGGAGAGATTTAAGGGAGACATAAACTGAAAGAGCGATAAAAAAACGAATCAAAATAATTTCAGGATTTTTCCTTGTGAAGCGCTTGGATTCAGACTTTTCAATTTATTAACAAAGACCCCTTAACCACGCCATAGTAAAGTTTGAGGTTGTCAATGCTGCAATTAAGTCCCTTTTATTCCAACATTGTCTTCAGGGAGGTTGAGCTCCTTGATGTTAATGAGCTCATGTATTTGCTTCATCTTGCCTCTCAACTGTCCCTTCATGTGGATTCTGTTAGCGTCATGTTCTGGGCCACTAGATTGCGGACAGGCACCAACCACCACACTTAATAGATCTCAGGGACAGGGAACATCCAAGAGAGAATCAGGACCACCGGAGGAACCCGTCGTTCCTGGAGAAAGCCCTCTTGAATTAATGAGCTCCAATGGTTGGAGAGAGATCGTCACAGTCTCCAGTCCACCGCCAACAACACCGCTGGATGATGAGATCATCAAGCTTACATTAGAAAATCGTATAAAAAAAATAAACAAAGCACTGCGAAAAGTTTCACCGAAGATTCCAACGTCTCTACGAGTCTACGCCTAAAACACATCTTTTCTCGTCGCACGCGATGATGATGCGTCCCCCCATAATGTCTGGCCTGGCTTTTGGAAGTGAAACATCCAGCAGCAGGAAGGGGTGTTACGAGGCGGTAGACTAACCGAGGCAGAGTGCACGTAGGCCTGCTGAGTCGTTGAGGGATGAGGTGTCCACGGGACAAATGTAGAGAGAGAGAGAGAGAGAGAGAGAGAGAGAGAGAGAGAGAGAGAGAGAGGGAAGAAGAAAGAGAGAGAGGGAGATAGAGAGAGGGAGCTAGAGAGAGAGAGAGAGAGAGAGAGAGAGAGAGAGAGAGAGAGAGAGAGAGAGAGAGAGAGAGAGAGGGAAGAAGAAAGAGAGAGAGGGAGATAGAGAGAGGGAGCTAGAGAGAGAGAGAGAGAGAGAGAGAGAGAGAGAGAGAGAGAGAGAGAGAGAGAGGGAGGAACAAAAGAGAGAGAGTGAGATAGAGAGAGAGGGAGGAAGAAAAAGAGAGAGGGAGATAGAGAGAGAGAGAGAGAGAGAGAGAGAGAGAGAGAGAGAGAGAGAGAGAGAGAGAGAGAGAGAGAGAGAGAGAGAGAGAGACAGCATGGGCGATGCCTTTGTTCCGCATAATCACATCTCGCGGTCATTCTCACTTGACGATGGAACACATGACTTGAGATGGGAAAAAGAAAAAAGATAAAACATTTATTTGCAGGGACCAGGCCAACGACCACCTGAGTGACGGGAAAAGGGTGGACGACCGGGGGCACGATGGGAACGGAGAATTTAATGTATCATGGGTCTGCAGTGGCCTTTTTATCAGTGTCTTCTCACCAGGAATGCATGGCTGAGATGTTGCAACAGAATCACAAAGGAGTTTGGTTTCATTGCAACTGGCAAGTAAAGTTTTAGCAGATGGGTGTTACTGGGGGACAGGGAAGGGGTCTTGGAAGTGTTCACATGTGTTTTTGAAGATGGTAATATGGTCATTATGGAATATGAATGGGTATTTTTTTTTATTGATACTGACATACTCAGATCAAAAGAGGAACGAAACTGTTATTATTTTCTATATACTATATATATTTTTTCATGGATACTCCTGCCACAGTTTTTCGAATGATAAAGGTATAAGTTTATTTTTTTGTGATGCACCCATAGAAATACCTGATTAGAGATCATCATGCCAATTAGCAAAAAATAAAAAAGCAGTTAAATGTGAACATCAGTTCCCATTCATCAACGTCTTATCTGGTGAAGGTGAAACGACGAAAGAAGATGGGGAGATTAGTTGGGGGAGAAATATTGTGAGATCGAGATTGAGAGAGACACAGAGAGAGACACAGAGAGAGAGAGAGAGAGAGAGAGAGAGAGAGAGAGAGAGAGAGAGAGAGAGAGGGACAGACCAGATATAAATGACCATGGGCATCCAAATAAACACAAACCAGATGTAGAACATTTGGAACACATGT
>NC_082399.1:8246942-8266942 GCF_031168955.1 Gadus macrocephalus
TGAACAAGGCCATTTTTAAGTCATCTTTATGCGAGTCAAATATAAGTAAACTGCTCTACTTGGTCTTTCATTAACATATACTATCTGCATTAGGTTCATGTTAAAAATTATCCAATGGCAAATCCCTTCCTGGTATGGGCTTGTTTTGTCATCAGATTTGATGCAATGTGATCGCTCAATCTCCCATTAAACTTGTACATATATCATGTCAGCATCATTTCAAAGCCGTTCCTTCACAGCACACAGACAAACGCAAAGTCGATTGGCTTATAAGTCACGAAGCTCCACGATTTACGGAAACGACACACACACACACACACACACACACACACACACACACACACACACGCACATTAGATGAGAAACATGTAAAAAGGCTTTATCTAAGAGGAACTGGAAACGCTGTTAATGGCAAGTGCCTTAACCGCTCTTTAAATCAAAGAAGGATTAGGGAACATATGTGGAGTATCTCTAATCTCTTTCTGTGAGGGGCCTGAGGTGGTCGACTGTATGTTTTAGATTAGTCCAATCAAAATGCTCTCTACGCGATGGTAGCCGAGATTTACCCCTGTGTGCGTGTGGTTAAAGACAGCACTTACAGAATATGCTTACACAGAGTTTATATCATATGTTCATGCAGATAAACTTAAGTGTGCAGAGATGGCAGAGCATGCAAATATTGAGGTAAAAATAGCTTTGCAGAGCTATCAGACGTTTCTCTCGATTTCGTGATTGTTACGTCAGCCCTCCCTTCCCCGTCAGTCCCGACTAAGAAACACATTTAAATATTAATACTCCTCATATCTTAATAAACTATTGGGTTCTTTCTGTACAATTGAACTGTAGCTAGTATGTAGATGTCTCATCTTGTGTGTGGGGCGGAGGGGGATTCTTTCATGCCCTAACAGCCTGTTCTCCATTAATATTTCTGCCACAGGTCTCACTTCTGTAGCGAGTTTCAACAGACTCCTCATGCCAGAAAAGTAAACAAAGCTGTAAACCATTCTAAGACAGCCTTGCAATACAGATCACAGAAGTTGATCAAATATAAATGAGCATCCACTCGAAGCGTATGGCCTGTCAGTGCCGTAGTTTAAAGCAACGCAGATTTTGGTCAGTCACAAGATATCACACTGAATATTGATTTGACAACAAACTTGCGTAACTTCTCTGCAACGCCGTTGCATCAGTACTCAGTACTCAGTCAGTTGAATAGAAGTGTTATTCATTCTTCAACTTCAACCTAAGCTGATACTATTTCAATAGCAGTGCTATGGCTCCGCTACAGACATATTTTGCAGCTGTGAGTGAATGGCTGTGATGGCATACAGAGCTGGATTTGGAAATATAAGGTCTTTGTGTTGATGCGCTGATGAGAAGGAATGCAATCTGAGAACTGGGAGACGAAAACCGTCTGCTCGCCTTGGAAACAATCAACGAAAACAAAGGAAATCACAGTTGTTAAATCGCAGATAACACGCTCTCGCTTCTCTCCCATGCGTCAGGACTGTGAATATCTTCAAATGTAAACGGCACAATGGGTCAATGGAGTGGAGTTGGAACGAAGTTGAAAAGCCTCGAACCCGTGACATTTGCGGAGCGGAATTCATTTGAGCAAAGGCCGATCTATCAGCGACTTCATGAGTCTCAAAAGGCCTTCTACTTCGAGATGAACTGCTTACTCTGTGAGTCCAGCGATGGGAAATGAGTTGGAAAATTATAACCATGTTAAAATTCTAAACGCTTTCTGCTGTGTTGTTACTTCTTTCCATCGGTAGACTGCTGGACGGAGATGGATGAGAGAAGGACAACATGTTTAATTTTGTGACCTGAAACAACATGTTTAATTTTGTGACCTGAAATTTAACATGACCTGTGTTTTTCAAAGTCAAATAATCTCAACTTCGACAACAACAACAATTCTGTGTTTACGGTGACCTATGAGAATACGATTAGATGTAAATACAATAAAGATTTGTGACATTTTTATCGCATGTACTAAATATCCATTATCTGGTTTATGCTTAAGCTCCCAGGCTTATTAAATAGTAATTGAACAAGTTTAATGAAATCACTTTGTTTGATTTGCAATTAGTTATAATTAAAAATAGCCTACAAGTTCCTTTATAGGTATAGTTTACAAAAAAATGGCATGTAAATACAAATTCAATAAAAACAATTATCTTGATTGACTATGAATCCCTGCTATAAATGACACAATTTATTGTGTCGCACAAATTATTACATTGTACACTTTACAACCAGCATAAGTGGCACAGGGACAACAATTACGCCTGAGTAAGATATAACTTATGGGTAAAACTTGGTACAAGGCCAATCATTCCATTATATTGATGAATATTAAGCAATTGTTAAGATACTCCAGGGGAAACACATAAACGGAAACGAACACAGTGTCAAAAAACAGTTTAAGGAGGGAACAACTGCCCCATTGCACTTAGGAACATGAAAGAAGTGTAAGGTGTCTTTGGAAGTATACGGCATTGCATTTGTTTGCATATTACAAATTACTTCATACATAATAAATACAAATATTTTTCATTACTATTTTCGTGTTTTCGTGCTGAAATAGCCAACAGTCATTTAAGAATATCATAACTGACTTGAGTTAACTTTGATATCCTTTATTGAATCTTAGTGGTAATGCACAGTTTAATAGGCTCCAGCTATGGTACTATTTAGGAGCGACAGAACAGTGATGATCAGAGGTCGAGGAAGTAAGGAAATTAACAACCATCATTCCTTGTGGTTTAGATTCGGTCTGGAATCACTTTAATAGTGTCTAGCTCAGGTCCAAACAAGGTCCTAGAAGTATCAAATGTCAATCATCATACCACACCTCCTGTAAAATCAGGCCTGTTTTATAGTCAAAAGGTGGGGTAATCTGCCATTGGATTAGTGTGGATTGACACTTTTATTGGAGGCTGGGGTTCTCATTTTAAAGTGATTAAGAATGCAATAAAACAAAAAGGTTAGAAGGGAATGCAGTCGTACCGATATAAGTGGGCGCCTTCTGTACTGTTAGCTGGCGTGCTGGAACCAGGTCACTAGTGCAACGGTACCACTCTTTTGAATAACAAAACGGCAGTTGGTAAAATCGCAAACCACGTTCCCAGTATTTGTTTTCCATGTGCAATGTCTGGGGCCTCAGTGTGTCATGCTGTTGTCCAATGGTCGATTTATTGACCGGTCGATTCGTTTAATGACCGATTGAACGATTGATTAATTGATTTATGGATATCTGCAGGCTTTTTTCATATTGTCCGTTAGCAATCGTACTCCATCTGTGCTTACACAAAGCGTGAACCTTCTGAGGATAGTCCAGGCCTATGCATAGGTTTAGCGAGGCCTTCTCGGCCTACCAGTGTATGAACGCATGTCAAAACATTTATTTGGTTTCACAGCTCCAGATGAATAACAGAGCTGAGATTCTTCCCTTCCCCTCCCGTGTTTCACTGCTTAAATAAGCAACCCACCCCAGCCACCCACCCCATGCACCACCATCACCTCACAGCACTTTTCCCACCGCCCGCCCAAACCACTGACCGCTGGCCATTGTGCACACCCATAAAGATTAGGTCACCGCTGGCCACTGTCCATTCACAACACGCTGACCCCGCCCACCTCTGGGGCCCAGGGACTCTGACCGGGGCCCATTGTGGCCGCACATTGTGTGAAAGCCCCCAAGAGAAGGAGTGGCTTTGTGTGGTCGCGGCGCTGGTGATTGATGCTGGCCTGACCCCAGCCGTGGCCTGCGCCGAAGATACTGCTAGGGATGCTTCTGCAATTAGCCTGAATTAGCCCCCTCGTTCTTTTACAACCCACCTCCACCCCCACACACGCAGACACATATGCATACACAGACACATACGCACACACACGCACACGCACACGCACACACACACACACACACACACACACACACACACACACACACACACACACACACACACACACCACTTCAAGCTGAGAGCTAGCTTGCAGCACCCAGTCCGTTTTTATTAGTCTAGTCCCAAAAAATTTGCATAAAATGTTTGACAGCAACATACGTTCATTCTGTGCAGTTCGCTTTCCCAAGGGCCCGTTTACAGCATGTGTATTGTTCAAGTGAGTCTAGCACCTCCCCAATCTCCCCCTTACTTCACCCTTCACCCAAGGTCCTAAAGGATAAGCTCCTAACCCCCGGACCCTGCTTGTCTCTCGCTGTCCCACTGACAACTGTCACCACTCCTCCTAGCACCATGAGCATCTTCATCTGACCGTGTTGAAGCAATGATGACACCCCTCTCTCTCTCTCTCTCTCTCTCTCTCTCTCTCTCTCTCTCTCTCTCTCTCTCTCGCACACTCCCTCGCACTCTTTCTCACTCTCTCCCTTGCGCTGTCACTCGCCCTCTCTCTCGCTCTCTCTCTCTCTCTCACACACACTCCCTCTCCCTCTCTCCCTCTCCCTATCTCTCTCACTCTCTCTCATGTTCTCTTACTCTCCCTCTCTCGCCCTCTCTCTCTCTCTCTCTCTCTCTCTCTCTCTCTCTCTCTCTCTCTCTCTCTCTCTCTCGCCCTCTCTCTCTCTCTCTCTCGCTCTCTCTCTCTCTCTCTCTCAGGCCTGTCATCAGGAGGGCTCCACAAGGCACCCCTCTTTCTCCTCCCCCCACTCCCCAGTGTTTTGACGCCCCCCTGCTCACCCCCACCAACTCCCCCTGCATGAGATGTGAAGTGACAATCCCGCTGTTCTGGAGTCTCTCTGGCTGCGAGCTAGTTGCTTCTCCTACTTATCTCCTACTTCTCTCTCTCTCTCTCTCTCTCTCTCTCTCTCTCGCTCACTCTGGCTCAGTTTGTCTCGCACTCTGTCGGATGCTTCTTCTCGCCCGTCCGTCAGGAGACGCTGGAGGAGAGAGACACCAGAAGTGCCGGCTGTCCACACTTCATCCGTCCACGTGTGGCGGAGATGTTCTGTGAAGTTGAGATGTTAAGCTCTTTAGACCCCCTTTCCCACGAGACACTTTGTGCAAAGGGAATTGAGCATGTTGAAATGATACGCACAATATTTACCTCAATTTAAATAGCATTTTTCTCCCACTTTAGTACACTTTGCAAAGACAAATAAATAAGAGACCCAAATACATTTTCACACAAGCACAATACACATTCATACAGAAAGTGGTCCTCTGCAAAGCCTTCCCAGACCAGAACTCAGATGACATCCATTATAAATCTATAGCAGATTAATCACATCTCGCTCTGAGTCATCCACTCTCTGCTTTACAGCGTGTCCACGGTCCGCATCTGCGATGATGACATTGTTGGTGCAACGAGTGTTCAACCCCAATTACAAATTTGTGCAGAGCTGCAAATACGTGAAGTGGCCGATGCCATGCCAACCACTCCGAACAAACATTTAAAGTAAAGTCTAATTAAAAAGCGGGAATTGGCTTACGCTGTTAAGCACAGGGGGAAGACCCCTGAAGAGGTAACAGATATTTTTTAATCATCTTAAGTAATACTTTACCCGGGACTAATTGAATCGTGCTTGCTCCACCCTTTTTGATGTAACACATTCAGGCAATTGAGTTGAGTTTAAAATAACAGTGTCTCGACACTCTCGACTCTCTGATCCGGAATTGACTGATAAGGGGGGCGAAGGATGGTGTCTTACTGCTGGTGTTGTTTTGCCCTGTGGATTGGATGGATGGATGGATGGATGGATGGATGGATGGATGGATGGATGGATGGATGGATGGATGGATGGATGGATGGATGGATGGATGGATGGATGGATGGATGACAGTGAGATGGGACAGAGCAATGGATACCGTAGATACATTGTAGGATGAGTGAATCAGAAAGATGGACGTTCGGATAGATAAATTGCTGTATAGATGAGAAATGGATGGATAGATTGGTTGAATGGGTGCATGCATAGATATATACATCACAGGATGGATGGATTGATGAATGAATGGAAATATTGGATGCAAGGGTGTTTGAATTTATGCATGCATGTATAGATGGATCAATTGCTGGATGGATCGATGGATTTGAAAGAGGGATGTAGGAATCGACGAATGAATGGAAAGATTGGATGGGCGGATGGTTGGATGAGTTGAACAACAGATGAAAGGGGTGGACTGAGGGATAATTGGTGGATGAATGGGTGGATGGTGGTGCAATCCCCGACCGCGTTCTCCCCGTATAAGACCCGGGTCTGTCAGGGATCAGGGAGGTGTTCGGGGGTTGACATGATAGATTGGCCCTGGGACATGGAGAGCGTGGGGTATGTGCTCTGACTTGACCTTCTATTGGCTAAAGGTCCGTGGAACGCCACTCAGCTCGGCCCCCCAGCTACGGTTTTGAAGGCACGGGTCCATTGAACACGGCTGGTCACAAATGGAAACACAAGCTGAGACCAGCAGCAGATCATTAAGTGCTCAGTGAGTGTAATAGTTAGTTCAGAATGAATGCTTTTTGGCAGTGGAATTATACGTGATGATGAATGTGTTCAGTCGTCGGGGTTGCGTGTCCAGTCACAGCCATACGTTTTGTTGAGCCAGTTGCAGAAGGAGAGAGAGGGGAAAATAAATCAAACGTGTTAAATAATGCATGTTTCCTTATTTGTTCCTTCGCATGTGTGTTTGTGTTTGTGCTTGTGTGTGTGTGTGTGTGTGTGTGTGTGTGTGTGTGTGTGTGTGTGTGTGTGTGTGTGTGTGTGTGTGTGTGTGTGTGCCCGTGAACATCCTTAGTGTATTGCAGACCAGTGCAAAAGCGCATCCTCCTTCAATCTGCCATCTTAGCCTCTCGCTCTTATCAGCCCCCTGTGGTCAGGGTGTCATTACGAAGGTCCCTCTTCTGCGTCACCACTCTGTGATTTATTGAGCCTCTCGTGGCTTTCCAGGACTTGGGTTTTACCT
Source organism: Gadus macrocephalus (assembly GCF_031168955.1). NCBI lineage: Eukaryota > Metazoa > Chordata > Actinopteri > Gadiformes > Gadidae > Gadus > Gadus macrocephalus. Next base: position 8,253,869 of record NC_082399.1, read on the forward strand.
CCTTATTTACACCAGCTGCTGCTGCTCGCTGTGTTTATCAACAGCAACGTACAAATTTTCACCTTGAGGTTTTCCTTTCGCTTTTCCGTTCCTCTCTTGTCTGCTGTTCCGTCTCAAACTCCTTATTTTCTTGTTTTCCCATATGTCTTGTTATTTCCACTGACTAGCATATTTGTAGCCCGTTGGCAGCTACATACGACAAAAAATAATTGTCATTATTTAAATGTACTATGAGCATTTCATTGTTTGTTTGACTCCTTTCCTTACGCTGATTAAAACCCGTTTTAGCTCATCTACATTTAAATGTCAATTAAAAATAAATTTGTGAAATTCAAATCAATGTAATTCCTCAGGCTTTCTTATCGCATGCTGTATACGTGTTCCTGTTTGTTCTCTATGCAAATGCACTGAGGTATTGATTAGTCATCTCTCCTCCAAGCTGTTCAGGGGCCCTGACTGGGTCTGCAGGGGCATGTGAGGGCCCCGGGGGCCACATGGAGGGAGGCCCCAATCCACAGCCGTCCTTGATAGGATCTGTGTTGTCAAACACACACACACACACACACACACACACACACACACACACAGACACACACACACACACACACACACACACACACACACACACACACACACACACACACACACACACACACACACACACACATAAAAACATCCAGGAACACACGCATCCAGAAACACACACACACACACATCCAGGATCACACACATGCAGACACAGACAAACGCATACACACACACACACACACACACACATACATATACGCACACCCAGACCCACACCAACACACGCAGATGCAGAGACAATCACACACCTAGCGGACATCATAAAATAAATTCATACACTGACTTATATACAGATATACGTACACAATATTTCTTAATCCATGCAGTATTGGATTTTCCTGCCACTCTCTATAAGTGGAAACGCAAGAATACACGAGACACATTTGTTCAAACTCCTCAGTAGTCGGGATGCAGATGAACCTCAGAGACGAACGCACACAATAGACCAAGCTATTGGAGGCGTGACTGGGTACGGGCTTAGTGTGCACAGCCAACAACTGCCTCTGCATCTGCCCGCTCCCAGGGGCCCCTCAGACAGGGGCATCGGTTGGGGGATTCCTTTGCGGGGGTAAATAAAAAACAAAAACACATCACACACCCTCCAACCTCCCATCTCCATCATCACCACCACCCCCACCCCTGCTGAGACGAGACCTGCCAACCGAACGGAGAGCTAAGGGAGGAGTCGGGGAGGGAGGAGGACGCAGGAGGAGCTGGCACCCGGCCGGGAGTCTTGGCCTTTGATGGCCCCTGTCCCTCTCTGTGGGCGACACACGTTTTTAACGATGGGCAAAACAGATGGTAAGACATGGTCACACATATGTGGACCCCTGGATCCTGAGGCTTATATTTGTGTGTTTGTGTGTACATTGTGTTTGTGCATGCCTGTGTGTGTGTGTGTGTGTGTGTGTGTGTGTGTGTGTGTGTGTGTGTGTGTGTGTGTGTGTGTGTGTGTGTGTGTGTGTGTGTGTGTGTGTGTGTGTGTGTGTGTGTGTGTGTGTGTGTGTGCGTGCGTGTGTGTGTGTGTGTGTGTGTGTGCGTTGTATGCATGCATGCATTGGTGCGTGCATGTGTGTGCATGTGTGTGGGGGTGGGGGTGTGTGTGTGTGTGTGTGTGTGTGTGTGTGTGTGTGTGTGTGTGTGTGTGTGTGTGTGTGTGTGTGTGTGTGTGTGTGTGTGTGTGTGTGTGTGTGTGTGTGTGGCTGACTCTCTCACCCGCCTGCATAAGCTCTCAGTGGTGTTTTGGCTTGTGGGTCGTGGATGGCAATCCTTTACTTTATGTCTGACTGTATGCCTAGCAACACAGTTTGAACAGGGTTTTAAATACTCATGTCATGTGGGTGTAATAAGATGCAGTACGTTCATTGTAATCTAGGAACATGCTTAAATTAATTTATGAATAAATGCAATCAAACATTAATGAATGCATAGCAGTGGCTCAGTGGTAGCTCGTGTGTGTCATCTCCTGTGATGAAGATTAACCAGCTAAAGTAGAATACAATTTAAAAGAGAGGAGGATCTTTTAATTTCTACAAGGATTATTCTTAACTCCCTTATAATGTGATATTGTTGTTTTATACCAAGTATTATTATTTGGTGGTATCCTTTTTTCCTTTGAAGAAAATGCTCTGATATATCACATTCAGTACTCACAGATACAACTGTTATCAGGTTAACAAGAGTTAACTGAAGTTTAACAAGACTCCAATTCAGAAACACACACACACACGCACACACACACACACACACACACACGCACACACACACACACACACACACACACACACACACACACACACACACACACACACAGAGTTCAAGAGTCCAACGACACGATAATGCAGAGAAAATGAGAGCACCAACAAAATGGAGGGTGGAGAACGAAGCTCAAAGCCGAGCAGATAAGAAAGCGACCCTTGCGTGCGGGTGGATAACCCCCCACTAACCCTTAACCCATGAGCCAAGCCCTGCACCTGTCCCCTCTCTGCTGGGCGTCCCACTACCACACAGAGACCGGCAGACGAAGGCTTGGGGGGGGGGCTGAGCCGGCTGCCAGACCCCTACTATGCACACACACACACACACACACACACACACACACACACACACACACACACACACACACACACACACACACACACACACACACACACACACACACACACACACACACACACACACACACACACACACACACACACACACACACAGGCAGGCACCCTGAGTGGCAGTGGCGTCTGGGTCAACAATGGGTCCCTCCAGCATTCCACCAGTGACAGGGGATACGGCGTGTGTCCCCTCACCTGGTGCAGGCTGGCCGCTGGGTGGCATGGCAACGGATGTTATAGGGGAGCATCACAATATAAGCGGCCCGACAGAATATTGGTTTAGCTGTTGGGATGACTTCATGCTCCTCCATGTTAGCTATGGAGGATAGAAAACACTTTTAAATAATCCCCTGCTCCCGCCCCCCAACAAACACACACACACACACACACACACACACGCTCTCCTGACTTCTAGTCAGTGGTTCTTTCTCCATCACGCACACACAGCGTCCATCCAATAAATAACAAAGATTTGAGTGCTGCCTCGCCCCTACCATGAGACACGCAGGACAATCAACTTGGTAGAAGGGCATCTATTGTACCCGACGAGAGAACTGCTATTAGAGTGGGGAACACTTCATAGACTTCCCCTCAGGAGTCACTCACTCAAGATGCATGATGATATAGCGATTATATCAGAAACAGTCTCATTTTCACAATAGTTTTGCCAACAAGAAGTACCGCAGTTCTACTTGAGAAGAAACGTGTTATTTGTCAATCGTTCTGTTGAACAACAATAACCCGAAGAAGCGAAAAACAGCTCAATAATGCTATTATGAAGAACTATCCTTGCATTTCTTATCTGTCAGCTCGTACGTTGTATTCCAGAAGTCACCAGCAGCCCCGATTCCTAATATGTACAGTGCTGGAAGCCATTTTATAGCGAAATGCTGAAGTGCGATGAAAAATGGTTGGGTGTCATGAAACTGTGCTATGATCGTTCGCTCCACTGGCCCAAGAGAGTTGCAATTCTTCATTCTGTCAAAAGCCTACGCAGACTGCTTCCCCTGAGCAACAGCACCTTCTGTAAAGAACACGACTTACTTTTTATTTTGTATGAAGTCTGGTGGGTTTCGACACTTACCCTTTCATCAGTTGAACCGTTTAGAGCGCAGCGGTTATTAACAAACATGTTATTCTGCGTGAGCGTCTCATAACGTTGAACAGGTCATGGAAACGTTGTTCTCGCTAACATGAACCAAAGGTTTGCCATATTAGCGAGAAAAAATCCTTAGTCTACAACTCACAAATTCGGCAAATTCACAAGCACATTCATCTTCCAGGCTCCTTATCTTATCACACATGCGACTTATGGTAGCAGCGACACACACACACACACACACACACGCGCACACGCACGCACACGCACTCACACACACACACACACACACACACACACACACACACACACACACAAACACACACAAACACACACCGAAGGCTCCGATATCCCTTGGAATTCACCTAACATGGTCCCCTCGCCCGCCCCCTCCCCCCTCCTCTCCCCTGCCCCCTCCCCCTCTGTCTTATCCAGGTTCAACCAGGCTGCAGGGCTCTACACTGTTCACTTATTTATTTCCTCGTGTGTTTATCTATTTATCCTCGGCCTGGTTCCTCGACCCAGCCCACCCCCACCCCCTGCCCTCAGCCCAACACCCTGGCGGCCTCGCTCTCCTCTCACCCCGCTCCTGGGTTTGGGGGCAGCCGCGGATCTCTGGCGACCGTTAATAATTCATGAGTTGCTCGGGCCGCTGCTGTAATCCTGACTGACACTAAAAGTCTGTCTAGATTTAGAGTCATGAAATTTTCATCCTGCAAATGTACTGGTGGAGCTCCTTACACTCTCTCCACCCGCTGTCCCTGCACACTTCTTTCACTCCCTCTACCTCTCATCGTCGTCTACCTCTTTCTCTCTCTCTCTCTTTCTCAATCCCTCTCTCTCTCTCTCTCCCTGCCTCTCTCTCTCTGTTTGTTTGTCTCTCTCTCTCTCTCTCTCTCTCTCTCTCTGGCACTCTCTTTCCTTTGCACTCTCGCTATATCCTAATGTGATTCATTTTAGGAGCACTCTTGCTTTTATTGAGTTTCTACCTCTTTTTCCCTCTCTCTCTCTCCTTCTCTTTCTCTCTCATTCTTTGCAAGGCGAGAGTCTTTCCCTCACTCAAACATGGACTTTAGATGTTCAGTGAAATGTGCCCTTAAAAAATTGCATGCACGCACACACACACACACAAACACAGACACACAGACACTGACACAAACACACACACACACACACACACACACACAGACACACACACACAGATGGATGGAGGGAGATAAAGTTAAGAAATTAAAAGCTTGTCAGTGTGTGTGTCTGTGTGTGTGTATGTGTGTGTCTCTGTGTGTGTCTCTGTGTGTGTGTGTGTGTGTGTGTGTGTGTGTGTGTCTGTGTGTGTGTGTGTATGTGTGTGTGTGTGTGTGTGTGTGTCTGTACAAGAGAGCAAGGTGGGTCACCCAACAGCGTGACATCCTTCTAACCTCCAGACTGATGGGTTGCTTAACTCAAGCGAGACTACATTTGCACTCATTTGTTCCTCTAACGCCCCGTCCCAGGGAGGAACATCCATGTGTGTGTGCGTGTGTGCACACACAGGCACGCGCAGATAGTGCCTTACGGCGCAGCTCTCCAATGGAGGGTCCCTGTGGAATAACAAAGCCCCCCCAGCCGAGAAGCTAGCTGTGTGTATCGGTGACACTCAGCACTCAGCCAGCAACAGACAGACACACAGACACACAGCAGCTTCACACCGACTGGTGTCAGCACACAAGCAAACAAGCAGCCCCCCCCCCCCCCCCTCCCCCCAAACGGAGCCTTGTTTACGGCTGACAGTTCCACTGTCAAAACAAGAAGAGTACATAATTCAGCCATCTTGACAAGAGGGCCAAGTGGGGGTGTGCTGACTAACGATGTCAGCTCGTTAAGAGACCTTGATGTTTAAGTGTCTCGCACTCAAATAAATAAATATGAATGCGTGTGTAGTTTTGCTTTGGCAGCTGTCCGGGAGCTAATTGATTTACTTAGTGTAAAACTGCCTAACGCGTACACACACGCGCACACACACTCAAACGCGCACGCGAAGACACGCACACAAACGCATACACACTCACACGCGCACAGACATGCACGTGCATATATAGACAGCAATTCCCATAACTCATAATGTGTAACACACACACACACGCAGACACACACACACACACAAACACACACAGATGCACAGACAGCTATTTCCATAACTCATAACGTGTAACACACAAACACACACACACACACACACACACACACACACACACACACAGAGCCATTCCCATAACTCATAACATGCCACACAGACACACACTGACTTCTATGGCACAGGCGAGAACAAAACAGGCATAAAAACAGATTATGGAGACTGTTGGAATGAACCCGGCTCTCTCCTGGAGGGGAGAACACTTAAGCACCAGCGCCCCATAAATGGCCCTAGACGCTCCCTTTGTGCAGAAGGACGACATTATGAATACACTACACGCTTGTCGAAAATTATGTCAGCCACTGTAAATGTGCGCCTCGAGCGATTTCCATCGCCCAGCCTGGAACCACCTCTTCCTCATGCTGCCCTTGTTTCGTAAGCACGTGTCCTCCCGATGAGTTGCTCGGAGCGGGGGTCTTACTGGGTATCACCGGCGTCTCACCCCTCTCTCTGGTCTGAGAGATTAGAGCAGGAAGAGGGAGGATGGAGGAGCCCGAAGAAGACCGGGAGAACGCACTCTGAGAGGTGCTCATCAAAGGCTAGCAGAGGAGGAAGTGCAGTAATACCTGAGCGAGGGAGAGAGAGAGAGAGAGAGAGAGAGAGAGAGAGAGAGAGAGAGAGAGAGAGAGAGAGAGAGAGAGAGAGAGAGCAAGAGGCAGAGAGAGAGAGAGAGAGTTAGCAGGAGAGGGTGAATGGAAGGAAAGAGAGTGAGGGGAGAGAAAGATAGAAAGAGCGAAAGAGAGAGACACAAAAGATATGGGAGAGTGAGAGAGAGAGAGAGAGAGAGAGAGAGAGAGAGAGAGAGAGAGAGGAAGGAAGGAAACCTTTAATTGTTGGTGGGGGTAGTGGGAATAATCTCCCCCTCCCCGTATGAAAGTGGTTCATATTAAACAGGCACGCGGCGCCAGAGATGGGAAGATAACCCTGGGACAGGGGTTTATAATTAACACCCACCTCTGCCTCCCCTGTTGTCTGCCCAAACACACACACACACACACACACACACACACACATACATCAATCTTTTTCTACTTTTGTTTTCCTCACCCTCACAAAACCGCAACTCACCAGGTATGAGAGGGGATATTAACCTGAGATAGGGAGAGAGAGAGAGAGAGAGAGAGAGAGAGAGAGAGAGAGAGAGAGAGAGAAGGAGGAAACCTCTAATTGGCGGTGGGGGTAATGGGTATAATCTCCCCCTCCCGTAGCGAGAGAGAGCGAGATAAAGAGCCAGAGGGGAGAGAGAGAGTGTTTAGAGAGAAGTGCTCACTTTACAAAAGTGAAGAGTCCCTAGCTGCCACTTTATTTTGACTCTTGTTTTACCTACTACTCATTTCTCCTTCAATCATTACTTTACAATTCTGCCTTTACCGTAAAATTCTATTTTTATCACCATACAAACTTAGATTCACATCTCGCTCTGAAAAATGTTGGAGATTAGCATTTCATCCCAGATCGGCTCTTTTTTTCACGTGAATAGCGACATGCTTTTGATGGAAACATACAATCACGTCGGAATGACTTTCCTGTCCCATAACAATTAGAACCGATACCAATAATAGGCCATATTTTTACGCTACAAATCCCTGTTATGCCTTCTCATCAACTTAGAAGCACTGCTGGGGGTAGCTCTAAGCAACAGCCCTCTGGACACCACCGTTTATTAGCTGTTAATATAAAACAATATAAAACAGCTTTCCCTCGGTGTCCCCTCTTATGTGCACGGTTTCATCAAGAATGCAATTTAGCGTGATGCACATTGTGTTGTAACGGAATACCTCCAACTCCCCTTTTCGTTCTCCACTACGCTGACAAAGCCCTCCAGTAAAACTGGTTTTATTTATTATTTTATGGGGCAATGCATAAAACCGCAAAGTCAACCGGATAAAGTCCATTGAGAGCAGGCTGGACTCCTGTGGCACGGGCCTGAGGTTTGCAACCGTAACGTAGCTCCACTCGGCACATATAAGCGTCTATTGTGTTCATTGTCTGATCCCACATATTTTGATATTCATTTACCCTTTTTATAGATGAATGACTGAGTTAAAAGCATCTGTAAAACCAGCAGCAGGCCCGAGAGGTTTCTGTTTTCTACGCTAGGCTGTGCGTTTTCATTCTCTACACACGTACAACCTTGCATTTATTTCCCAACAGCAATGCAATCAACCGAATCCTCTAGTACTCCTGTTGGTCTGCTTGTCACACAGTAAGACACACTGTGTATATACGTATATACATTTACACTTCCTGTCTGTAAAGCAGTGCGAAGACTCCATTGAAGGCACAATGCCGACGAGTGCAAACGGACTACATTAAAAAGACTTGTTTGACGGCAACTGCCGTAAAATAAGGTTACCAAAGCCAACATACTTTCTTAAGGAAACTCACATCCAGGGAACCGCGTGTTCTCCCACAGAGAGAACCCCGTTGCCATTCTTTGAGCGGTAGGCCTATGATGATTGCATTGGAGCGGAGCCCACTATCCACCGTATAATAAGGTGATCACATGTTACGTGTGACTTGTTGATGGCATGTTACTTGCGTGTGTGCCTGCTCATGCGCAGATTAATCAGTCCGACAGGGAGAGCATGTGAATACGCCGTAAGCGTTGGGGACGGTGACTGGGGTGCAAGGCAGGATTCAGGCATTGGTTTCTGTGTGGGTTGAAAGCTTGTAAGACGACTTGTGCTAAGCTAATGTGTTTGTACCATTTCCAATGTTGTTTTTTTCCTTTTTTGACAATGCAATGACGGCCTGCCACCAATATTATCAAATATCTGCATTCGCTTGGGTATGTGGGGCGTGTGTGTGTCTTCCTCTGTCTCTCTCACAAACAAACACACACACACACACAACACCCGAGAGAGAGAGGTCTGTGCCCCCCATTTGAGGAAGATGATGCTCGGTGGGCACTCTCAGCAGACAGATGTCAGCGGCTTATTAAAGAGGATGGCCAACAGCCCCCAGGCCTGGAGGGAGGCTATGAATAAATTTATTACGCTAATGCACTGACCTCAAAACTGTAAGTGACGTTCAAGCGCTGCCGCAATGCTGCCAATTGATGCAACGGCCATTAGGCAAAAATACTTGTGAGGAGAAAAAGAAATGGCCACGCCTGATAAGATGTCTCCATTCTTCTTCTGACGGGTGACACCGTGGTGCTGCCACACACAGCTCACACACACTCCCTCCTGATACCATCCGCCACCAACGCAGCACAGCATGGGGGATACATCGGCGTGGACACACCGGTAGGTGGGTCCAGTAATGGGAGGAGTTAGTGATGCTGAGCACCAGTGGGCAGGGCTGCACAGGCGGAAGTGGCCAAGAAACATCTCTCTCTCTCTCTCTCTCTCTCTCTCTAGATACTTTTCAGTTCCTTCATATCTGACCTGTCTATCTGACATTGGTTTAAAACAAAACCCAGACTTCCTTATCTGCCATTTCAATCTTCTATTCAGTTTCCCTTTTTACTCTGACATTCGATCAACCCCAAATCCCTGATGGCAGAAAAGCAATATTAAGGCTGACATGATCTGCTTGGATTTAGCACAGTTGAAGTTGCTATATTCAAACCCTGACTTCATTTTTTCTTTCTGTCTTTCTTTCTTGCATTCTCTGTCTTTCTTTCATTCAGTATTTCTTTCTTTCTTTTCCTCACCCTCTCATTTCCATCAGGCCCATTTCTGTGCTGGGGAGGAACGGTCTGATGTGTATGGCAGTGCCTTAAACATTAGCTCTGCAGCCCCAGAGTCAGCCAAGGACAGCCCAATGGGAATAATCACCTGAAACCTGGTCAGACAGGCTAGGGAGACAAGGCCCACTACCCCCCCCCCCTCTCCTCCCTCATTCCATCACACAAATTGAAGCCATCCATCTGTGTGGTGGGATGTGTCCTGGGTTGGGGGGGGTCGGGGGGGGGGGTACAGGCCGATTGTCCTCGGTGATAACTTGACTTGATATGCATAATTGATGGATAACAGTCTGTGTGTGTGTGTGTGTGTGTGTGTGTGTCTGTCTGTGTGTCTGTGTGTGTGTGTGTGTGTGTGTGTGTGTGTGTTTCGGAGCACATTTAAGTGCATCAGCAGGGGGGGAAGTGGCAACAAAAAATCGGAATAGATATAAACGCCATGTCTGTCTGTCGATCTGTCTGTCACTCTGTCTCTCTATATTTTTCACTTTCTCTTTATATTTCTGGATGTCAATCGACATTTTCTGGCATATGCATCTGGCCCCCCTCCCGTTCAGACAGATTTCCAGCTGACCTGGCCCGGATCGGGCCAATCACAACCATTTATCTCATATGGGGCGGGTTTAATATAATAATAATAATAATCATACATTTAATTTAGAGGCGCCTTTCAAGACACCCAAGGTCACCTTACAGAGCATATAGTCATCATTCAAAACTATGTAAAACAGACTAGGAATAAAAGGAAAACAGAGGTTAAACATGAAGAAGAATAATAATTAATAACACTCAAAGATGCCTAAAGTGAAATATGATGATGATGATGAATATGATGACAAAGCAGAGGAGCACCCAATGGGAGTGCCATTGAGGAATTTTAATGATAACCAAGATGGCTGCCGCTGATGTGTCATTTTTGGTGTCTCTAATTGGTTGGAGGCCTATCCAATTGCATCCAGAGGCATTAGGACGATGATCGTTAATAACGCCCCTTGGAAATCGTAAAATGACCCGAGAGGGGCCAGACTAGTAATAGGTATTTGTAAATGGGCCTGGCGCTATCAGGCTATCAAAACACAGTAAACAGAGGACCTTCGATTCAACAGTTGTCGATTTTCTATCTTTGCTGTACCATACTGTCTTTCTTTACATCAGTACAGGTTCAATTTACGGGTCATTGGACAAATATACCTGTATACATGTATACCTATGTAACGGTGCGGCTGCCCGTTACCACAGGCAATGGACACAAACAGGACTGACACCGGGATTTACAAGTACCCTTTTATTTAACACACACAGAACATGCAAACACTTTCATGACGCCGCCGGCAACACACAAAAAACATACGTTATGTGGAAGCCGGTCAGGGGACACGGTACAAACAAGGACAACGTAAAAACACTCACGTTACGGTTGCGCTGGCTTCCGGGTGCCGGGGGCTGCCGGAGGACCCGACGGGAAGTCCGGAAGAACATTTGTGCGGTGTGGGGGTGACGTCAGACGGGCGAGACCAAGTGTGTGAGAGGAGAGGGGTGTGTTGGAATTAAGAGGGGTATGGGTCAGGCCAGGTAGGATATATTCAGGTCCAAATCATGTAGGTGGGGCAGAAGGGTCTGAGGTGAGCGGGTGACAACACCTGGCTCTTAGATCAGCCAAGGGCTTTATTAGTGCCGAGGGGAGGACTGTTGTTTTTTCGATTATTGAAAGTTATTTAGAATTATTGATTGGTTTTTTTTGTGTTTATTCATTATTCATTTTTTTTGCCTCCTGATGGACATTTTTGTACGAGAATAAATTCAGGCCAACGGCCTTACTAACATCGTTCATACTGCCTCCAATCCTTCCACCGCCGCAAGGCTCATCCTGGTAACAACCTATAAACACCTATAAACATGTCCACACACACACACACACACACACACACACACACACACACACACACACACACACACACACACACACACACACACACACACACACACACACAAATACAACAACACAAGAGACTTTGAAGACAGATTTCGATTAAACTATAGGCTAGCATGTGATTTTGAATTCAGGGTTGATGTACTTTGAGCATGCAAATGCCTGAGTCCAATGTATGGGAGTGAAAACATGAACACCCCTAGACCATCGACGCACACATAAATATAAACCGTACGCTGGGATACGCAGAGGGCATGACTCAACTGGCCCGGAAACAAGCAAGGCGACACTAAGAGCCCTTTAAAAGCCAGATATAACCGTGCATCAAAAGAACCCACTTCCTCTACAGATGTAAATATGGACGCTGACGCTGCACACACAAACACGCATCCACAAAAAGCCTGGCGAAACCCAAATACAGCCGCTCACACACGATAAACAACACTCACGTCTCAATAACAGACAGATATTCACAGGTGGGTAAACACCAGATGACCGGCTTGACTTTATACATTAAGAGACCGGAAGGTATTCTGTCGTTTTATTTTGCAGTTTTGCTTTCTTTCCGCGGTGTCCATTTACTCTCTTTATTCGCAGGAGGAACCTGCCTACTCGTATTCTTTATCTGCACTGGCTCCATACACACACAAACACACACACACACATACACACACATACACACACACACACACACCCACACACACACACACACACACACACACACACACACACACACACACACACACACACACACACACACACACACATACATACACGCATTCACACACTCAAGCACACACACGCACAGACTCAAACACACTTGTCTGTGTTACAAAAGATGATCCTCCGACTCAGGCCACTGTGTGATAGGCAGCTGTGTGAGCCAGCGTTGCCCCCATTGCATTCTGGGTCGACCGGTAATGAGGAGACATCCAGCGAGGCTCAGCAGGGCCCAGCCTGGACCGACAGGAAGACAGGAAGGCAGGAAGGAAGGTAAGAATGAGAGTTTAGGGTCGTTCGGAGCAGAGCTAGCCGCCATGTCAGGTAACCGGTAATGAGATGCCACAACCTTGTCAGCCGCCAGGCAAAGCCGGGTCTGAATTCATAAATAGCAGATCTTGTGAGGAAACAAGCGAATACAAGACTGCTGGTATAGTGGGCGGGACCTAGGGCCGCCATTCTTTCTCCCATATAAATAATAAGAAATAATTAAACGAAAAACGAGTTCCAAGAAGCAATTGATTCCTTGTGCTAGGGTTAAGGTTACACTATTTCTGTATGAGATAAGATAAAGCAAAGTAAGCATTCAATATAATTGAATGTCTCCAAAAAGATGAATGTCTTGGGTTTGATAAAATATGCATAAGTCTTAGTGGTAATAGAGTACGTATGTGACTTTGATGTGCAGATGCATGGAAAAACAATCCCAGTCTAGCAGAGACGTAAGCTTGGGCCCGAGGCAGCAGAGATGAACGGAGCGATGGG
>NC_082399.1:8271942-8275855 GCF_031168955.1 Gadus macrocephalus
TTGAGGGTCGGCTTCGAAATGACCTCTCTACAGAAACCAAAGGAATACCTTATTAAGCTGAGGAAATTGACTTTTCTTTTATAGAAACCGTGGAAAATGTGTACATTCAGTCTGGGCTCCTTGTTGATCACATGATCCCCTTGCCCGTGTGTGAGCCCTGCTTCTCTGTCATGGTCGCCACGTTCAGCATGCATAGCAACATAACAGCCACGGTACAAGATAGCACGTCGCTCGTGGGGGGGGGGGGGATCCTCTCGCTGGACAGGAGATGGAGACGGACAAGGTAGAGGACCACTACCTACTTTTTCCCTCTTGCATATCAAGAATTCAAGTAAAAAGACGATGAGAAAGAAGCGATGCAGGGGTTGTAAAAGAGGGGGGGGGTTGGTGAAGATACTCAACTGTGTGTGAAGCATGGCATATTTTTTTGGCAACAAGTGGAGAGGTTGGGATGGTGTAACGATGCGTGTGAAGGTGAACAAACCAAACTAGGTGGACCATGGAAAGAAGCTGATGAATAAACGGTGTGTTTCTTGTATGGTAATGACACTTGGTAGGTCGGCATGGCAACCCTGAAGACTTCCTTTTGATACCTTGTCTGAGATCTGAGCGGGGGGCCCGGTAAATGACTCTGTTCTGACGGTGCTTCAGCCAACCGGATCTTTCTCTCTGTCTGTGCCCGACCTCATTTTATCGATCTGAAACTCTGCTTCCTAATTCGGCGTAGTCTTCGAGAACATCAACTCTGATTGAGAGGTGGCATGACTTGTGGACTGTGTGAACAGTCCCCGACAGAGCCAAGGCCTGGAGAAACACAGCAGTGCTTCTTACTGGGGGGGGGGGGACTCAGAGGGGCAGAGGCCCCCATCGATCCGCACTGTTACCTTGCAGATTAGCATAGCGTTAACACGGTAGCAGTACGTGGCTAACGGGATACGAGTTAGCCTTGGATGGATGGGCTGCTGATTGGAGGAGACGGCGGGAACACAGTGAATAAAAGGCCGGCCGTGTACTTTAAGCATGAATGACAAAACGAGGATCGATCGCGGCGTATTGATCGACCTGTTATTGAGTGGGAAAGAGCATTAGATCAGCTACTTTGTCCGATGCCGGGGACCAAGGAAATTGGTTGCGAGTTCTTGTTTCAAAGCCAAGAATGCGCATGGCTGAGAGGAGGGACCGTTTGAGAACAGCACTCAGAAGGGAAGGGGGGGTGGAGAAATGGGTAAAGTGATTATGCATTTATACATCAAGATGCACTTCGATGGGTGTTCTCCCGTGGCCCTGCGAGAGCACGCCGTACCCGTAACACGGTGCTTCTACATTATTCACCTATTTTTGACTTCAGTCAGCACATATTATCTGCATTACGAAGCACCGAAAACTCCACCGAGTTAACACATGGACCAAGAGGGAAACTGAGCATGAGGAATCAAAAATCAAAAATGAGGAATGTAAAAAAAAAAAAAAAAAGAGAAAACAACAACGGGCCAGATGCTATGTACAAATATGGTTAGGCAGCTTAGTGAATTAATTGCTTAGAAATAAAAATAAATTATTATAAAATAGATTTCTGTACATTTTACATATATATAGCAATAGCTCCACGTCTTGCCATTCAATTACAATGGGGAAAAAAAACAATAATAACTCCAAAAAAACAACAACACGACTGTCTGTGATTTTCCGCATCAATCCCATCCAAAGTTGTGTCCGGTCATCTGGTAGAACTTCATGTTGAAGGGCCGGTAGAAGTCCCGTAGCCTCTGCACCACCTCAGGGTTAATGTTGGGGTGGGTCCGTCCTTTGGTTTTCCCCAGGCAGTGCGGCTTACTGCTGCCCTCGGCCTTCTTCAGACAGGGGAAGCCCTTGGTCTGGTTGAAGTAAAAGTGTTTGTCCGTGATGATCCTCTTGAGTCCCAGGAAGTCCTGCACGCGGCCCAGCTCCCCGGCCGGGTCGCTGATGAGTCGCTCGCCGCTCACAAACAGGATCTGGCCCATGGGGAAGTACTGCAGCCAGTTGTCCAGGTGCTTGGCGTAGATCCCTATCTGGATGGCGCTCCACGAGGTGTCGATGAGGCCCGTGGTTCTGTTCTTGAAGGTGAGGCTCTCGAAGGACGGGATGTCGGGCTTCTTGGACAGGGTCTGGGTGTAGTCGGAGATGGCCCTGGTGACGGGGTCCCGCACCACCACGATCAGCTTGGTGTCCCGGGACATGGCGGAGATCCGGGCCGGGGCCTCTCGGGTCACAAAGTAGCTGGGGGTCTTCTCCATGGTGATCTGGCCCTCCAGGGTCTTGGGCATCAGCTCTCTGCGGAGAGGAGGAGGAGGTGGATGGTTACATGGAGGGTAAAGTGGGCAATATCAGATATACACCATTGACAGAACAGTTATCCATGAGGAAATGCATTAGGGCTTTTCAATTTGATATAAAATGATTGTAATTATATTAGGAAAATGTAGGGTTAGTTTCGATGGGCTGCACTTCCGAAATCACATCCATGTATTTTTAGTGTTCGGTTCAGACTACTCAGAGTTAAGATTGGCCTGTTCACAAACAGCAAATGTATTATTGACGTGTTATTCAAACGTATTAGAGGTAAATGTTTTGGCCTTTTTTTATCTGTCAAGATGTTTAATAAGATGTTTAATATGCCTTAAGCTTATCATGGCAGAATATTTTATTATTTACTCTATTTTATTCTGGAGTACACTTTACTGTAAATGTACACGCCCCATGTAATAGCATTAACCTATCAGAATCCAGGCTCACTGCCTCTACACTACAGCCAAACCAAGAGTAGGCCGCTGTAAAAACAGCTTTTGCAGAGCTGAAAGCCATTTTTTATTTTCAGTGAAAGCAATCTGTCCTCGACCAAAATCAGATAGAGTTCAGCCGTGAAGAATGAGTTGATGGAGGTTGCAATATACTTTTACACACAAAACTGTAATCAATAGGGGGGGAACTGGTGCCACAGTAGTTTGGGGTTTGTGTAATGGGGGGCAAAACCTGGAACGCAGCTTATAGCAAAGGCTATTAAGTTGCACAGAGGTGCACGGTTAGCCTAAAAATGAAACAATACTGCTGATGGTCGAATGGGAGAAAGGGGAGTCATCAAAATAACAACCAGAGATAAAACAAACCAGCTTTTGTTAAAGCGACAGTACAAGAGACAGACATTCAGAGGAGCCTGTGCGAGCAAGAGGGACACCGAGAGGGATGCCATGCTTACATGGAGAAGATGATCCGAAGAGGGTTTGAAAAGGGAAGGGAGAGATAACGCTGGCCCTGTGGTGTATCAGGGTGAACACACACTTGTAGATAAGCCCCCCTACAGTATTAGCGTCTTGTCCCCTATTGAGTATCTGCTCTGTTGTCGGAGCTGAAGCAGCAATAACAACAGCATAATGATGACTTCAGCATAGGGCGGGGCTCGGCGGGGGCATTGCACAAGAGCACCTAGCGCACTCACACAATGAGAATGGTGAAGAAACACATTGCATTCACACAATGTCCACGATGAAATACAGCGATGCAACTCTGGAGAATTTTTCTAAAGTAGACAGGACACCTTCCTTCAGAGGCTGTTTTTTTTTTTCATATATTCTGCCCCAGTGCCTCTGCTGGTCTAAAAGCGAGAATCTAGTTCAGGTCATCTAGCTCATGGCTAATTCATGGCTAACGTTGCCTCTCCATCAGTGCACACCTACATGAATGTGGAATAAATATCACTTCTCTCATGAGAAATACAGCAGAAAGAGACCAAAAGGAGAAATACATCTCTTGGTTGCAAACAAAAAGCTGTATGTAAATGTTGGCAGATTTGTGTATTGCTAATATAGCGCCAGTGATCTAATTATGATAATATCTGCTTGATTGCTGACACATCACGGGGTAAATGGAAGGCGCAAAG
>NC_082399.1:8275955-8285955 GCF_031168955.1 Gadus macrocephalus
GTGGAATATGAGTTGTTTTTTAGGTTTTTATTTTTATTTTCTTGAAACGTATGCAGTTGGCAAGCGAGATGCAGTGATGCATCATGGTCTTAAAGTGGTCACTTTATAGGCTGGCACACAAAGGACATATTGAGTCGGTACAGCCACTCCACTGCCATGTCCCTTAGGATGTGTGTGTTTACGGGGAATAGAGTCACTCCTATAAGGCCCTGGCACGCTGGGATAGGACCACGGGAGTGTTGCCCAAGCCCTGATGGATTCACCATCTCCTGTCGGATACACGTAGATCATCGTCTCATCCGTTGGCTGGTTTCTTTGCTGTGTCATACATTCTCTTGTCACCTAATTTCATTAGTTTTTTCCATTTTATGCAAAATTTAGGGCAACAATTTTATTTTCGTTTTATTTTCGTTGTTGATTAAAAAGTAGGTCTAGGGTGTATGTGCTGTGGGGGTCTTTGGTTACGTACATCTGATTTGAATCTGAGTGCAGTTCCTTCGAGCCCTGGTGCTCTCTAGTCCTCGCATCTGCTGCCTCCCGAGAGTCATATTTTACCATCCCAGAGACGCCATCAAAGCCGGCCGCTGGGAACCGGCAGTAAATCTTGAGGCACTTGGAAAGACTTTGTCGTCTCTTACATCACCTATTCTGCCGATAAAGTTTAATTTGAGAGCACACCACATGCTGTGTTGCGGGAGAACGGGAAAAAAAACGTTTGAATGTTTACAGCGAAAACCTCCTAGTTTTGCTCCCTCGATCCGTTGCCAGGTCCGACCTGGCATTAGCCAATAGGAGAGCTGTACTGCAATGAGGTCACGGTTTAACCCTAGCATCTCATCCCCTCCCTGTAGTGTGCTTGTCTTAAGCATTCAATATTGTTATAAGTATACTTTTTTGTCTTGAAAAGCTATACAAACAGTAGGTTCAATCAATATACAGACGAAACTAATTTTTCTTGCCAAACATTTGCGAACGCTGTGTAAATTTAATATCAAAACATCGACCGGGACTAATGCTGCACATGTGCAAAGTACTAAGGGTCATGAAAACAATCTTTGAAAAGTAATTAAAGTTTCCTTTACCAACATCATGGCTCAGTTACTTCCTCAATGTATCCAAACAGTGATAGGTTCATTCTGGCCACCAGGCCCCTCCTACGTAAACACACACACACTCACACGCACACACATACATTCTCTCTCTCTCTCACTGTCGCTCACACAAACACAAACGCACACACACACAATTTAACCTCTATTGCAGTTCATAGTGAAAGTGCCTTAGCAACACCAAACCAGTGTGGTGCATTGACACACCACAAGCAAGATGCAGCTTATTAAATATGAATGTTACCTTTAGAAACAAACTCATGTTTCTTTCATGACAAAGAGAAAGCCCACCTTATTTCTTTCATCCTACAGCAGCATCTGCTGTCCTTGCTCTGCATTCCCCCTGTGGTTAGCGTCTGGCATGTCGTCGACAGGCAGCGAGACACGCGAAAGACAGCTACCACCGTCGGTGATCCATCAGCGATCAATGATCTGTCTCCTGACTCCCAGCCTTTTGTTTTAATTGACCAATCGGCTTAGTTTCTCTAATCCAATAATGCACTCTCCTAGTCTCCTACACATGGCCTTGGATTGAATGCAGCTTGACACCACTTGTTTATTTTCTCATGTTCGCAGATGACCTCATAGGTTTAAAGTACATGGCATTATGTAACTAATAGTGTTAATTCTGCTTGTCCAAGTGAAACAACTGAAATTCACATATTCTTCCACAGTGCATTGAGCATATTGTTTTTGCGGTGTCAAGGAAACATGTGGTCGATAGCCGTGTTTGACTGTAGGTTTTGATGTTAGATTGGTCGAACATTGATTTGGCCAAGGTTTTCCGTGGTTGAAAAAGAATATGTACCCTTGGAACGTAATTAACCAATCAGAATCAAGCGTTCAACAATGACGTGGTCTACTCTAATAAGAGAGAAGCAGGTGGCAGTGGACCTTGCCGGAGTCCCTTGGGCTAGAGTTTTCTGAGTGGATGGGGAGGTCAATGATGTATCGACTAGCCAATGTTGCAGGAGGAAGGAAGGGAGTGCGCCTGTGTTGCTCGTTTCCTCCTCATCGAAACACTTCCTTCCTTGCTGTGTCGCCATCCTCGGAGGTGACCTTGTGGTCTACAGTGGGTTGGGACCACTTCACAATAAGGGTAAAACTATTAAATAGCTTTAGTTAATTAAGTGATAAACCTTAACTAGCAATTATCTAGACAGTTAATGAACGGTTAACCGATGGTCTATGATTTACTAATGGTGTTCATTTTGACTAAGCAATTAATGTATACATTAATTTAGTTTATTATTAGTTATTATTTGTTTATAATTTTAATTTTTTTTACTAAAAGGGTGAGGGTTAACCTTAACCCTTTTTGTTATTTCTAATCATTGAACTTTGTCTTATTTTATTTAGTAAGGTCTGGCTTAAGGTTAGCCCTATTACGTACTAAAATGAACACCATTACCTAAGGTACCAAACCGATCAATCTGATACTATAGTGTTTTATGTCTCTTTTCAAATTTGTTCTGCAGGACATTGTGTGTTTGTGTCTTTGTTTTCTGTTGAAGTTGATTCGAGCGAGTGTTAGCACTCTGGGTGAGACCAGCCATTACATGGAGAGTGACACCTGGTGTAGTTCACTGTGTGTGTGTGTGTGTGTGTGTGTGTGTGTGTGTGTGTGTGTGTGTGTGTGTGTGTGTGTGTGTGTGTGTGTGTGTGTGCGTCTGTGTGTGTTTGTGTGTAAACTCTGGGATCGGCAACATGTCTCCGTTGTGTCTGTCTCGTCTAGCTGTGTGCATGCTAAGCGGAGCATGGTCCTTTACCAGTCTGTTAGAAATGCAATTTTGGTTTGGTGGCCCAAACCAAAAAAAAAGGAAGGAAAGATTCCGGTCGTGAGATTTCTTTTTAGTTTTTGATATATTCTTTAAACTACTCTAAAATTAAGTGTTAAACCCTTTGCCCTACACTTTTGGAAAAAGCAGTTCAAGGCCCTGTATCCAGGGAGTAGACCGACCCGGAGTCTACCCAGGGAGTAGCCCGGGCCACTTTGTCTCCGCCACTTTGGGCTTCGCAGCAGCTCCAGCAGAGTTGAAGATGAATAATTGAGACTTGCATTCTGTACTTTGATGAATTTTAAACTTGTAGTCTGTAGAGGCTCTAAATGGCAGAGAGACAGAGAGAGAGAGAAAGAGAAGGAGTGATTAATCATTCATCACAAGCTTTTACCCACTTTGGTTCAGGTCACTGTCCTGTGACAGCCGGCACCTGTGATGAGCCATAGAGAGTGAGTGGAGGGAGGTGTCATGGCCGACTGGATTCTCTTGCTTCTTGCTGTTATTCAATGACAAAAATTAAATAAGAACAGGGCCGCCCATATTAGGGGATTTTTTTCCTAGGTAAATATTTGAGATGGGATTTATGAGCAAGGGATCATTTCCTGCGTTTTCACGTGTTATTTAGCTTTGTCTTGTAAAAGTAGTTATTTTTTATAGATTTTTGCTAATTCTAGCTTGCCATTATGTACCTGGCACTCGGCAAGATCTGCGGGAGCTATTACAGCACAAATACACAGACTTTCTAAATAATATCCTCAACTATAGCTAGTTAGACTATTTGACATTGTCTATTATGTAAGATAATAGGTGTTCAGCTCATGTGTCTTATGTGTGTTTTACAACCGGCGATGGAGGAATGCCTTGCCACTATGGGCATTGAGACAGATTGAAGAGTGAGAAATCCTCACTTTCAATCCCACCCAGGGGACGTCCTTCCCTCCAAGAGCCCTTGGGCTACATTAAGCACCACTTATGGTGGCATCTGGATGGTCCCCTTATGCCCTCAGCAGAAGATAGAGCAGCAAGACTCTACACACATATGACACAGGAACACAGTGTTGGCTAATATCTGCTAGAACTTCATGGGGTTTCGGAAATTCCGACACCCAATACATATCATTAATGTTATTCTTGAACGGATGATACGTTTCAGGCAGAGTGATGAGAATTCATTGAGCCTAGATTTTTATATTCAAACGAATCAATGAAACATTACCATCATGCTCTCCTCCTCCTCTCCGCAGAGAGCTGATGCCCAAGACCCTGGAGGGCCAGATCACCATGGAGAAGACCCCCAGCTACTTTGTGACCCGAGAGGCCCCGGCCCGGATCTCCGCCATGTCCCGGGACACCAAGCTGATCGTGGTGGTGCGGGACCCCGTCACCAGGGCCATCTCCGACTACACCCAGACCCTGTCCAAGAAGCCCGACATCCCGTCCTTCGAGAGCCTCACCTTCAAGAACAGAACCACGGGCCTCATCGACACCTCGTGGAGCGCCATCCAGATAGGGATCTACGCCAAGCACCTGGACAACTGGCTGCAGTACTTCCCCATGGGCCAGATCCTGTTTGTGAGCGGCGAGCGACTCATCAGCGACCCGGCCGGGGAGCTGGGCCGCGTGCAGGACTTCCTGGGACTCAAGAGGATCATCACGGACAAACACTTTTACTTCAACCAGACCAAGGGCTTCCCCTGTCTGAAGAAGGCCGAGGGCAGCAGTAAGCCGCACTGCCTGGGGAAAACCAAAGGACGGACCCACCCCAACATTAACCCTGAGGTGGTGCAGAGGCTACGGGACTTCTACCGGCCCTTCAACATGAAGTTCTACCAGATGACCGGCCGGATATTCGGTTGGGATGACTGACTAAAAAGTGCCTCTTTCTTGGGTTCTCAGTGACACTGAGACCGCTACGGCCCGGCCGAAGCCCCAAGCCGAAGCAATATGTATTTGTGAGAAACAAAATGGGGTGTAATCTGCCCCCTTTTTGACACAAAAAGATATGCAATTTCTTTCCATCCTACGATGTAATGATCCATCATCAGTGCTAACGCAAACATAACATTTGAGTCGGTGTTTTACTAGTTTAAAGGTGCAGGATGATACGTCACTGTAATTTCAAAAGGCAAGTGGTTCAGAGCTGTTATACATGGATTATGGTGTGCGGCTCTCGTCTCTATGAAGTTTATAGTAATTGCATCGTCTGGGACGCCGAGATTAAAAAGGCCTTACTGTGCGATTAAATGCCATATCTGAAGCATAGCAAGCGGTTTTCGAAATGCGTTTGTTTGATTGTATAATAAAATGAAACATTTATTTTTTAAATGTATTTATAGAAGTTACACGATATTTTGACTAACTCACCGATATATATTACCATGTTATAATTAATGTATTCATACGTTTATTTTTGTTGAATAGCGTCCATCCTATGTATTTTCTTCTGTCCAATATAAATTTCTTTCCTGCCCATTATAATATACAAACTCACTACAAGAAACATTTCCCGCCCTTGCCTCCGTCCAGCCCTCTCCATTTCCACCGCTGTCAGAATTCATCAGTTTGAGCGAGGGTTTTTACCCACAATTCACTTCATTACGTGTAAAGGCACAGATAGTGGTCACAGGGATCCAAGCAACCAGCCGCGCTGCTGCTGCTGCTGTACAGTAAAGACTCCCTGAAGGAGGGTCCTCCCGCCAGACTGGGGGACTCACATTTCTCTCCACGCATGCCTCCTTGTGAACTGAATACACTTGATGTCATTGGGCTTCCTCGGCCCCGAGGCAATGTGTATACAGGGGCTCTGTTCGGAGACCACGAGACGGGGGCCAACAATGGCCGTGTTGTGTTTTCCATTTATATCGGCGAGTGCTGCGTGCCGCCTTCTCCCAAAGCAGATGTCCGTCAAAGAGACTCGAAAAACCATCAGTGTTTTGTTTCGGTTTCTTTGGAGTTCTTAACGTTACTGTTTTTTTGGGGGGTTGCCCTCAGTGTTCACCGTTGTTATTACGTTATTTTTCTTTCCGTTGTTGATTGTTGTCGACCTAATTTAAAAACCTGTTGGAATTTCAATGATAGAAAAATATATATAAAGTATACTGTTATGTAAATGTTGTGCACTTTTTACTTGCGTGTTTCTTTGCCTCGTCTCTGTGATGGCGTAATGGAAAAAATATATATAATTTCATGCTATGGTCATTCCATTCATACAGCGTAACAGGATACTGATCTGCAAAGTAAAGGGAGGGTGGGCATCAAAGGCGCTGACAAGCTCATTCTTCTCGCATGATCGACTTAATACAGATAAATACACTTGCTACTGTCCTGTCTCTCCTAGGACCCCTTCTCATATTCTAACTGCCTGTCTCTGCTCAACCTCAGTGACATCACATCTTAAAACCGTGCCTTCAGCCTGACAGCTTTATTTTTGGACTCATGAAGAGTTAAAAGGGTGTAAGAAAGTGTAAGTGTAAGAATTTGGCGTGGTTTTGTTACTCGGCTCATGCACTGGATACTTGAATATGTAGGGAAAAGTATTGTATTGTATTGTAGTGTGCACTTTGAAATTAATATAGTTTTGATGAGGGCGAGGTTGTTGAACTATAATGCTCAGCAGTGGAACTTTCTTGTCCCTTGGCAGTGTAACACAGTCCATGTTGGGGTGTTTTGCTATAAATGACGATTGACGCAGTACAAGACAACACTTGAACACTGAGGTAGGTAATGCCACCGAATGTGTGAGACACCAGCGTGTGGTCAACTAAAGTGCTACTATAGAACCATTTCATATCTCGAAAGCCTATGGTTCTCTCAATACTATGAAAACTACATGTTTGATGTCTGAAGTACTTACTTACTAGCAGCGCCCTGCTCGACTGACAACAACGTTGTCCATTTATTCCATTTCCACCAACCCATAAAGACTGTTTTTCTCTTCCCAAGTCAGCCCGACTGTCATCAGCTAGGACGCGAGTCGAGGGACGTAGCTCAGGAAACGGCTCGGGGCGCTCTAAGTGACTGGCACCCTTTAGTACGAGGACCAGTAATGAGTATGCGGGACATTTGTTAGCCACCGGAGTCAAATAAGCCAGACAAGCGTATCTGTGCAGACAGCTTAGACTTCCAGCGAGCAAGGGAGTCTTGAGAAGGGCCCCCAAGGGACCCCAAATACCCCCCCCCACCCGCTCGCGTGGATGAGGATGTTGTGTTTGTTGACAAAGTCCATCAGCGTGGAGCCGTTTGTTTGCTGTTCCTCCCCGTGCCCCTCCGCCTACACTCGGTGGAGTTGAATGGAGCGCCGTCAGAGTGACAAACGGGGACGGCTCTTGTGCGTCCGTTCTCCCCGTCTGGGACTCTGAAGGCCAGCGGAACGGCAGAGGGGAGGAAGTGAAACGACAACATCTGCTTTGTTGGAACGGCGAACACACAGGCGCCGCGCTGTCAGGCGGCATCGGGCTCGATTCAAAGCGGCGTGGACGCGCAGGGAGCGTGAGCTTGGTCTAACCCGCACACGGTTTGTTTCTATCTTTTCTTTCTTTGCTTTCGGCATGTTTTTTTTTGCTTTAAGCTGTAGGAAGACAGATGGAGTTTTTTTTAAGTCAGTCATCTCGCTTTCATCATTTTTATAATCTGCTCACAAGCTTACTGGCGAAGGCATATGCACACACACACACACACACACACACACACACAAACAGACACACTAACTCACAAACCAATTGTTTATGTTCCATATTTCATCATTGCTCCAGTTTATGCCCATCCAATCGCATTTACATCCCACAGTGGGCCTTTCACTCTCTGTGTGTGCGTCTGTGTGGGGTGTGGTGTGTGTGGAGGCCCTGTGTGTGTCTTTGCGTGTGTCCGCGTCTGTTTTTGGCGGCGGGGGAGGGGGCATGCGTGCCATGGAATCGAAGTACATAAGGTCCCGGGTGAAGTCACCTGTGTACAATTAAGACCCCTCCGTGCCACCCAACGGACCCCTGACTCTTCTGAGCCCTGACTAAGCCACCAAGCTCTGCCCTGATCTTGGTCTTCAACCTGCACACACACACACACCCACACACACACACACACACCCACACACACACACACACACACACGCACACACACACACTCACACACACACCTAGGCACAGTAAGTGTAGGGCTATAGACTGATGTGACAAACTGCGTCTTTGGGAAAAAAAACATCTCTTCAACGTATCCATGGAGGTGTTTGTGCTTGTGCATGTGTGGCCGCATTGTACACCTGTGAAACACACACAAACAGGTACACCCACACACATGTATTCCAAGTCACAGGAAAACACCACTGGGAGTGCAGTAGGGCTGGGCGTGAGTTGCTGGGTGTGAGTACGCGGGTGTCTGGGTGGGCGGCGGAGCGTGCGTCCACCGAGGGGGACACGGCGCGGGGATCAGACCGGTGTTTTCCCTGGATCCCACAGGAGAAGCCCTTAATCCCAGGACCTCGTCTGAGCAAATACACCCAGCAGACACGCTCCACTCCGCCACAATCCACCCCACAAGGACCCCAAAGGAATGACTTTAATGTGCAGAATGTCTGTAAGTGTTTAAGAGGTTGTTTTTGAGTTTCAAAGGGTTTCTTTTTCTTTTTTACTTTTTTTTTTTTACTTTCTCCAAGTGAATAATCAAATACTAATAATGTTGTATCTTAACAGTAGTCATAAGCTTCTAAACAAATGCCAAACAACAACATGACTAACTCAAGGTTGGTCAGAAAACAAGCAAATGAAACCCAGGTGATAGCAAATATAATGGTAACCTTGAACCTTGACCTTCATAACATAGAAATGTTATGAAGCCATGAATGGCATCTCCAGCTCTCGTTCTTTCTCTTCCGTTCTTCCATCCAGTCTTCTGATGTAATTCCATTCACACATGGACATTTCTGTGTGTGGCAGAGCACAGGCATTGCCCTCGATCGTAAGAAACACTAGAAACAATGCAACCCTGTTTGTCCGAAGTTAAAATGTGAATTCTCACGAGGCTTTTTTCCCGATCAAATACATTCTTGGCAAAAAAACTATACCCAGGGAGAGAGAGTGCCCACTCTTTGAAATGTCACTTCTGTGTACAACTGGCCACATGTATGATTAGCTATTCACTCTAGGCAACCGGAATCTTTCCAGACGTGTGTGTGAATGTGTATGGGTGTTTATGTGTGTGTGTGCTTCAACTTTTGGGAGTTTTTCACGCATCCTCTCTGTCAGCGAGAAAGCTCCTTTAAAGCGCTGCCCTTCCTCAAGAGAGGCGATAATTTATCCTGACACACGATGAAAGACATATTCATGTTCAACTCAAACTTTCCGTCTGTGGGATGAAAAGCAGGAGTGCAGTTTTCCAAACAAGAAAGGCCTGGGCTGCCCCTAGGGCCAGGGGGAAGTGGGGAGGTGGGAGGGGGGGACTGGAGCTGGTCTGGCCAGCCAAGGCACGCTCTGGCAGCCGATGGCTCCCACAACGCTGCCTCTCTGGGAGGAAGTGTTGGCCCCTGGTCTGCTGGCCGACCCTGGACTTGCTGGGGGCCCCTGGTCTGGTTGACAGACCCTGGACTTGCTGAGGGACCCTGGACTTGCTGAGGGCCCCGGGTCCGGTTGACAGACCCTGGACTTGCTGAGGCCCCCTGGACATGGTGAGGGCCCCTGGTCTGGTTGACGTCCCCTGTATTGACTGAGGGCCCCTGGACTTGATGATGGCCCCTGGATTTGCTAAGGGCCCCTTCACTGGCTGAGGGCCCCTAGATTGACTGAGGGTCCCTAGAATGGCTGGGGGCCCCTGGGCTGGTTGAGGGCCTCTTGACTGGCTCAGGTTTTCGACCATCCAGGTCTCGCCCAGTCCACATTCTGTTTCCCTGCAGAGCATTCTGGGCCGCTAGCCTGTTGAAAGCATCTTCCCAAAAATGTAAAGACGATTGGACCAATCAGTGCTCGAGGAGGGAGTTTCCGTTCATGATGAAGGAGCACCGCCGTCCCCTGAATTTTAAAATAATGGCCGCCCCTGAGGAAAGTGTCAAAATCGATGTTGGTCCCAAAACTGTTTAATCTGAGATAGACTGAATAACAACACACACATACCATGAAACCACACTTT
>NC_082399.1:8290955-8292687 GCF_031168955.1 Gadus macrocephalus
TGTCCTTCTTGTCATGTTCGTATCTTCTCGCTCAGGGGACTGGGAACTCATGGGAAGGTTTTTCATTTGCGGTAGCCCGGCATAACAGCACAATTCATGACCCTCGCTCAGCCCACCTATCCGCAGTAACCAAACGGCAACACGCCTATCAGGAGCACCGATCGGCATGGAGGAGACACGGTCTGCCATGCCGTGACCTCCTCACCTTACCGATCTAGTCGGGTTCCCTCTGAGGTTTGAGTTTAGGTACGCTCCCCCTTACGATGGGCTGGTCTCTCGCTCTGGCCATCCGTTGTACCTTGTAGTGAACCACAGGTTGTTCAGTCTGTGTTGGTGTGAGGCACGTGGCTGGCCCTGACATTGCGGTGGTTCTGGGCTCGGTAACGCCCGCTGTGGTTTAGCGGTCTGACTCCCATAGCGTGAGCATTGGGACGCTTCATGTTCGTTTTTCTTAATCAGAAGATTGACATTGCAAGCATTGCACTGTGTTTTCACTCTCTCGTTATGCACTGTCCCTGAATGTATTCACATGTGGCTACATTGAAAATCAGGGTCAAGTTCCTTGGCCTTGTTTTTGCTGTAAATATCCCCATCCATCAGAGCACAGAGGCGTTTAAGGGCAATAGCAACCTGTCTTGTAAAAGAGGTGCATTCCACTGGTACTGCCTCTTTAAGCTGATTCAATCACTACTCAGTC
Organism: Gadus macrocephalus; assembly: GCF_031168955.1. Lineage (NCBI taxonomy): Eukaryota > Metazoa > Chordata > Actinopteri > Gadiformes > Gadidae > Gadus > Gadus macrocephalus. The sequence continues at coordinate 8,291,653 of NC_082399.1, forward strand.
GTCTGTCCTGACCAGAGCAAGGGAATTACAAAGATATGTGAGGTAAATTAAAATGGCTTTATGGTCGCGGGCTTTTAAAGCGTGGCCTCTTCAGCTCACCAAGGAAATTGAGTTTGCTAGCGAAAAAATGCACTTCTCTCTTAACCCCCTCTGACCGGCCGTCACAGACACACACAAACTTTCCCTTTGAAGGCTAAACAGACAGAAATGAGGGCGGATTGGTTCTTTCGGCGGAGTTATGGCCGCCCTGATCCTATTACCCACCCCACTGAAAAATGTGTCTGCAGGCCCCAGGAGCTTTTAACCTTTCGCTGCACCGAGGGCTTAGATCCACGGGGGCAGGCCAGGCCCCTTGTGTGAGTGTTGCGTTGAGTAGTCAGCCCTCGCCGTGGCCCCTCAGGAAGACATGGGCGGCGCCGGGGACGTTCCAGCCCCAGAGCCTAAATCTGACAGAGGCTTACTCTATTGGGAGGGATCCTCTCTATCGGGAAATGAACGGCAGCCTGGAATTATTCAGGGACTTCCTGTTGACCCAAACTTGTGCTTCTGACTGCAAAATCGTTTTTTTGCAGTAAAAGGGTTTTAACAACAGCATTTTGTAATAACTAAGCGTTTAAACTAAGTGTTTCAGGGGTAATAGAATTATTTTGGAATTGATTTAATCCAAAAGGTTAAGTTCAGTTCTTAAGTTATAATTTGTATGTCTGGCCCAGTCTGGCCTTTACTGGTCTACCAGGTCATCTTACGTTTCTGCAGAAGCGAGTGTTAAACTTTAACCACTTATTGCTTAAGTTGAAGAGGGATGCAATGATGTACTCCGCACACACAGACACACAGACAAACATGTTTCTCAGTATTTCAGTATTTCAAGGCTTGGTAAGAACATGAACGTGTGTTTCCAAACAAAAAACAAAAAACAACGATTCCTTATTGGTTTACATGGCCAGCCACCGCAGACGAGACGTTGCGTTCGCTTCCAGCGGCCTTTTCCTCTATGCATTTATTAATCGCTGTTGCCTTTGCATCAGACTACTA
>NC_082399.1:8292787-8300287 GCF_031168955.1 Gadus macrocephalus
CAATCAATCAGTGAACATATCTGGTAATGGATGTAATCATGCCTCCACCACGGTAATAAATGCAGTTCTGCTAAATTGTGTAGATTAATAATGAACGGAGACGCACCGCCTGCCCGCTTGTTTGAGTGTGTCCTCAAAGAAACTTGGCAGACGGTGCAGCGCTGGCTAAAGCAGCCATCTTGGGAGAGCACTATGTCAGTTTGCTTAAGATTTGTCTAGACGGATTTTGTTAGTTAAATAGCTCCACTTCTTTCTCTTGATCATAATGGATAAGTCTGTAGAGAGAGAGAGAGAGAGAGAGAGAGAGAGAGAGAGAGAGAGAGAGAGAGAGAGAGAGAGAGAGAGAGAGAGAGAGAGAGAGAGAGAGAGAGAGAGAGAGAGAGAGAGAGAGAGAGAGAGAGAGAGAGAGAGAGAGAGAGAGATGTCTAGTTGCGAGATGTCTAGTTGCGAGACATGAATGTCAGGATAAACAATTGTCCTGACAGCATAATGACATAATAAGCCTGCGCTTCACCACTTGTTTGACAGTTCAAATGGCCTGGTTTCTTGAAAAAAAAAAAGCTGTTACGCCCTTACTGTGAAAGACGAAAAATGAACTTAGCTAACCCAAAAGCTAGCCAGGAGCCATGTCAACCACCGATAACTGTATGTTATAAGGCAGAAAAGAAAGGCTGAAGTCAAAGGGTAATATTTCTGTAATGACTATCAATAGCTCAGTGATCCACCTCAAACTCAGTGATGGGAACTAATGTTTGCCTCATTCCTTCGGGGGCCTCGTTAGAATTTGAGTTGATCAGAGGGAACATAGGTGTGGCGGGACTGAACGAGACACCGGAGGGTAAGAAAAATAGATTTTACCACAAACAAGATTTAACTGTCCGTTCTCAAGGTGTCAGGTTTCCAGAGGACGCATTAAACAAGCCCATAAAAAAAGACAAAAAGCCTTGCCTGCGCCGTCTGTTCTGGTCAACCCCTCCAAATCAGTGTTGTGCCCATCCCCTGATCAATAGGATCAATAACTCAGGGCGTTTCAAAGGGACTCCTGCGGCTAAAGGTGGCTACAGGATGCAGAAGTCCTCGCGGCAGAGAAACAACACCAACACCGCAGAAGACAATGGAAGCAGCAGTACCCAACCACCTGTTGCCAATCGGTGAACACAAAGAGACTACACCTGTGAGAGCCACCCCGCAAGAGCCCTTTGTTCGCCTTCCAAGTCTGCCGTTTTTGTTTCACGGACGGCTACACAATTTTAATTCAAGCTGGGCAGCACCCTCTAGGTGAAATACAGCAAAGCCCGGGCCCCAGACAGTGTAGTCTGTCACTCCCCCCTACACTGTCTTCCAAAAGCAAGGAGGAAAGGAGCAAGGAGACAGCAAAAGTTCCACCTCCTCCTGTCTAATGTACCGTCAGGGCTGGTTACATTAGCAATCACTAGCGGCTCAGGTTAAGATGAATGGAACCACCGGGTGGCTTCTCTCGGCACTCCCCAACCCAGCGATGGAGGGAGGGGGGGTTGATCCATCACGAGGCGCCGAGCGGGCATTTACACAAACCTCTTCATCACCCTCCTTCGTCTTCATGCAAAAACAGAGGCGCGGTGTGGCTTGTTGCACTCCATCTATCAAGACACGGGTACGGGGTGGCAAACTCATTTTCTCCCACGCTCTTCTCTTTAATCATGCCACATGGCACTTGGAGAGAGAGGGGGGAGGGAGGGGGGAAGTAGGGAGTTAGTGGAAACAGCCGCCATCATTCCTTCATGGGGGAATCAAAGAAGGAATCATAAGGTGCAAAACAGAGAGGCTGCTAGGGCTGCTATTGCAATGGCTCAATATGAAATATTACAGGGGGGGAAAGTGCTCTCCGCCACCGACAATGGGATGTTTGGTGTCACATTTTTCAACGGCTCCTGATTCATCATTTAAGAAATCCTGTAATTGGAGCCTGCGAATGGCTTTATTGTGTGATGCAATGTTTCATATTGGGAGCACAATAGACAATGTGTGCAGCAGCTGCTAGGGCACTTAGACGGGCAGGTAGCTCTACACAAGCCTGCACGTAATGGATCTGGTGAGCATCTATTGGAGAAAAAAAAGGGGATCTTAATGCCCCTTTTCTGTCGGTTCTCGCTCTTCGTTAACCACCTCTATTATTATTTGCCTCTTTCAAAACAGGGCAGTGTTTCTAGTGGTCAGGTGTGCTACCACTGCCAAACCCTAATTCCCCACATGTTCTATTTCACTTAGCTACTATAACCCTCTGTTCATATCAGGCTGGGTCATACAAAATAAACCAAATGTTTTGTGGGTCTTTCTGCCTCCGGGGCAAGAAAGGTTGTAAAAAAAAAAACGTCTGATGAAAATAATTCGTTGGCGAGCAAACTGCCAAACCAAAGATTTTACATGGCACTACAAAAAGTGTTGGGCCACTCTCTCTCTCTCTCTCTCTCTCTCTCTCTCTCTCTCTCTCTCTCTCTCTCTCTCTCTCTCTCTCTCTCTCTCTCTCTCTCTCTCTCTCTCTCTCTCTCACACACACTCACTCACAAATGCACTCACACACTCACTCACACACACACACGTGCACACATACAGTGTGGTTCTTTGTTCTGCGTCGTAAAGAAAAAAACGGAGGCTGCTGTTGGTCCAAAGGGGTTGCGCCCGGGGCTGTCGTCGGTCCATCGCACCACCAGAGACCGTGGCCCCGGACCCAGTGTCTGGAGCAGAGCGGCGCTGCCAACAGGCCGACTGGCAGCAGCCTCGGCGGAGTGAAGCAGCAGGACAGAGCGGAGCGGTGCCACGCTATCACCACACAGGCAGCTGGCGATAACGCACACATGGCACGGTGGCGTCTCTGCGTGCCGCTGCCCAGGTCCTTCCCAGCACCGCCGAGGCAGAGGGACACTAAGTTTAAACCATTTCATGTTTTCACCAGTAAATCTGGAAATGAAAAAACAAAACGGAAAGAAAAATGCGGGACGATTTTGGGGGAAGGAAGTGTTGATTTGAGGAATAGCAGACCTTGGACATCCTTTGGTTGTAAATCTTTTTTTTTTGTGGCAAAGATCATACCCCTTAAAGATGTTTTCACTTGAATTATCGGACTAACGTGTAAGCCAGATAAAATAGGGAAAGTATGTGGCAAAATCATCTCAGGGAAATAAAATTACTATCATAGCGGGAAAGCAGAACACCCCTGAGTCAAGGGTTTCCTTCGTTTTTGTCAATAGTTCCCATGCTCTCTCTCTCTCTCTCTCTCTCTCTCTCTCTCTCTCTCTCTCTCTCTCTCTCTCTCTCTCTCTCTCTCTCTCTCTCTCTCTCTCTCTCTCTCTCTCTCTCTCTCTCTCTCTCTCTCTCTCTCAGCGGTGGAAAAATGGGGAGAGCGCTCCCTGTCCTGTGATAAAGCTGTTGCCGGTGAGATGAGAAATAGAGATCCATCATGCCGAGGCGTGGGTTTACCCTGCCAATCCGCCGCGGCGAGGAGCTGATACGCGTACACGTAGCCTCCATGCATCATTTACCAGGCCTTTTCTGGGCCAAAATAACACCGTTTTTTCCCCCCACCGGATTTTTGTCTTATTTTGGCGTGGCATTTTGAAAATCGCCTGAGGCGTCCTGGCAAAACCTCTGAAAGTCTTGATACGCTTGGATTTCTTGGCGGTTTGCTTGTTTTGTGGGTTTGGTTTAGTCCGCTTCCACTGTGGGATGTGAAGCACGTCTAGTCTAAAGCCCCTCGATGGTGCACACAGTTTCCTGGTGCCAGACGATGGGGGGGTTACAATTTGTCTTTGTTTGGGGAAGGGTAACTCATAACTTCCATCAACTTGGAGTTCTCAAGGACCAAAAAATGCAAAAGAGGAAAATATGGTTGATGAAGATGCAGAAAATGATACGATTTTCTATTACCTATTAAGTCAGACATTGAGTGCCTGGAGGGATTATTACTGTGGCAGTAAAACATTACATGCCATGTTTCCATGGAGCTCGAGCAACATATACATCCCTGACATTCATGGCTATTGCCTGCCTGGCGCTAAATCAGCACAGTTTGTCTCGCCCCATATTTGCTTAAAACACTGCACTGAGTTTCACGCTAAAAAGGTAATATCTTGTAAAATGTCAAACCCTTAGCTCTTGTATTAAAAGACCTTTGCAATAGATTTTCTTTTCCGATAAATCTCAGCTCGGTAAAGGAAAGCACTGGCGCACAATTTTGTCAGCATTAAGTCCTAGCCATTTTAAGTGTGCGAATTATATTTAAACATGGATTCCAGAATAATCACTAAAAACCGTAACGGCTAACAAGTACTAAAATGTAAATAAATCGCTGGCGCAGCTGCCAAGCTGAGAAGGCTTGAGATATCCCAAGGTCGAAAAGGTTGCGGGCTAGTGTACACTAAAACCCAAAGTGAACAAACAGAACAGAATCCTTTAAACAAGTGTAACCGAAGCCAAACGTCGCAGTACCATCTGTTGGCGCTGTGAACTCTGAGGGTGGCACATTCTCCCAGAGCCCTGCCCGTGGATTGCCCACGATTATTAGAATGCTACCCTAGCCTAGCCTAGCCGTCTTACCTCAAAGCAAATCAAAGTACTTTTTTTGGGTGATTTTTCGCCTATTGATACGCTACCATGGTCGGATGCCCACAAAACAAACATCCCTTACATTCGGGTACCTTCAGGTGAACGTATCAGGTGTGAGTGGCCAGGGTGCGTGTATCCAGGTGGTGTCGGCCATTCCCCCTGCACCTGCTCCCTGTCCTCACCCTTCCATTGGTGGGGGGGCAAATTCCCAGGATGCCAGAGGGCAGCTGTTGACAGCCCTGAACGTTAGATACCCCCCCCCCCCCCCACACGCACACACACACACAAACACGCACATAAATTGTGCACATCCACCTCCTTCGAACAGGGGGCGCGTATCGTCAGCTGCTAGGGTTGTACTGAGATGTCAATGTGTGTGTGTGTGTGTGTGTGTGTGTGTGTGTGTGTGTGTGTGTGTGTGTGTGTGCGTGTGCGTGTGTGTGTAGTGGTGGTGGTGGTGGTGGTGGTGGGGGGGGGGATCGGCAAAGGTCGACCAAGAGGTGGGGTGTACGCATGGCATACCTCCAGCGGGAGGCCAGAGAGACCCCCGTGTCCTGCTTTTACAAGCTATGGCCCCACGATAATCACTTTCACAAACCCAAAGGCAGACTCGGGGAGAGAGGGCTCATGCCTTCTGCGGTCTCTCTGGGGGATCACGTTGCCTTCCTGGGCTGGGTGTCGCTCAGACCGCCACCCACCCTCCCTCCCTCCCTCTCTCCCCCCTCTCCACTTCACCTCTCACTCCTGGTGGGGAGGGAGGGTGGGAGGGGGGGGAGGGAGGGTGGAGATCTGCCTCAACCGCTGATCCGTATCAAAAGATGGTGACACGAGAGGCCCTGTCTGCCTCTTGTTGAAGGTGTTCCCCCGCTGCTCTCACAAGGCTCCAGCACAGTGCTGAGCGGTGAGCCTAACTTTATTAATCTGACTTCAGGTTGAATCCGATTAATCAAGTAAGGGGACGTGCAGAGGAAGCGCTTTTATTGCAGCGATTTACAACAAAAATGCGAGAGATTAATGGATGGATAAAGATGTATTTCCTACAGCTTCGCTACGGTGCATAAATGTGACTTAATAGTTATTGATATAAGAATTTGGGACTTTGGGCTGAAAATTTTAACTGAAAAAAAGATAATACATATATATTAAGAATTATGTTATGCTCTGTCTGTCTGTCTGTCTGTATCTCTCGCGCTCTCTCTCGCGCTCTCTCGCTCTCTTGCTCTATATATATATATATATAAACACATAAATATATAAACACATACTGTATATATATATATATATATATATATATATATATATATATACATAGATAGTAAGTTGCAGGAAAAGCTATATTGTATAATATTGAATATGTTGTGATTTTATTATATGCCAAGCCATTAACTCATTGCCCCTGGCAATAAATATATGAGAAGTATATTCTTGGCTAGGTTAGCAATGTGGGCCAGCAAAATTAACACAAATAACAAGGTATAATAGAGGTGCTTACAGATCAAATGTTCAAAAAGACAAAAAGTTAATTACACACATAGGCACAGACACACAAACCAAGTCAAAGGGGTTTCTTTGTTAACTATGGTCTCGTTTTCCAGCTGCTCTTTAGATCTTACATGAGCTATGTCCAGGACAATGACACCATGAAAGAAGCCCTCTAAAGAAAAGTTTGTCTGATGCTTTTAACAAAATAACATTCAAAATAGAATTACATTTTACACCGACAACAAAGACACTAATGTTATTGTGAATCTTTGTATCATTATACAACCAGAGATCCATTTAAGAAAAACTAGAAGAAAATAAAAAAATGTGTAGACACCAGTGATAACATGATTTTTCTACATTAAAATGTAAAGACATTTCACAAGGCACCAAAAAGATAACTTATATGTTTGTCCACAAAGGGCATCCTGCCTTTTTCCTAAGGCTACTATAACGTTGTCCAAAGTTACACCAAAATCCTCCGGTGTCTTGACTTGTCAGATATTCAAGGCAGCACTTCAAATGCAACCATCCACTAAATTGACAGTAAAACTCGAAGCCAACATCTGAACAACTTGGAAGCAGGGAATGACGGCAAGCAGAAAACTGGCATTTCAGACCACTTTCAGGAGCAGCACTTGACAATCCCCTGAATTTATTTTTCCTGAACCGGGCTCCTCAATAAAACACAACCATGTCAACAAACCAATTTGGCGAAACCCGCTGCGTAGGAAAGAATGATAATCGGCAAAACAGAGGAGCGAATTGGCATGCGTGGAATTCAAACACGGGCAATATGCGTGATTTTTACTCCACACGTTTTACTTCTGGATCGAGTATGGCACCGGAGTAACCGACGTAGTTTGATCGGTTCTCTGGGTATCTGCGAATGAAGGGGTCCCACACAGGCCACAGTATAACCCATGAGCCTGGAATGAGCTGCAGAACACTGCTGCACTCTGTACCATTCTCAAATGGGTCAGCGCTTTCATTAATAAAGCCCTACTTTTGACAGCAATTACACATTTCCCTTTTATGCAGAGCCCAGATTCATGACCAGGGAACCCCACTACCCCCTCCGTCACCCCTTTTATTAAATATAGTTCCACAATTTATTTTGTGTTTGCATGCCATTTGAATTCTCATGCTTTCGGGGAAAGACATTTTTGTCTTAGCAACTAAACACAACCATCCGTTTGATTAAGGCAAGTCCACTTGTTTAAGAGTGGTGAGCCTAACTTTATTCATCTGACTTCAGTTTAATTCAGATTTAGCAAGGAACGGGACGTGCAGAAGAAGCGCTTTTATGGGAATGTGTTTGTGGCATATAATATACATATCGTATGCCATTAACTCAAACCTGGACAAAGCTATATGTTTATATATATAAATATATATATATATATATATATATATATATATATATATATACACGTA